>NC_041393.1:63393543-63421125 GCF_002162155.2 Triticum dicoccoides
CGAGTGAGAGGCAGACTCACCACTCGGTAGGATTTTTTATCGCTTAGGCGAGTACTGGACTGCAGCTAAGCCCCCGAGTGATAGGCAGACTCACCACTCGGTAGGATTTTTTTATCACTTAGGCGAGTACTGGACTGCAGCTAAGCCCCCGAGTGAGAGGCAGACTCACCACTCGGTAGGATTTTCTCTTCAACTTAGGCGAAACAGATTCACAGCTAAGGTAACATGTAAAAAATAAACAACAATCATTCGGAAGACTGTAAAATCATGTCTTTTGATAATCAAACTAAAAGTTATTTCCTATTACATTTCAACAGTCTGAATGCTTAAGAGTAAAAGGGGCGGAGCAGATCCGTGTCCCAGGCGCGTGGTTCATCTTTATTATGCTCGACGTTGAAGAGACGATATGCTCTGTTGTGGAGCACTTTGGTGATGACGAAGGGGCCCTCCCAAGCGGGAACGAGCTTATGTGGTTTTTGCTGGTCCACTCGGAGAACCAAGTCTCCTTCTTGAAATGCCCGACCCCTTACATTTCTGGCATGGAATCGACACAAGTCTTGCTGATAAATGGTCGACCGGATCAAGGCCATCTCTCTTTGTTCTTCCAGGAGATCGACTACATCTTGCCGAGCTTGCTCTGCTTCCTCTTCTGAGAAGAGTTCGACTCGGGGCGCGTTATGGAGAAAATCACTCGGGAGTACGGCTTCGGCTCCGTAGACTAAGAAGAATGGAGTCCGTCCTGTCGACCGATTAGGAGTTTTCCTCAATCCCAAAGCACCAATGGGAGCTCATCAACCCAAGCCCCTACTGCATGCTTGAGGTCGCGCATCAACCGGGGTTTCAGTCCTTTGAGAATTAATCCATTCGCTCGCTCAGCCTGCCCATTCGACTGAGGATGAGCGACCGAAGCGTAATCGACCCTCGTGCCTTGGGAAGCACAAAAGGCTCTGAATTCATCAGAGTCGAAGTTCGATCCATTATCCATGATGATGCTGTGCGGAACACCATATCTGAATATCAATTCCCTAATGAAACTCACAGCTGTAGTTGCTTCAAGGTTTTTAATGGGCTTGGCTTTGATCCATTTGGTAAACTTGTCGACTGCCATCAGCACATGGGTAAATCCGCTCCTGCTAGTCCTCAGAGGTCCAACCATGTCCAAACCCCAAACAACGAAAGGCCAGACGAGTGGAATAGTCTTCAGAGCTGATGCAAGTTTATGGGACATGTTGGAGTAAAACTAACAACCTTCACACTTGTCCACTAATCTTTTGCCATCTCATTGGCATGTGGCCAGTAAAATCCGGCTCCGTATGCTTTGCCCATGATGGTCCGAGAGGACGCATGGTGACCACAGGTCCCTGAGTGAATATCATAGAGGATCATTTGGCCTTCTTCTGGCGTGATGCACTTCTGGCAGACCCCAGTTACACTTTCTCTGAACAACTGACCCTTTATCACAATAAAGGTTTTAGATCGTCGGACGATCTGTCGAGCCTCTTCTTCATCCTCTAGAAGTTCTTTCCTAAGAATGTACGCAATGTGCGGCACTGTCCAGTCGGGAGTGATGACCAACACCTCCATGACTAAGTCGACCACGGCTGGGACTTCGACTTCAATCAGATCTGTGGCGCTCTTGGGCTATGGTGACTCTTTAGTGAAAGGATCTTCTTGAACTGAAGGTGAATGAATATGTTCCAAAAACACATTATGGGGAATGGCCTCTCTCTTTGAACCTATCTTTGCCAACTCATCTACAGCTTGATTTTTCAGTCGGGGTATATGGTGAAGCTCCAATCCTTCAAACTTCTTTTCCAGCTTTCTTACTGCATTGCAATAACCAGTCATGGCCGGGCTCCTGACATCCCATTCCTTCATCACTTGATTAACCACCAAATCTGAGTCACCGTAGACCATAAGGCGACGGACACCGAGTGAAATGGCCATACGCAACCCGTATAAAAGTGCTTCATATTCGACTTCATTATTGGAGGAATCAAAGTGGATCTAGAGAACATAGCTAAGCTTGTCTCCACGGGGGAATACCAATACTACCCTGGCACCTGAACCATTCAGCATCTTGGAGCCATCAAAGAACATAGTCCAATGCTCCGAGTGCACTTGAGTCGGCAATTGCTGCTCAATCCACTCGGCAAGGAAATCTGCGATTGCTTGGGACTTGATAGCTTTCTTTGCCTCAAACATGATATCCAATGGGAGGATTTCAATCGCCCGTTTTGCCACTCGACCAGTTGCATCTCTGTTATTCAGAATTTCAGATAGTGGTGCTTCGCTGACGACTGTAATGGAGTGATCAAAGAAATAATGTGCAACCTTCTTCATGGTCATGTATATTCCATAGACAAGCTTCTGATAATGTGGATATCGTTGCTTGGATGGAGTCAAAACTTCAGAGAGATAATAAACTGTGTGCTGAACCTTGTAAGCTTTCCTTCCTCCACTCGCTCGACCATGAGTACTTTACTGACAACTTGTCCAGTGGCTGCAATGTAAAGCAGTAAAGGCTCTTTGCTGATTGGCACAACGAGCACCGACTGGGTGGACAACAGGGTTTTGAGCTCTGCAAATGCTGCATCAGCTTCCTCAGTCCACTCGAACTTATCAGATTTCTTCATCAGTCGGTAAAGGGGCAAGGCCTTTTCACCGAGACGAGAAATGAATCGACTCAAGGCGGCCAAACAACCAGTCAGCTTCTGAACGTCATGCACTCGCACAGGGCGTTTCTTTCGGAGGATGGTATCAACTTTCTAGATTGGTGTCGATCCCTCGTTCGGAAATGAGGAAACCGAGTAACTTTCCTCCTGGAACTCCGAATGTGCACTTTGATGGATTAAGCTTGATATTGTACCTTCTTAGGTTGGCAAAGGTTTCTACGAGGTCGGTCAATAGGTCGGAACCTTTTCGAGACTTGACCACAATGTCATCCATGTATGCTTCCACATTCCGACTGGTTTGAGTGAGCAGGCACTTTTGAATCATTCTCATGAATGTGGCTCCAGCACTTTTAGGACCAAATGGCATGGTGACATAGCAAAAGCACCCGAATGGGGTGATGAAAGCTGTTTTTATTTCATCGGGGCCATACAGTCGGATCTGATGATACCCGGAATATGCATCCAAAAAAGACAAGCGCTCGCACCCCGCGGCCGAGTCAACAATTTGATCGATGCGGGGGAGAGGGGAATGATCTTTCGGGCAGGCCCGATTGATATGCTTGAAATCAATGCACATACGAAGTGAATCGTCCTTCTTAGGGACCATGACTACATTGGCAAGCCACTCGGAGTGGTAGATCTCATGGATGAACTCTGCTGCTAGCAGCCGAGCCACTTCCTCGCCAATCGCTTTCCTCTTCTGCGTGGCGGACCGCCGAAGATGCTCTTTGACGGGTTTTACCTTGGGGTCGACACGCAAATGGTGTTGAGCCAGTCCCCTGGGTACACCTGGCATGTCAGAGGGTTTCCATGCAAAGATGTCCCAGTTCTCATAGAGGAATTGGATGAGCGCTTCTTCCTATTTGCTGTCGAGTGTTGTTGATATATGAGTCGGTGCGACATTGGGATCGGTCGGGTGAATATGAATCGGCTTCATTTCACCTGTCGACTGAAATGCAGAATCCATAGCAGGCTTATTGGCTCGGAGCAAATCACTCAGATCTGCATTCTTCTGATACTCTTGGAATTCAACTGCTGCCATCTGCGCATCGGCAATTTTGGAACCTTTTTGGAAGCGTCCCTCTGCTTTCTGCCGATTGCCAGTAACTGTGATCACACCTTTGGTGCCAGGCATCTTCAACTTGAGGTACACGTAACATGGTCGAGCCATAAAACTCGCGTAGGAAGGCCTACCTAGAATGGCATGGTAAGCACTTTGGAAATCCTCAATTTCAAATGTCAACTTTTCCTTACGGTAATTCTTGGAATCACCGAAAACCACATCAAGGGCGATCTGGCCGAGTGATTCAGCTTTCTTTCCAGGGATAACGCCATGGAAGCTCATATTGCTCTCGCTAAGTTTGGACATCGGAATGCCCATTCTCTTCAAGGTTTCAGCATAAAGGATATTCAGGCTGCTGCCACCATCCATCAGCACTTTGGTCAGTCGAGTACCTTTGACTAGTGGGTCGACCACCAATGCTTGCCTCCCAGGGGTGGCTATACGCGCAGGGTGGTCAGACTGGTCGAATGTGATGGCCATTTGAGACCATTTCAGGTATGTAGTCGTCGTTGCCAGGGCAACCACATTCTCTTCTCTGTTGATAACTTTCAATCGACTCTTGCTTTCAACATCAGCAAAAATCATCAGGGTTGAATTGACTATGGGATAACCATCGTCTTCTTCCTCATCCTCGTCTCTGTCCGACTCCTTTCCCTTTTCACTGGGTTGATCCCCTCAGAACTGCTAGATCAGGAGCCGACATTGTCGAGTGGTGTGTTTAGGGTAAATTAGATTCCCCTCTTCGTCCTTCTTCGTGTGGATGTGACACGGCAAATCCAACACATCATTTCCAGCCTGATCCTTCACTTTCTTAGGGGGCCAGGGCCCCTTAAGTTTTCCCTTAAAGTTTCCTTGAGACACCGCTGCGATCTCACTAGGTGCTGCGGGCTCGGCCTTACGCTTCTATTTCCGATTGGAATTACCTCCACCGGCCTCCGGGCCGACTGGTTTACTTTTTCCGCTGCGGAGTCGATCCTCTTCTTCTCCGTTAGTGTACCGGGTGGCTATTTCCATCATCCGAGTCAGAGTCATATCTCTAGTTCGACCGAACTTCAGGACCAACTCTCGGTATTTGACGCCTTCCTTGAAGGCACACACTGCTTGATGCTCTGATACATTTTCAACGGTGTGATGCAACATGGTCCATCTCTGAATGAAATCTCTCAAAGTCTCACTCGATTTTTGCATGCAATGTTGCAACTCTGTCAACCTTGCTAGCCGCTTATAAGTGCCCTCAAAGGTTCTGACGAACACTCGGGCAAGCTCTTCCCAACTATATATGCTGTCCGGAGCCAACTGAGTCAGCCATGCTCGGGCTGACCCTTCCAACATCAGAGGAAGGTGTTTCATCGCTACCTCATCGTTGCCACCGCCAATCTGAACAGCCACTCGGTAATCCTCAAGCCAAGTTTTAGGCTTGGATTCCCCAGTGAACTTACTGACTCCGGTCGCCAACCTGAAGTTGGAATGAATCACCGCTGCCCTGATGGCTCTGCTAAAAAAATCTGGACCGGAAACATGCACTCTGCTGCCACTCGGACGATCTCTGCCGGGGTCTTCTCTATGCGCTCTGTTCCGATCGACCAGACCTTGAACGAGGATGGATCTCGCATCGAAGCCTAGCTCTCTTGGGTCGACTGGTGCTCTGCGTCCGTCACTGTGACGGCGTCTATCACCGTTCTATCGAGGCACATATGACGCACTCCTCGAAGGAGGCGTGGGCACTCGATGACGATTGTCGTGGTCAAGCCGATGATCATACTGTCCACTTTCCTCACGCCGCATGGGCGATCTTGGACTGTGGGCTGATTGAACTATATCTGCTACCACAGATCTACTGTGAATCATGTTCCGCGACTGAGACACTACAGTGTTTTGCTCTCCTGCCGCTCAGAGCAAGGCCCGGATCTGCATCAAACCTCTGCCAGCCTCCGACTGGGAGGGTTGTATTGACTCTGCTATGCGGGCTGCAGCTGCGAGATTTTGGACCGGAGTGCGGTACACCTTAGGTGGAGGTGGAAAAAGCTGTCGTCGACTAGATTCAAAGATCCGCTCCCAAGCACGCTCGTCGAGAGCGCGCTGAAGGTTCTCCAGTCGAGTGTGCTCAGCTAAATTAGCTAGGCGCACCTCTTCCAAGGCCCGGGCCTCGGGGGTTTCTCCAATGATGGGTGTGTGGAGTGCATCCATGTTGCGGCGACCAAGTTCTTCCCTCTGCTGTGAAGAGAGGGGTTCGGGTCAGTACTCCTCGTGGACGTGCGACGGATCGCCGCCCCATCTCCGCCACCCTCACGGCGAAAACCAGGTGGACTGTGAGGCCCGTCGACCATCAAGACTTCAGCCGCAGGGTCACTGCTATCGCACTCGGATGCGGTCTCCGCGGAGCCAATCGACAGATCGAACATGTCGTCGAGAGTTTCGTCGGGCCCGATTGCTGCATCTTGATGGGTGGCCGAACGCCGAGCCACCACGTGTTTCACCCACCGCTGAAGCCGCGATCGACCGGACCGCTTGCGGCGGCGAACAGCAGGGAAGGAAGACACCATCGAAGCTGACTGATACTGAGTCGACGGCTGCCGGAGAAGGACGCCGAACGCACGTGCGAAAGTGTGTCGCCCCTCAGATGAGGAGCGCCTCAATGTCTAGGGGAGCTTCTTGAAGCCACGCGAGTCGTCGGCAACGAAAACGAGCGCGCCGAGACGGATCTCGCGGCCCTCAGCCAATCCGCCGTCGGAAACCATGATGATGATGATCGGTAAAACTTGCAACTTCACCAACAAGTCGCTAAGACACCTGACCCACGGTGGGCGCCAACTGTTGTAGTTCTAAGAATGACAATAGAAAGGGGGTAGGTATGGAGAGGCAAGATCTCAGCTATGATGAAGGTCTACACACGAGGTTTACGAGTTCAGGCCCTTCTCAGTGGAAGTAACATCCCTATGTCTCATTGCCCGGAGGCGGTCGATTGGATTATGTGTGTGATATTACAGGGGGTGCGAACCCTTGTGCCGGAGGAGGGGGGTGGCTTATATAGAGTACGTCAGGACCTCCACCGTCCTCCATTACAAGGGACTTAATGTACATAAAGTGGGGGCGTTACTGGTAACGCCAACCTTAAGTGATGTTAATGACCTTAAAGACTACTGAAAGTGCATTATATTGACTAGAGGTGGGGTGAATAGGCAATTTTTATGAGTTCTTCACTGAGGAATTTGCTGGCGAGGAAATTCCTAAATTAAGAACTACTCACAGCGGAATAAGTACTCAGAAAGGAACATAATAGAACATAAGCATAGTCATCATGATGAAATGAAGACAAGCAAAGAGTACAGAAAGCGTAAACACAGGATAACACAAGGAAGAAGATGGACAGACTGAAGAAATAGAACTGAGGAAATTGAGAAAGTCTTCAGTCAATGTCTTCAAACAGATATGAACAGGCACACAACAACATACATGAGGAATTTAAAGAGTTGAGGAAATAGAACCAGTAAGCTCGGTGAAGACAATGATTTGGTAGACCAGTTCCAACTGTTGTCTCAGTTGTACATCTGGTTGGAGCGGCTGGGTATTTAAAATCGAGGACACCCAGTCCCGGACACACAGTCCTCACCGTATTCTCCTTGAGCTAGAGTCACACAGACCTCGCCCAATCACTCATGGTAAGTCTTCAGGTGACTTCCGAACCTTCACAAACTCGATCACTCAGCGATCCAGAATTCCTCTTGGATGTTCTAGACCTTGACGCCTAACCGTCTGGAAGAAGCACAGTCTTCAAAGGAAACAAGCATCGGATCCATGCAGGATCAATCTCTTCAGTGATGCTCAATCACTTGGGGTTTTGTAGGTTTGGGTTTGGGATTTCCTCACTTGATGGTTTTCACTCAAAGTCCTCCGAGGATGGGTGCTCTCAAATGACAAGTGTCAGTTTCTCTCGGAGCAGCCAACCAACTAGTGGTTGTAGGGGCGGCTATTTATAGCCTAGGGAGCATCCTGCATGATAAGACATAAATGCCCTTGTCTAATATGACCATTAGGTGGGTAGATATTTTGGGACAGCGGGCGCGTAGCACAGCAACAGTCGAAATGTTTGGGTTCGAATTCCTCAGGTATATCATGTTCCTCACTTGGTAGGTAATCCGCACTGGCGAATTCCTAACTCTTCAGCCAGAACAAATTCCTCAGAGACCAGAAGAACTTCGTCTCTGTCACTGAAGAATATGACTGAGCTGTGCGAGATTTACAATGGCTTCACTCGAAGGGATTGGTAGGTGTAGGTTTTGAGTTGAGCATCACATGGAAATTTCTCCTTAGTATTTCCTCGACCCCCTTTAACAGTACGTTGTTTCCTATGACTCAAGAAAGAGAAAATGAAACTAAGAAAACAAAAGTCTTCACGCTTCATGATCCTCGAATGATTACCAAGTCTTCAAGGTCACACCAATTTCTTCACTTTCAAAGTCTTGAGAAAGTCTTCAGAAATCCAAAGTCTTCAGTCGAAGAACTTCATTTTTAGGGGTCGACATTCTCTGTAAATATCAAACTCCTCATAGACTTATAGACCTGTGTACACTCACAAACGCATCAGTCTCTTAACCTATAAGTCTTCAATACACCAAAATCACTAAGGGGCACTAGATGCACTTACACTCTCCCCCTTTTTGGTGATTGATGATAATATAGGTTAAGTTTTCAACGGGGATAAACATGTGAAGTGTAAATACCGATATTGAGGAATTTGATTGCAAGATATAGAAGAACTCCCCCTGAAGATGTGCATCGTGAGGAATTTGCTTTTGAAGCAATGCACACTTGAAGAGTACAATCATGGAGATCTCCCCCTATATCTTGTAATTCATACACACATTTCAGATATAATATGAGGAATTTGAAATGCATGATGAAATATGGTGACTAATGTGATTCAACATGCGTGCATTAACATTAATGAGGAATAAGCATGCAGAAGAACACGACAAAAGTATCAAGCCACCATAGAGTTTAAGATTACAACTCGACCCAGCAAAGTCATCAGAAGAACGAGAGTTGTAACTTAGCAAAAAAATGCCCATATATATAAACCCACTTGAAGATTAACTCACATTTCTCCCCCTTTGTCATCGAATGACCAAAAGGGTTGAAACTGAGGACTAACGCCCCTGAAGAATATCATGATGATGGAGGAGCGCCAGTGTTGTCAGGGTCTTGAGTCATTGTAGGGCCTGCTGCAGTGTCGTCCAAATCTTCATACTCGTACGTGGCGCGTGATGAAGAATGTGAGCTGGCCACCAAGGAAGGAACCTTGACCTTCTTGTATTTCTTCGGTGGAGGTGCATACCAATCAAAGTCTTCCTTGAAGCCCATTTGTTTCAGATCTTCTTCGCCATATAGATGTGAAAGAATAGCCCAGGTGCGATCAAACACTTCATGGAGGTAGTAGTGGTTTTTCTTCACTGCATTATGTGTAGAGGTCATGTTGTGAAGAATAGAGCCAAACTGACGCTTAACCCATTTGTGATTCCGATCGACCTTCTGGTGAAGACTTATGAGCATTTCACGGTCAGTCATCACACGAGGAGCAGTAGCTTGAGGAGTTGACTTTCGAGCATTGGCAGCAGAATCATGTGTGGCAGAGTCATCATTGGTGGAATAGGATGCAGCTTTGCGGAACTGACCATCCAATGGACGAATGCCTTCATCGATCACAGCTGGTGACTTGCCCTTCTCATCAGATGAGGAAATGGTCCGCTTGAGGACTTTCATTTGGGGCAAGTAGCTGCCATGGTTAAGAGTATCAGCCTTGTAGTTGAGTGAAGTCCTTGTTCTGAGGAATCTCATGATCCACGGAGCATAAGGCTTCAGCTCAAACGGTGAAAGTGCAACATTCGCTAAAGTCCTCATGAAGAAATCATGGTAATTGATAGGGATACCATGCATGATGTTGAAGAGCATATTCTTCATCATCCCCACAATTTCTTCATCAGATGAATCATGACCTTTGATTAGGCTGATTGTCTTCGTTAGAATGCGATATATAGTCCTTGGCACATACAGCAAATCCTTCACGAGGAATTTGGTCCTTTGAGCTTGTCCAGGCTTCAGCGGCTTCATGAGCACTTGCATATAATGATTAGTAAGTTCAGGTTCATCATACAGACATCGAGCGCCTTCTGGTGGAGGACTGATTGGCAAGGCACGAAGCAATTCAGAGGCTGGTGCCTTGTATTGAGTGTTTTCAGTCATCCAGTCCAACATCCATGAGTTGACGTCAGCATCATTGCCTGTGATATGCAAAGTGGCATAGAACTAAAGAATAAGTTCTTCATTCCAATCAACGATGTCAGTGCAGAAATTCAGCAAGCCTGCATCGTGAAGCATACTGAGAACAGGCGTGAAGCATGGCATAGATTCCATGTCCACGTGAGGAATGTGCTCATGATCGAAGATTTTGTCCTTGTCGAAAAGAACTGAGGAGTAGAAGTTGGCCTGGCTGGCAGTCCAGAAATGCTTCCTTCTAAGACGAGCATTGTCATAAGGGGTGAATTCAGTGAAGAATACGTGCTCGCCGAAGAAATCATCAGCCTTGAATTTTGGCTTCTTGGAGAAAGGATTCTTTGGTTTGGGCTGAGGAGTGTCAGTGATTTGCAGTATCACCTCAGGAATAGCAATCTCAGGTTCCTCATGCTGAGGAATTTCAGTTTCTTCTGCAGTTGCAGCCTGAGTCATTTCTTCTTCATTCGCATTTTCATCAGCGCTAGTGGCTGGAATTTCCTCATTGACGGACGGGGTTGCACGAGGTTCATCAGATTCCACTCGTACTTCTGTAGCGACTGGGGACTGAGGAACAACTTGGAGAGGAGTGAACAATGGAGAATTGGGGTGGTGACTTTCCCGAAAGTCATCATTGAGCACAGGAGTGGTACACCCAATGTCCACATCCTCATCTTCAAGTTCTTCAACACCTGCCTCTTCAGCAGTAAACTGAGGCATAGGTGATGAAATGACAGGGGTTGAAGGGATCTCATCCACTTCAATTTCTTTGTCCAACTGCTCTGTTGAAGCAGCAGATGGAGTTTCTTCATCAGATTCCTCTGGAATCTCATATTCTTCACCATAAGGAACAAGGTCCTTTGATGGCATTGATGAGACAGGGACGACATCAATTGGATTGTCAATTGAACTGATTAGAGTCTTCATCTTCTTCAGCTTGAGGAATTTCAACATGCACTGGAGCACATGCAGTTGAAGAGAATGTCTTCGTCAAATTGACGAACCGAACTTTTGCTCCCTTCCAATCAGCATGGTACCGATTGAAATCATCACTCAATTTCTTGATTTCATCTTGTACAACAATGAGCTGTTCTGGAGTGAGCGTGAGGAGATTGTCCTTGAGGAAGCGCTGTTTCTTGTATTGCGCTTTCTTCAGCCTTCTTCCTTCTTGATACTTCCACTTCTCTTCCATAAGTCAATGAAGTCAAGGATCAACTTGGGATCCAGAAGTAGTGGTACATTGCTGCCTTTGGCTCTAGCGGCCTTGGCTTGCCTGTCCCTGATGATTTCAGCAAGTTCGTCATCATCAGCCTCATCTTCATCAGAGGGGATTTGGAAGGCAACCTACTTCTTGTGAGGACTTGGGCGAAGGCCTCGTCCTGCAGTGGCCTTTTTCTTCAGCAGAGATGGTCCTGCTGAGGAACTTGGTGCAACAGTAGAGCTAGCAGATGCTCCTGAGGCAATAGAGATGCCTTGAGTCCTTTGACACGTGGCAAGATGCACAGGTGCCGAAGATTTTGTGGTAGCAGTTGAAGACTTTGTCAGAGGAGGAGCAGACTGAGGAATTGGTCGTGAGGGCTTTGAAGATGCTGGCCGTGAGGGCATTGCTGAGGAGCCTGGCCGTGAGGGCATTGAAGGAGAAGCACTGGATTTGTGGGCAGGCTTCTTTGGCATAGCCTTCCTGGGCTTACTACCAGAGGCCTCAGCAGCGTTAGCAGCAGCAGCAGAATCTTCATTGAATTTCCTCATTGCCTCTTTTGCTTGCTTGGCTAGTTTGGCCTGGCACCTAGCCCATTCAGTAGCATAGTCCTCACCGCGCTTGAGGCTGGTGGGATTCGCCAGTTGGCCAGGTCTCAATGGAGGTCTTGAGCATGGAGGGTTGAGCGCGAATTTCTTCATGTACTTGGGAGTAACATACCTGTACTCCCTCCATTCTCATGCCCATCTCCTCTCAATATGCTGTATGCGCACTTTGCGCTGATTCTTGTCTTCCTTGCCAAACTTGGCCTCATTTGGAGTGCAATATCCAGCATAGATATCCTCAGGGATTTCAAATGTTGTATTGACCTCATGCCTTTTTCCTCCCTTTTGTGTCTTCTTGCCGTCAGCCATTTTCTTCAGCTGAGGATTAACAACTGAAGTTTTTGAAGATGTATGCAACTTTTCTTCGAGGAACGCTACAAATGAGTTAAGTTGATGAGAACCTAGTGATTCAGCAGCAGACATTTGTACCTCTGAACAGAGTATAGTTGCGAGGAATTTGGAGAGGTCATATGCGTTCTCAAAAGATTTTCAAAAAGATAATAGATTTGAGGAATTTGACCGAAGTGTCTTGAAGAATTTCACTAAGCGTTCTTTATCTTAGGTTCCAGAGTTGTACAGATTTGGAAATCCACACAATTGAGGAATCTTGAAGAAAATCATTGCTTAGAGAAACGAATCCGGAACAGATAACATGTGAGGTGTTTAGTGTGTGAAGTTTTGAAGAATAAAACACCTTTGATGATTTTTAGGAAAAACACATGAATCAAAGCAGGCAATAAAAGTAACTTTTAATTATCAGAAGTGAAGAACACGACGAACTGAGAAGTGTTGAGGTGAAGTTCGTCCGTTCAGATCTTCCACGCCCTAACTCGGCAGAGGAAGACGGCTATGGCGGTGGCGGAGTGAAGAGATCCACAACCGGCGCGAGTATGACGGCGACGAGGTCAAGGCAGTGAAGCTCTTCCTCACAGGCGACGATGAAGTAGCGGCGGTGCTAGGGTTTGGGAAGCTCGAGCGGGAGAGAGAGGTCGAGCGGAGTAAAAATGAAGTGAGGATAAGACAAGGGTATTTATAGCGGCAGTAAAAAACTGTGCGCCCGAGGATTTCTGACGAACGTGCCCCTGACTCTTCTCATTCACGTGACATGTTTCACCCACGTACTTTGAGGTGGCAATCGTGTAGGATCGTGGGTGAATAGATAAGTATTTGTCGTGATAAGCAGAATGGTTTGAGCGGCAAAGCCAAAAATTTAGATAAGATAAGTTTTAAGTTACCGTTCGCAAGTTCTTCAACTATCAAGGACACAGTGAAGATTTTGAATGAGTTTCAAATCAGAATGCATATGAAGAATTTGTGAAAAGATTGGATTGAGTTTAGCATAGAGGGGGAAGGGTCCGATCACATTCACTTAGCGGAAAAAGTCAACTTGAAGAATTAGCAATAAGTGAATGCCGTAGAGGACATAAACTCATATATATATATATATGAAAATGGAGTGGAAAGTTTCCGTTTTTCCGGAGGCAAAATGGAAACAGAGAAAAATATGAAATATGAAAGAGAGAAGAAATATGAAACAGAGAGGAAATATGAAACAGAGAAGAAACATATACTCAACTAGACCCCATATGGAATTGTCATGTATTACTACAATACTACCCTATGTTGCAAACACAACCATATTATTTTGTAGCCATGTTAACAATTCCATAAATTTGTTTGCTTTTGTTTGTATTTCTCTATGATTCAAGGGGGCTTTAAGTTCCGGTCAACATGCAATTTTGTTTCCGTGTCCGCTCTGTATTCGCTCCGTATCTGTTTTCGGTACTATCTATTTCCGTATTCGTTTCCGGGGTTTCTGTATTCGTTTCCGCTTCTACAAAAAAATATGGAAACAAATATGGTAGCACCCAGTTCCGTCCGTTTCCGTGCCGTTTTCATCCCTATATATATATATATATATATATATATATATATATATATATATATATATATATATAACTGAAGACAAATGACAGAAATAGTGAAGACAATGCAAGTTGAAGAATATGAAAAACTGAGGAATTTTAAAAATGAAGAAAAACTCAAATTGAAGATTTTCAACTTTTGTGGTGGCGTAACCCACCGTATAAGACGGTTGATTTCAGACACCGCGTACAATTGTCGTAGGGCTCTGAGAATCAATTTCTTCATTAATTTCTTCAGACTTAGAGGGTTAGTCTTCATTGATTGAAGAACAATGTTACTTCGTGTGTTGCACATCTAAGTCATCAAGTTAACATTAGTGTTAGGATGAGTGTCCATTTCAGAGAACATTCGAAGATTCTAGGATATTTAGCTCACACCGCAACTTGCTAAATCTCTTCTCATCCAAGGGCTTAGTGAAAATATCGGCCAGCTGATCTTCAGTTCTTTCATGGCAGATGGAGATATCGCCCTTCAACACATGATCGCGAAGAAAATGATGATGAATCTGGATGTGCTTTGTCTTCAAGTGCTGAACTAGGTTGCGAGAAATCTTGATTGCGCTCTCATTGTCGCAGTAGAGAGGCACATTCTTCACGTTGATGCCATAGTCCTTGAGAGTTTGCTTCATCCATAGTAATTAAGCACAGCATGATCCAGCAACAATGTACTCAGCTTCTACAGTGAAGAGAGATACGCAGTTCTGTTTCTTCGAGGACCAACAGACCAAAGATCGTCCGAGGAAATGGTAAGTGCCTGATGTTGACTTGCGGTCCACGCGATCGCGAGCATAGTCAGAGTCTGAATATCCAACGAGATCAAATGAGGAGCCCTTGGGATACCATAATCCAAGTGTTGGTGTGTGAGCTAGATATCGAAGAATATGCTTCACAACCTTATGGTGTGATTCCTTCGGTGTAGCTGGAAATCGGGCACAGATGCAAACACTAAGCATAATATCTGGCCTAGATGCACATAGGTACAATAAAGAGCCAATCATGGAGCAGTATACCTTTTGATCGACGTCTTGACCATTTCCATCAGTGCATAGATGGACATTTGTGGGCATTGGAATTTTGACCCCTTTGCAATCTTGCATGCCGAATTTCCTCAATACTTCTTTGAGGTATTTCTCATGCGATATGAATATACCATTGCGCTGTTGACGAATTTGAAGACCTAAAAAGAATTTCAACTCTCCCATCATAGACATTTGATATTCTTCACTCATCATATAGGCAAATTCATCACTATAACGTTGGTCAGTACAGCCAAAGATAATATCATCAACATATATTTGGCACACAAACAATTCACCATCATAAGATTTAGTGAAAAGAGTTGGGTCGAGTGAACCGGGTTTGAAGCCTTTCTTCATGAGAATTCCTTCAAAGTGTCATACCACGCCCGAGGGGCTTGCTTGAGGCCATACAGGGCCTTGTTGAGTCTGAAGACTTTGTCGGGATTCTTTGGATCTTCAAAACCTGGGGGCTGAGCAACACATACTTCTTCCTCAAGCTTACCATTGAGGAATGCACTTTTCACATCCATTTGTTGTAAGATAATATCATGATGGTTAGCGTAAGCAAGTAATATGCGAATAGCGTCAAGTCTAGCAACAGGTGCAAAAGTTTCATCAAAATCAATTCCTTCAACCTGTGTGTAGCCTTGAGCTACAAGCCGTGCCTTATTCCTCACCACAAGGCCATTTTCATCTTGCTTGTTGCGGTAGATCCACTTTGTGCCAATGATGTTGTGCTTGCGAGGATCTGGATGTTTGACCAGTTCCCACACATTGCTGAGCTCGAACTGATGTAATTCTTCTTGCATAGCCTGAATCCACTCAGGCTCCAGAAATGCTTCATCTACCTTGGTGGGCTCTAAGATAGAGACAAAAGCAAAGTGCCCACAAAAGTTAGATAAATGTGAAGATTTTGAGCGAGTGAGAGGACTTGGTGCTTCAATATCATCAATGATCTTCTCAATTTGCACTTCATTAGCAATGCGAGGATGAGTGGGTTGTCTTCGAGGAATTTGATCAGCATTCCCTTCAGGAGCATTTTCTTCAGCACCATTTTCTTCAGGTATGCCTGCTCGGTAATCATCACGATCAGGAATGAATTCTTCACCAGATTCTTCGGTAGGAATGACATCCTCAGTAGCCTTGAACTTGATGGAATCTTCAGGTGCTGGTTCATCTATCACAGAAGGTAGGTGCTCTCTTAGCGAGCCATTAGTTTCATCGAACCGCACATCTACAGTTTCAACAACTTTGTGAAGAAAGCTGTTGAAGACTCTGTAGGTGTGCGAGTCCTTTCCATAGCCAAGCATAAAACCTTCATGTGCTTTCGGTGAGAATTTAGATGTGTGATGAGGATCTCTAATCCAACATTTAGCACCAAAGACTTTGAAATAACTCACATTTGGCTTTTTGTCAGTCAGGAGTTCATAAGCAGTTTTCTTGAAGAATTTGTGAAGATATACCCTGTTGATGACATGGCACGTAGTATCAATTGCCTCAATCTAGAAGCGACAAGGCATCTTGTATTCATCAAGCATAGTGCGAGCCATTTCAGCGAGGGTTCTGTTCTTGCGCTCCATGACGCCATTCTGCTGAGGAGTATAAGGAGAAGATAACTCATGAGTAATACCAAGTTCATCAAGATAGCCATCAAGATCGGAATTCTTGAACTCGGTCCCATTGTCAGTTCTGATGTGCTTGATCTTCACACCAAAGTTGGTTGAAGCCCTCGAGGAAAATCGTTTGAAGACTTCCTGCACTTCATGTTTGTAAGTGACAATGTGCACCCATGTGTAACGAGAATAATCATCAACAATAACAAATCCATATTGAGATGCATCATTAAGAATTGCAGAATAGTGGTTAGGACCAAAGAGATCCATGTGAAGCAATTCAAATGGACGAGTGGTAGTCATGACAGTATTCGCTGGATGCTTGGCTTTTGTCATCTTTCCAGCTTCACAAGCTCAGCATAAGTGATCCTTGAGGAATTTGACATTCTCAATGCCAATGACATGCTTCTTCTTTGCAAGCGTGTGCAGATTCCTCATGCCAGCATGACCAAGTCGTCGATGCCATAGCCAGCCTTCTGAAGCTTTCACAAGTAAGCACACGGCTGGTTGTGGTCCTGTAGAGAAATCAACAATATACAGATCTCCTCTCCTAAAGCCTTCGAAGACTTTGGAATGGTCAGTTTCCATGATCACAACACAACGATATCTTCCAAAGACAACAACCATATCTGGATCACAAAGCATTGAGACAGACATGAGGTTGTATTCTAAGGTCTCGACAAGCATGAATTTGTCCATGTGTCGATCCTTTGAGATTGCAACCTTACTGTCGGTGTCAAAACCGGCGGATCTCGGGTAGGGGGTCCCGAACTATGCGTCTAGGCGGATGGTAACAGGAGACAAGGGACACGATGTTTTTACCCAAGTTCGGGCCCTCTCGATGGAGGTAAAACCCTACTCTTGCTTGATTAATATTGATGATATGGGTAGTACAAGAGTAGATCTACCACGAGATCAGAGAGGCTAAACCCTAGAAGCTAGCCTATGGTATGATTGTTGTTCGTCCTACGGACTAAAACCCTTTGGTTTATATAGACATCGGAGAGGGCTAGGGTTACACAGAGTCGGTTACAATGGGAGGAGATCTACATATCCGTTGAAAGTGCGTTATATCGACTAGAGGGGGGGGTGAATAGGCGATTTTTATGAATTCGTCACTGAGGAATTTGTCGGTGAGGAAATTCCTTAGCGAAGAACTACTTGCAGCAGAATAAGTACTCAGAAGTAAGCATAACAGGATACAGACATAGTCATCATGATGAAATGAAGACAAGCTCAGAGTA
Source organism: Triticum dicoccoides (assembly GCF_002162155.2). Taxonomy (NCBI): domain Eukaryota; kingdom Viridiplantae; phylum Streptophyta; class Magnoliopsida; order Poales; family Poaceae; genus Triticum; species Triticum dicoccoides. The sequence continues at coordinate 63,411,153 of NC_041393.1, forward strand.
CAGAAAGCGTAAGCACATGATAACACAAGATGAAGACAAACAGACTGAAGAAATTGAACTGAGGAAATTGAGAAAGTCTTTAGCCAAAGTCTTCAAACACAAGTATGAACAATCATTCAACACAATAATGAGGAAATGAAAGAGTTGAGGAAATAGAACCAGTTAGGTTGGTGAAGACAATGATTTGGTAGACCGGTTCCAACTGCTGTCTCAGTTGTATGTCTGGTTGGAGCGGCTGAGTATTTAAACTCGAGGACACACAGTCCCGGACACCCAGTCGCTAAGCACGCAGCTTAGGACACCAAGTCCTCACCGTATTCTCCTTGAACTAAGGTCACACAGACCTCATCCAATCACTCGTGGTAAGTCTTCAGGCGACTTCCAAACCTTCACATACTCGGTCACTCGGCGATCCACAATTCCTCTTGGATGCTCTAGACCATGACGCCTAACCGTCTGGAAGAAGCACAGTCTTCAAAGGTAACAAGCGTCGGATCCACGTAGGATCAATCTCTTCAGTGATGCTCAATCACTTTGGGTTTGTAGGTGTTTGGGTTTGGGGTTTTTCCTCACTCGATGATTTTCGCTCAAAGTCCTCGGAGGATGGGTTGCTCTCAAATGACAAGTGTCAGTTTCTCTCGGAGCAGCCAACCAGCTAGTGGTTGTAGGGGGCGGCTATTTATTGCCTAGGGAGTAGCCCGACATGATAAGACATAAATTCCCTTGTCTGATATGACTGTTAGGTGGATAAGATATTTTGGGATAGTTGGCGCGCCGCACAGCAACGGTCGGAAATTTGACTCTCAAATTCCTCAGGGCTATCATGTTCCTCACTGTGTAGGCAATCCGCACTGGCGAATTCCTAACTCCTCAGTCAGAACAAATTCCTCAGCGACCAGAAGAACTTCGTCTCTGTCACTGAAGAAATTGACTGAACTGTATGAGATTTCCAAAGACTTCACTCGAAGGGTTTGGTAGGTGTAGGATTTTGAGTTGAGCATCACATGGAAATTTTTCCTTAGTATTTCCTCGACCCCCTTTAACAATACGGTGTTTCCTATAACTCAAGAAAGAGAAAACAAAACTATGAAAACGAAAGTCTTCAAGCTTCATATTCCTCGCATGAATATCAAGTCTTCATGGACACACCAATTTCTTCACTTTCAAAGTCTTCATGAAAGTCTTCAGGAATACCAAAATCTTCAGTCGAAGATATTCATTTTTAGGGGTCGACTTTCTCTGTAAATATCAAACTCCTCATAGACTTATAGAGCTGTGTACACTCGCAAACGCATTAGTCCCTTACCTATAAGTCTTCAATACACCAAAATCACTAAGGGGCACTAGATGCACTTACAATCTCCCCCTTTTTGGTGATTGATGACAATATAGGTTAAGTTTTCAACGGGGATAAACATATGAAGTGTAAGTACTGATATTGAGGAATTTGATTGCACGATATAGAAGAACCCCCCCTGAAGATGTGATAGTGAGGAATTTGCTGTTGAAGCAATGCACACTTGAAGAGTTGAATCATGGAGATCTCCCCCTATATCTTGTAATTTATACACGCATTTGACATATAATATGAAGAATTTGAAATGCATGATGAAATATGGTGCCTGATGAAATTCAGCATGCGTGCAATAATATTAATGAGGAACAAGCATGCAGAATAACGTATCAAGAGTATCAAAGCACAGTGCATCAAAAGTATCAGGGCACCATCGGGTTTAAGATTACAACTCTTTCCAACAAAGTTTTAGAAGAACGAGAGTTGTAACTTAGCAAAAAAACGCCCATATAATAGACCCTCTTGAAGACTAACTCAAATTTCTCTCCCTTTGTCATCAAATGACCAAAAGGATCAAAACTGAGGACTAACGCCCCTGAAGAATATCAAGTTGATGGAGGAGCGCCAGCGTCGGGGTCGGTTGTCGTAGTAGGGCCTGCCGCAGTGTCGTCCAAATCTTCATATTCATCAGTGTCGTGCGATGAAGAATAGGAGCTGGCCACCAAGGAAGGAACCTTGACCTTCTTGAATTTCTTCGGTGGAGGTGCAGACTAGTCAAATTCTTCCTTGAGACCCATATTCTTCAGATCTGCAGCGCTGTAGACATGTGATAGAATAGCCCAGGTACGGTTGAAGGTTTCATGGAGGTAGTAGTGGTTTTTCTTCACTGCATTGTGTGTTGATGTCATGTTGTGAAGAATTGAACCAAACTGACGCTTGACCCATTGATGATTGCGATCAACCTTCTGATGAAGACTGAGGAGTAACTAACGATCAGTCATCACCCTGGGTGCTGTGGCTTGAGGATTTTGCTTAGCGGCAGAATCATGTGTGGCAGAGTCATCATTGGTGGAGTTGGATGCAGCCTTGCGAAATTGACCATCCAATGGATGAATGCCTTCATCTATCACAACAATTGCCTTGCCTTTGTCATCAGCTGAGGAATATGTCCGTTCGAGGACTTCAATCGGAGGCAAGTAGCTGCCATGGTTCAAAGTGTCAGCTTTGTAATTTAGTGAAGCCCTTGTCCTGATGAATCTCATAATCCATGGTGCATAAGGCTTCATCTCAAATGGTGACATAGCAATATTCGCCAGAGTCCTCATGAAGAAATCATGGAAGTTGACGGGAATGCTATGAATGATATTGAAAAGCATGTTCTTCATGATGCCAACGACTTCTTCATCATTTGAGTGGTGGCCTTTGATAGGACTCATTGTCTTTGTCAGAATGCGATAGACAGTCCGAGGCACATATAGTAATTCCTTGACGAGGAATTTGGTTCGAGGAGCCTGTCCTGGCTTCAAAGGCTTCATCCGCACTTGCATGAAATGATTGGAAAACTCAGGTTCACTGTAGACGCAACGAGCACTGTCAAGGGGAGGACTGAGTGGGAGGGCACGAAGCAATTTAGTTGCTGGTGCCTTGTAGTGAGTATTTTCAGACATCCAGCCCAGCACCCATGAATTCACATCTTCAGAGTTTCCTGTGATGTGCAGCGTTGCATAGAATTGAAGAATGAGTTCTTCATTCCAATCACAGATGTCAGTGCAGAAATTTAGCAATCCAGCATTGTGAAGAACTCTGAGGACTGGCTCGAAGCACGACAGAGACTCCATGTCCACATGAGGAATATGTTCATGATCGAAGACTTTGTCTTTGTCGAACAGTACTGAGGAATAGAAATTGGCTTGACTAGCAGTCCAGAAATGCCTCTTCCTTATGCGAGCAGAGTCATAGGGGTTGTAGTCAGTGAAGAACACATGCTCGCTGAAGAAATCTTCAGCCTTGAACTTTTGCTTCTTTGAGAATGGATTCGTTGGCTTGGGCACTAGAGTGTCAGTGAGTTGCATCACAACCTCAGGAATTGCAATCTCAGGTTCTTCAGGCTGAGGAATTTCTGGTTCCTCTTCAGTTGCAGTCTGCGTGTTCAAAGGTTCAACAACAGCAGTTTCTTCAGCACTAGCGGCTGGAATGTCTTCATGCATAGACGAGGTGGGATGAGTTTCTTCAGAGCCCATTTGAATAGTTGGTGCAGGGGACTGAGGTATTTGTTGAAGTGGGGTGAAGAGTGGTGAATTGGGGTGCTGACTTTCCCAAAAGTCATCATTCATCATGGGTGTTGTGCAGCCAATGTCCACGTCTTCATCTTCATTTTCTTCAACGCCAGCCTCTTCAGCTATGAACTGAGGCATTGGCGAGGAAGCAACATTCGTTGAAGGGATCATATCCACTTCAATTTCTTCATCAACCTGCTCTGACGAAGCAACAGATTGAGGTTCTTCATCAGATCCGCTAGGGATCACATATTCCTCACCAAAAGGAACAAGGTCCTTTGATGGCATGGTGGAAATCGGAACAACATCAATTGGATTTTCAATAGAGCCTGTCAGAGGCTTCATCTTCTTTGGAGCTGAAGATTCTGAAGCACTGGATGCTTTCCGTTTCTTCACTGCAGCTCGCTCTGCAGCCTTGGTCTTCCTCACATCTGATGCAGATGGAAGAGTAGGAGTTGGTGTAGGCGCTGGAGGAGCTGAGGAATCTGGTTGAATTTCCTTAGGCGCAACTGATGCAGTTGCCCTAACTTCTGCAGTTTCTTCAGGCGCACCACTAGTGGATGCCCTGGCAATTTCTTCAGTGGCTGGAGTGGAGTCATCAGCCCTGGAACTAGCATTTTCTTCAGTAGCCTGAAAGTCATCAGCGGTGCTGGCATGTTCTTCAGTTGGCTGAGCAGAAGCTTCAGCTTGAGGAATTTCTTGTTGCGATGGGGCTGCAACATTTGTGAATTTCTCAGTCAGTTTCACAAACCTGACTTTGGCTCCTTGCCAATCAGCATAATAAGCATTGAAATCATCGCTGAGGGCTTTGATTTCAGCTTGGATCTTGAGGAGTTCCTCAGTTGTCATATGGACAACGTGTTTCTTCAGGAATTTCTCCTTTCTAAACTGAGCCTTCTTGATTTGCCTGGCCTTCTCAAATTTCCATTTCTCTTCAGTGATGAAATGGGTCAGCATGTGACTTTGACCAGGAGACAAATTGAAATCAGGCATAGGAGTATTTGGATCCTTGTGCCAGAGATCAATGTAATCAAGGACCGCCCTTGGATCCAAAAGCAGTGGCACATTTGTGCCTTTAGCTCTAGCGGCCCTTTCTTGTCGGTCTCGGATAATTTCTGCAAGTTCATCATCATCAGCTTCATCTTTAGATGGCACTTGGAAGGCAACCTGTTTCTTCTTCGGACTTGGCCGAGGACCTCGACCAGCCGTAGCCTTTGTCTTCAGCAGAGTGGGGCCTGATGAAGATTTTGGTGTAGCTGAGGAACTCGCTGAGGCACCAGAGGCAATAGAGATGCCTGTAGTCCTTTTGCACGTGGCTAGATGTACAGGTGTTGAGGAATTTTCCGGAGCAGCTGAGGACTTTGGGGGAGGAGCTGAGGACTTTGGAGGAGCAGGAGCAGCATGAGGGACTGACCGTGAGGGTTTTGAAGTTTCTGTCCTTGAGGGCTTTGCTGAGGAACTTGGCCGTGAGGGCATAGTTGGTGAAGCACTTGGCTTGTGAGCGGGCTTCTTTGCCATAGATTTTCTAGGCTTGACAGAGGCCTCAGTGGCAGCAGCAGCATCAGAGTCTTCATTGAATTTCCTCACTGCTTATTTGGCTTGTCTCGCCAACTTGGCTTGGCGTTTGGCCCATTCTTCAGGAAAATCCTCACCACGCTTGATGCTGGTGGGGTCAGCTTCTAGGCCAGGTGCCAATGGAGCTCTTGGTCATGGAGGATTAAGTGCGAATTTCTTCATGTTCTTCGGAGTCACATATCTGTACTCCCTCCATTCTCTTGCCCATCTTCGTTCAATCCTGTGTATGCGCACCTTGCGCTGAGTTTTGCTCTCTTTTCCGGACTCGGCCTCATCAGGTGTGCAATAGTCAGTATAGAGGTCCTCAGGGATTTCAAAAGCAGTCATGACCTCAGGCTTCTTTCCTCCTTTCTGTGGCTTCTTACCATCAGCCATATTCCTCAGATGAGGAATTTGAACAATCGAATTTTCTGAAGAAGTATGTAACTTTTCTTCGAGGAATGCTGCAAATGAGTTAAGTTGATGAGAACCTAGTCATTCAGCAGTGGACATGAGTACCTGTGAACAGAGTATAGTTGCAAGGAATTTGGAGAGGTCATATGCGTTCTCAGGAGGTTTTTCAAAAAGAACAAGTTTGAGGAATTTGACCAGATGAGCCTTGAAGAATTTCACTAAGCATTCTTTGTCTTAGGTTCCAGAGTTGTATAGATCGAAGATCCACACAATTGAGGAATCTTGAAGAAAAAAGATTCTTAGAGAAACGAATCAAGAACAGATGACTAGTGAGGTGTTTTGTGTGTGAGGATTTGAAGAATAAAACACCTTTGAAGATTTTGTTGTGAAATTTCGAATCAAAAGAGGGTAGTAAAAGTAACTTTTAATTACCCTGAATGAAGAACACGACGAACTGTGAAGTAGAACAGTGAAGTTCGTCGGTGTAGATCTTCCACGCCCTAACTCGGCGGAGGAAGATAGCTACGGCGGCGGCGGAGTGAAGATTTTTGTGGTCGGTGCGAGTACGACGGCGACGAGGTCGAGGCAGTGAAGCTCTTCCTCACCAGCGACGATGGAGTAGCGGCGGTGCTAGGGTTTGAGAAGCTCGAGCGAGAGAGAGAGAGGTCGAGCGGAGTAAAGGAAGTGAGGAAGGGGTGAGGGGGTATTTATAGTCGCAGTGAAAAACTATTTGCCCGAAGATTTAGGACAAACGTGCCCCTAACCCTTCTCATCCGCATGACATGTGTCACCCACGTACCGAAAAGTGGAGATCGTATTAGATCGTGGGTGAATAGATAAGTCTATCGAGGGATACAGAACGGTTTGAGCGGCAAAGCCGAAAATTTGGATAAGATAAGTTAAAAGCTCCGTTCGCAATTTCTTCAGCTGACAAGAACACAGTGAAGATTTTGAACGAGTTTCAAATAGAATGCACATGAAGAATTTGTGAATAGATTGGGTTGAGTATAGCATAGAGGGGAAAGGGTCCGATCACATTCACTTAGCAGAAAATGCAACTTAAAGAAATAGCCATAAGTGAATGCTGTAGAGGACATAAACCCTTATATATATATAGCCAATGAAGACAAACGACGGAATCAGTGAAAATTTTTCAAAGTTGAAGAATTTGAAAAACTGAGGAATTTTTTAAAAAAAATCAACTTTGGTGGTGGCGTGACCCACCATATAAGGATGATGATTTCAGACACCGTGTACAATTGTCGTAGGGTTCTGAGAATCAAATTCTTCATTAATTTCTTCACACTTAGAGTGTTATTCTTCATTGATTGAAGAAAAACGTTTCTTCATGTGTTGCACATCTAAGTCATCAATTTTGCATAAGTGTCAGGATGTGTGTCCTTTTCAAAGAACATTCGAAGATTCTAAGATATTTAGCTCACACCGCAACTTGCTAAATCTCTTCTCATCCAAGGGCTTTGTGAAGATATCGGCTAGTTGTTCTTGAGTCTTCATGTGCTCGATGGAGATGTCGCCCTTCAACACATGATCACGAAGAAAATGATGACGAATCTGAATGTGCTTTGTCTTCGAGTGCTGAACTGGGTTGTGAGCAATATTGATGACACTCTCATTGTCACAGAGGAGAGGCACATTCTTCACATTGACGCCATAGTCCTTGAGGGTTTGCTTCATCCATAGCAATTGAGCACAGCAAGAACCAGCAACAATGTATTCAGCTTCAGCAGTAGACAGTGATACGCAGTTCTGTTTTTTCGAGGACCAACAAACCAAAGATCGTCCGAGGAAATGACAAGTACCAGATATTGACTTGCGGTCCACACGATCACCAGCATAGTCAGAGTCAGAATATCCAATGAGAACAAAAGTAGAGCCCTTGGGGTACCATAATCCTAGTGTTTGTGTGTGAGCTAGATATCGAAGAATATGCTTCACAACCTTATGGTGTGATTCCTTTGGTGCAGCTTGAAATCGGGCACACATGCGAACACTAAGCCTTATATCTGGCCTAGATGCACATAAGTACAATAAAGAACCAATCATGGAGCGGTATACCTTGTGATCGAAGTCAATACCATTTTCATCAGTGCATAGATGGCCATTTGTGGGCATAGGAATTTTGACGCATTTCCTTCAGCACCATTTTCTTCAGCATTTTCATCAGGTGCACCAGCTCGATTTTCTTCACGTTCTGGAATGAATTCTTCAGTAGGAATAACATCCTCAGTAGCCTTGAACTTGATAGAATCCTTAGGTGCTGGTTCATCTACTACAGAAGGTAGGTGCTCTCTTTGCGAGCCATTAGTTTCATCGAACCGCGCATCTACAGTTTCAACAACCTTGTGAAGAACGTTGTTGAAGACTCTGTAGGTGTGCGAGTCCTTTCCGTAACCAAGCATAAAACCTTCATGTGCTTTCGGTGCAAATTTAGCATTGTGATGAGGATCTCTAATCCAACATTTAGCACCGAAGACTTTGAAATAACTCACATTGGGTATCTTGTCAGTGAGGAGTTCATAGGCAGTCTTCTTGAAGAATTTGTGAAGATATACCCGATTGATGATGTGGCACGCAGTATCAATTGCATCAATCCAAAAACGATGAGGCGTTTTGTATTCATCAAGCATAGTGCGAGCCATTTCAGCGAGGGTTCTATTCTTGTGCTCCACAACGCCATTCTGCTGAGGAGTATAAGGAGCAGATAACTCATGAGTAATACCAAGTTCATCCAGACCATCAAGACCGGAATTCTTGAACTCAGTCCCATTGTCAGTTCTGATGTGCTTGATCTTCACACCAAAGTTGGTTGAAGCCCTCAAGGAAAATCGTTTGAAGATTTCCTGCACTTCATGTTTGTAAGTAACAATGTGTTCCCATGTGTAACAAGAATACTCATCAACAATAACAAAGCCATATAGGGATGCATCATTTGAAACAGCAGAATAATGATTAGGTCCAAAGAGATCCATGTGAATCAATTCAAATGGACGAGTAGTGGTCATGATAGTCTTCTTTGGATGCTTGGCATTTGTCATCTTTCCAGCTTCACAAGCTCCGCATAAGTGATCCTTGAGGAATTTGACATTCTCAATGCCAATGACATGCTTCTTCTTCGCAAGCGTGTTCAGATTCCTCATGCCAGCGTGACCAAGTCGTGGATGCCATAGCCATCCTTCTGAAGCTTTTGCCAGTAAGCACACGGCTGGTTGTGGTCCTGTAGAGAAATCAACAATATACAGATCTCCTCTCCTAAAGCCTTCGAAGACTTTGGAATGGTCAGCTTCCATGATCACAACACAACGATATCTTCCAAAGACAACAACCATATCGAGATCACAAAGCATTGAGACAGACATGAGGTTGTATCCTAAGGACTCGACAAGCATGACTTTGTCCATGTGTCGATCCTTTGAGATCGCAACCTTACTGTCGGTGTCAAAACCGGCGGATCTCGGGTAGGGGGTCCCGAACTATGCGTCTAGGCGGATGGTAACAGGAGACAAGGGACACGATGTTTTTACCCAAGTTCGGGCCCTCTCGATGGAGGTAAAACCCTACTCTTGCTTGCGCTCTCATTGTCGCAGTAGAGAGGCACATTCTTCACGTTGATGCCATAGTCCTTGAGAGTTTGCTTCATCCATAGTAATTAAGCACAGCATGATCCAGCAACAATGTACTCAGCTTCTACAGTGAAGAGAGATACGCAGTTCTGTTTCTTCGAGGACCAACAGACCAAAGATCGTCCGAGGAAATGGTAAGTGCCTGATGTTGACTTGCGGTCCACGCGATCGCGAGCATAGTCAGAGTCTGAATATCCAACGAGATCAAATGAGGAGCCCTTGGGATACCATAATCCAAGTGTTGGTGTGTGAGCTAGATATCGAAGAATATGCTTCACAACCTTATGGTGTGATTCCTTCGGTGTAGCTTGAAATCGGGCACAGATGCAAACACTAAGCATAATATCTGGCCTAGATGCACATAGGTACAATAAAGAGCCAATCATGGAGCAGTATACCTTTTGATCGACGTCTTGACCATTTCCATCAGTGCATAGATGGACATTTGTGGGCATTGGAATTTTGACCCCTTTGCAATCTTGCATGCCGAATTTCCTCAATACTTCTTTGAGGTATTTCTCATGCGATATGAATATACCATTGCGCTGTTGACGAATTTGAAGACCTAAAAAGAATTTCAACTCTCCCATCATAGACATTTGATATTCTTCACTCATCATATAGGCAAATTCATCACTATAACGTTGGTCAGTACAGCCAAAGATAATATCATCAACATATATTTGGCACACAAACAATTCACCATCATAAGATTTAGTGAAAAGAGTTGGGTCGAGTGAACCGGGTTTGAAGCCTTTCTTCATGAGAATTCCTTCAAAGTGTCATACCACGCC
>NC_041393.1:63421610-63428991 GCF_002162155.2 Triticum dicoccoides
GAGGGGCTTGCTTGAGGCCATACAGGGCCTTGTTGAGTCTGAAGACTTTGTCGGGATTCTTTGGATCTTCAAAACCTGGGGGCTGAGCAACACATACTTCTTCCTCAAGCTTACCATTGAGGAATGCACTTTTCACATCCATTTGTTGTAAGATAATATCATGATGGTTAGCGTAAGCAAGTAATATGCGAATAGCGTCAAGTCTAGCAACAGGTGCAAAAGTTTCATCAAAATCAATTCCTTCAACCTGTGTGTAGCCTTGAGCTACAAGCCGTGCCTTATTCCTCACCACAAGGCCATTTTCATCTTGCTTGTTGCGGTAGATCCACTTTGTGCCAATGATGTTGTGCTTGCGAGGATCTGGATGTTTGACCAGTTCCCACACATTGCTGAGCTCGAACTGATGTAATTCTTCTTGCATAGCCTGAATCCACTCAGGCTCCAGAAATGCTTCATCTACCTTGGTGGGCTCTAAGATAGAGACAAAAGCAAAGTGCCCACAAAAGTTAGATAAATGTGAAGATTTTGAGCGAGTGAGAGGACTTGGTGCTTCAATATCATCAATGATCTTCTCAATTTGCACTTCATTAGCAATGCGAGGATGAGTGGGTTGTCTTCGAGGAATTTGATCAGCATTCCCTTCAGGAGCATTTTCTTCAGCACCATTTTCTTCAGGTATGCCTGCTCGGTAATCATCACGATCAGGAATGAATTCTTCACCAGATTCTTCGGTAGGAATGACATCCTCAGTAGCCTTGAACTTGATGGAATCTTCAGGTGCTGGTTCATCTATCACAGAAGGTAGGTGCTCTCTTAGCGAGCCATTAGTTTCATCGAACCGCACATCTACAGTTTCAACAACTTTGTGAAGAAAGCTGTTGAAGACTCTGTAGGTGTGCGAGTCCTTTCCATAGCCAAGCATAAAACCTTCATGTGCTTTCGGTGAGAATTTAGATGTGTGATGAGGATCTCTAATCCAACATTTAGCACCAAAGACTTTGAAATAACTCACATTTGGCTTTTTGTCAGTCAGGAGTTCATAAGCAGTTTTCTTGAAGAATTTGTGAAGATATACCCTGTTGATGACATGGCACGTAGTATCAATTGCCTCAATCTAGAAGCGACAAGGCATCTTGTATTCATCAAGCATAGTGCGAGCCATTTCAGCGAGGGTTCTGTTCTTGCGCTCCATGACGCCATTCTGCTGAGGAGTATAAGGAGAAGATAACTCATGAGTAATACCAAGTTCATCAAGATAGCCATCAAGATCGGAATTCTTGAACTCGGTCCCATTGTCAGTTCTGATGTGCTTGATCTTCACACCAAAGTTGGTTGAAGCCCTCGAGGAAAATCGTTTGAAGACTTCCTGCACTTCATGTTTGTAAGTGACAATGTGCACCCATGTGTAACGAGAATAATCATCAACAATAACAAATCCATATTGAGATGCATCATTAAGAATTGCAGAATAGTGGTTAGGACCAAAGAGATCCATGTGAAGCAATTCAAATGGACGAGTGGTAGTCATGACAGTATTCGCTGGATGCTTGGCTTTTGTCATCTTTCCAGCTTCACAAGCTCAGCATAAGTGATCCTTGAGGAATTTGACATTCTCAATGCCAATGACATGCTTCTTCTTTGCAAGCGTGTGCAGATTCCTCATGCCAGCATGACCAAGTCGTCGATGCCATAGCCAGCCTTCTGAAGCTTTCACAAGTAAGCACACGGCTGGTTGTGGTCCTGTAGAGAAATCAACAATATACAGATCTCCTCTCCTAAAGCCTTCGAAGACTTTGGAATGGTCAGTTTCCATGATCACAACACAACGATATCTTCCAAAGACAACAACCATATCTGGATCACAAAGCATTGAGACAGACATGAGGTTGTATTCTAAGGTCTCGACAAGCATGAATTTGTCCATGTGTCGATCCTTTGAGATTGCAACCTTACTGTCGGTGTCAAAACCGGCGGATCTCGGGTAGGGGGTCCCGAACTATGCGTCTAGGCGGATGGTAACAGGAGACAAGGGACACGATGTTTTTACCCAAGTTCGGGCCCTCTCGATGGAGGTAAAACCCTACTCTTGCTTGATTAATATTGATGATATGGGTAGTACAAGAGTAGATCTACCACGAGATCAGAGAGGCTAAACCCTAGAAGCTAGCCTATGGTATGATTGTTGTTCGTCCTACGGACTAAAACCCTTTGGTTTATATAGACATCGGAGAGGGCTAGGGTTACACAGAGTCGGTTACAATGGGAGGAGATCTACATATCCGTTGAAAGTGCGTTATATCGACTAGAGGGGGGGGTGAATAGGCGATTTTTATGAATTCGTCACTGAGGAATTTGTCGGTGAGGAAATTCCTTAGCGAAGAACTACTTGCAGCAGAATAAGTACTCAGAAGTAAGCATAACAGGATACAGACATAGTCATCATGATGAAATGAAGACAAGCTCAGAGTACAGAAAGCGTAAGCACATGATAACACAAGATGAAGACAAACAGACTGAAGAAATTGAACTGAGGAAATTGAGAAAGTCTTTAGCCAAAGTCTTCAAACACAAGTATGAACAATCATTCAACACAATAATGAGGAAATGAAAGAGTTGAGGAAATAGAACCAGTTAGGTTGGTGAAGACAATGATTTGGTAGACCGGTTCCAACTGCTGTCTCAGTTGTATGTCTGGTTGGAGCGGCTGAGTATTTAAACTCGAGGACACACAGTCCCGGACACCCAGTCGCTAAGCACGCAGCTTAGGACACCAAGTCCTCACCGTATTCTCCTTGAACTAAGGTCACACAGACCTCATCCAATCACTCGTGGTAAGTCTTCAGGCGACTTCCAAACCTTCACATACTCGGTCACTCGGCGATCCACAATTCCTCTTGGATGCTCTAGACCATGACGCCTAACCGTCTGGAAGAAGCACAGTCTTCAAAGGTAACAAGCGTCGGATCCACGTAGGATCAATCTCTTCAGTGATGCTCAATCACTTTGGGTTTGTAGGTGTTTGGGTTTGGGGTTTTTCCTCACTCGATGATTTTCGCTCAAAGTCCTCGGAGGATGGGTTGCTCTCAAATGACAAGTGTCAGTTTCTCTCGGAGCAGCCAACCAGCTAGTGGTTGTAGGGGGCGGCTATTTATTGCCTAGGGAGTAGCCCGACATGATAAGACATAAATTCCCTTGTCTGATATGACTGTTAGGTGGATAAGATATTTTGGGATAGTTGGCGCGCCGCACAGCAACGGTCGGAAATTTGACTCTCAAATTCCTCAGGGCTATCATGTTCCTCACTGTGTAGGCAATCCGCACTGGCGAATTCCTAACTCCTCAGTCAGAACAAATTCCTCAGCGACCAGAAGAACTTCGTCTCTGTCACTGAAGAAATTGACTGAACTGTATGAGATTTCCAAAGACTTCACTCGAAGGGTTTGGTAGGTGTAGGATTTTGAGTTGAGCATCACATGGAAATTTTTCCTTAGTATTTCCTCGACCCCCTTTAACAATACGGTGTTTCCTATAACTCAAGAAAGAGAAAACAAAACTATGAAAACGAAAGTCTTCAAGCTTCATATTCCTCGCATGAATATCAAGTCTTCATGGACACACCAATTTCTTCACTTTCAAAGTCTTCATGAAAGTCTTCAGGAATACCAAAATCTTCAGTCGAAGATATTCATTTTTAGGGGTCGACTTTCTCTGTAAATATCAAACTCCTCATAGACTTATAGAGCTGTGTACACTCGCAAACGCATTAGTCCCTTACCTATAAGTCTTCAATACACCAAAATCACTAAGGGGCACTAGATGCACTTACAATCTCCCCCTTTTTGGTGATTGATGACAATATAGGTTAAGTTTTCAACGGGGATAAACATATGAAGTGTAAGTACTGATATTGAGGAATTTGATTGCACGATATAGAAGAACCCCCCCTGAAGATGTGATAGTGAGGAATTTGCTGTTGAAGCAATGCACACTTGAAGAGTTGAATCATGGAGATCTCCCCCTATATCTTGTAATTTATACACGCATTTGACATATAATATGAAGAATTTGAAATGCATGATGAAATATGGTGCCTGATGAAATTCAGCATGCGTGCAATAATATTAATGAGGAACAAGCATGCAGAATAACGTATCAAGAGTATCAAAGCACAGTGCATCAAAAGTATCAGGGCACCATCGGGTTTAAGATTACAACTCTTTCCAACAAAGTTTTAGAAGAACGAGAGTTGTAACTTAGCAAAAAAACGCCCATATAATAGACCCTCTTGAAGACTAACTCAAATTTCTCTCCCTTTGTCATCAAATGACCAAAAGGATCAAAACTGAGGACTAACGCCCCTGAAGAATATCAAGTTGATGGAGGAGCGCCAGCGTCGGGGTCGGTTGTCGTAGTAGGGCCTGCCGCAGTGTCGTCCAAATCTTCATATTCATCAGTGTCGTGCGATGAAGAATAGGAGCTGGCCACCAAGGAAGGAACCTTGACCTTCTTGAATTTCTTCGGTGGAGGTGCAGACTAGTCAAATTCTTCCTTGAGACCCATATTCTTCAGATCTGCAGCGCTGTAGACATGTGATAGAATAGCCCAGGTACGGTTGAAGGTTTCATGGAGGTAGTAGTGGTTTTTCTTCACTGCATTGTGTGTTGATGTCATGTTGTGAAGAATTGAACCAAACTGACGCTTGACCCATTGATGATTGCGATCAACCTTCTGATGAAGACTGAGGAGTAACTAACGATCAGTCATCACCCTGGGTGCTGTGGCTTGAGGATTTTGCTTAGCGGCAGAATCATGTGTGGCAGAGTCATCATTGGTGGAGTTGGATGCAGCCTTGCGAAATTGACCATCCAATGGATGAATGCCTTCATCTATCACAACAATTGCCTTGCCTTTGTCATCAGCTGAGGAATATGTCCGTTCGAGGACTTCAATCGGAGGCAAGTAGCTGCCATGGTTCAAAGTGTCAGCTTTGTAATTTAGTGAAGCCCTTGTCCTGATGAATCTCATAATCCATGGTGCATAAGGCTTCATCTCAAATGGTGACATAGCAATATTCGCCAGAGTCCTCATGAAGAAATCATGGAAGTTGACGGGAATGCTATGAATGATATTGAAAAGCATGTTCTTCATGATGCCAACGACTTCTTCATCATTTGAGTGGTGGCCTTTGATAGGACTCATTGTCTTTGTCAGAATGCGATAGACAGTCCGAGGCACATATAGTAATTCCTTGACGAGGAATTTGGTTCGAGGAGCCTGTCCTGGCTTCAAAGGCTTCATCCGCACTTGCATGAAATGATTGGAAAACTCAGGTTCACTGTAGACGCAACGAGCACTGTCAAGGGGAGGACTGAGTGGGAGGGCACGAAGCAATTTAGTTGCTGGTGCCTTGTAGTGAGTATTTTCAGACATCCAGCCCAGCACCCATGAATTCACATCTTCAGAGTTTCCTGTGATGTGCAGCGTTGCATAGAATTGAAGAATGAGTTCTTCATTCCAATCACAGATGTCAGTGCAGAAATTTAGCAATCCAGCATTGTGAAGAACTCTGAGGACTGGCTCGAAGCACGACAGAGACTCCATGTCCACATGAGGAATATGTTCATGATCGAAGACTTTGTCTTTGTCGAACAGTACTGAGGAATAGAAATTGGCTTGACTAGCAGTCCAGAAATGCCTCTTCCTTATGCGAGCAGAGTCATAGGGGTTGTAGTCAGTGAAGAACACATGCTCGCTGAAGAAATCTTCAGCCTTGAACTTTTGCTTCTTTGAGAATGGATTCGTTGGCTTGGGCACTAGAGTGTCAGTGAGTTGCATCACAACCTCAGGAATTGCAATCTCAGGTTCTTCAGGCTGAGGAATTTCTGGTTCCTCTTCAGTTGCAGTCTGCGTGTTCAAAGGTTCAACAACAGCAGTTTCTTCAGCACTAGCGGCTGGAATGTCTTCATGCATAGACGAGGTGGGATGAGTTTCTTCAGAGCCCATTTGAATAGTTGGTGCAGGGGACTGAGGTATTTGTTGAAGTGGGGTGAAGAGTGGTGAATTGGGGTGCTGACTTTCCCAAAAGTCATCATTCATCATGGGTGTTGTGCAGCCAATGTCCACGTCTTCATCTTCATTTTCTTCAACGCCAGCCTCTTCAGCTGTGAACTGAGGCATTGGCGAGGAAGCAACATTCGTTGAAGGGATCATATCCACTTCAATTTCTTCATCAACCTGCTCTGACGAAGCAGCAGATTGAGGTTCTTCATCAGATCCGCTAGGGATCACATATTCCTCACCAAAAGGAACAAGGTCCTTTGATGGCATGGTGGAAATCGGAACAACATCAATTGGATTTTCAATAGAGCCTGTCAGAGGCTTCATCTTCTTTGGAGCTGAAGATTCTGAAGCACTGGATGCTTTCCGTTTCTTCACTGCAGCTCGCTCTGCAGCCTTGGTCTTCCTCACATCTGATGCAGATGGAAGAGTAGGAGTTGGTGTAGGCGCTGGAGGAGCTGAGGAATCTGGTTGAATTTCCTTAGGCGCAACTGATGCAGTTGCCCTAACTTCTGCAGTTTCTTCAGGCGCACCACTAGTGGATGCCCTGGCAATTTCTTCAGTGGCTGGAGTGGAGTCATCAGCCCTGGAACTAGCATTTTCTTCAGTAGCCTGAAAGTCATCAGCGGTGCTGGCATGTTCTTCAGTTGGCTGAGCAGAAGCTTCAGCTTGAGGAATTTCTTGTTGCGATGGGGCTGCAACATTTGTGAATTTCTCAGTCAGTTTCACAAACCTGACTTTGGCTCCTTGCCAATCAGCATAATAAGCATTGAAATCATCGCTGAGGGCTTTGATTTCAGCTTGGATCTTGAGGAGTTCCTCAGTTGTCATATGGACAACGTGTTTCTTCAGGAATTTCTCCTTTCTGAACTGAGCCTTCTTGATTTGCCTGGCCTTCTCAAATTTCCATTTCTCTTCAGTGATGAAATGGGTCAGCATGTGACTTTGACCAGGAGACAAATTGAAATCAGGCATAGGAGTATTTGGATCCTTGTGCCAGAGATCAATGTAATCAAGGACCGCCCTTGGATCCAAAAGCAGTGGCACATTTGTGCCTTTAGCTCTAGCGGCCCTTTCTTGTCGGTCTCGGATAATTTCTGCAAGTTCATCATCATCAGCTTCATCTTTAGATGGCACTTGGAAGGCAACCTGTTTCTTCTTCGGACTTGGCCGAGGACCTCGACCAGCCGTAGCCTTTGTCTTCAGCAGAGTGGGGCCTGATGAAGATTTTGGTGTAGCTGAGGAACTCGCTGAGGCACCAGAGGCAATAGAGATGCCTGTAGTCCTTTTGCACGTGGCTAGATGTACAGGTGTTGAGGAATTT
>NC_041393.1:63429015-63429688 GCF_002162155.2 Triticum dicoccoides
CCGGAGCAGCTGAGGACTTTGGGGGAGGAGCTGAGGACTTTGGAGGAGCAGGAGCAGCATGAGGGACTGACCGTGAGGGTTTTGAAGTTTCTGTCCTTGAGGGCTTTGCTGAGGAACTTGGCCGTGAGGGCATAGTTGGTGAAGCACTTGGCTTGTGAGCGGGCTTCTTTGCCATAGATTTTCTAGGCTTGACAGAGGCCTCAGTGGCAGCAGCAGCATCAGAGTCTTCATTGAATTTCCTCACTGCTTATTTGGCTTGTCTCGCCAACTTGGCTTGGCGTTTGGCCCATTCTTCAGGAAAATCCTCACCACGCTTGATGCTGGTGGGGTCAGCTTCTAGGCCAGGTGCCAATGGAGCTCTTGGTCATGGAGGATTAAGTGCGAATTTCTTCATGTTCTTCGGAGTCACATATCTGTACTCCCTCCATTCTCTTGCCCATCTTCGTTCAATCCTGTGTATGCGCACCTTGCGCTGAGTTTTGCTCTCTTTTCCGGACTCGGCCTCATCAGGTGTGCAATAGTCAGTATAGAGGTCCTCAGGGATTTCAAAAGCAGTCATGACCTCAGGCTTCTTTCCTCCTTTCTGTGGCTTCTTACCATCAGCCATATTCCTCAGATGAGGAATTTGAACAATCGAATTTTCTGAAGAAGTATGTAACTTTTCTTCGAGGAA
>NC_041393.1:63431412-63445127 GCF_002162155.2 Triticum dicoccoides
AACACATGATCACGAAGAAAATGATGACGAATCTGAATGTGCTTTGTCTTCGAGTGCTGAACTGGGTTGTGAGCAATATTGATGACACTCTCATTGTCACAGAGGAGAGGCACATTCTTCACATTGACGCCATAGTCCTTGAGGGTTTGCTTCATCCATAGCAATTGAGCACAGCAAGAACCAGCAACAATGTATTCAGCTTCAGCAGTAGACAGTGATACGCAGTTCTGTTTTTTCGAGGACCAACAAACCAAAGATCGTCCGAGGAAATGACAAGTACCAGATATTGACTTGCGGTCCACACGATCACCAGCATAGTCAGAGTCAGAATATCCAATGAGAACAAAAGTAGAGCCCTTGGGGTACCATAATCCTAGTGTTTGTGTGTGAGCTAGATATCGAAGAATATGCTTCACAACCTTATGGTGTGATTCCTTTGGTGCAGCTTGAAATCGGGCACACATGCGAACACTAAGCCTTATATCTGGCCTAGATGCACATAAGTACAATAAAGAACCAATCATGGAGCGGTATACCTTGTGATCGAAGTCAATACCATTTTCATCAGTGCATAGATGGCCATTTGTGGGCATAGGAATTTTGACGCATTTCCTTCAGCACCATTTTCTTCAGCATTTTCATCAGGTGCACCAGCTCGATTTTCTTCACGTTCTGGAATGAATTCTTCAGTAGGAATAACATCCTCAGTAGCCTTGAACTTGATAGAATCCTTAGGTGCTGGTTCATCTACTACAGAAGGTAGGTGCTCTCTTTGCGAGCCATTAGTTTCATCGAACCGCGCATCTACAGTTTCAACAACCTTGTGAAGAACGTTGTTGAAGACTCTGTAGGTGTGCGAGTCCTTTCCGTAACCAAGCATAAAACCTTCATGTGCTTTCGGTGCAAATTTAGCATTGTGATGAGGATCTCTAATCCAACATTTAGCACCGAAGACTTTGAAATAACTCACATTGGGTATCTTGTCAGTGAGGAGTTCATAGGCAGTCTTCTTGAAGAATTTGTGAAGATATACCCGATTGATGATGTGGCACGCAGTATCAATTGCATCAATCCAAAAACGATGAGGCGTTTTGTATTCATCAAGCATAGTGCGAGCCATTTCAGCGAGGGTTCTATTCTTGTGCTCCACAACGCCATTCTGCTGAGGAGTATAAGGAGCAGATAACTCATGAGTAATACCAAGTTCATCCAGACCATCAAGACCGGAATTCTTGAACTCAGTCCCATTGTCAGTTCTGATGTGCTTGATCTTCACACCAAAGTTGGTTGAAGCCCTCAAGGAAAATCGTTTGAAGATTTCCTGCACTTCATGTTTGTAAGTAACAATGTGTTCCCATGTGTAACAAGAATACTCATCAACAATAACAAAGCCATATAGGGATGCATCATTTGAAACAGCAGAATAATGATTAGGTCCAAAGAGATCCATGTGAATCAATTCAAATGGACGAGTAGTGGTCATGATAGTCTTCTCTGGATGCTTGGCATTTGTCATCTTTCCAGCTTCACAAGCTCCGCATAAGTGATCCTTGAGGAATTTGACATTTTCAATGCCAATGACATGCTTCTTCTTCGCAAGCGTGTTCAGATTCCTCATGCCAGCGTGACCAAGTCGTTGATGCCATAGCCATCCTTCTGAAGCTTTTGCCAGTAAGCACACGGCTGGTTGTGGTCCTGTAGAGAAATCAACAATATACAGATCTCCTCTCCTAAAGCCTTCGAAGACTTTGGAATGGTCAGCTTCCATGATCACAACACAACGATATCTTCCAAAGACAACAACCATATCGAGATCACAAAGCATTGAGACAGACATGAGGTTGTATCCTAAGGACTCGACAAGCATGACTTTGTCCATGTGTCGATCCTTTGAGATCGCAACCTTACCTAGACCTAATACCTAACTTTTGCCTTTGTCAGTGAAGATGATGTGCTTCAGATGTTACGGTCTTAAGGGAGCATCCATCAATAGGTTCTTGTCACCAGTCATGTGATTTGTACATCCACTATCGAGGACCCACTCGTTTGCTTTGGGCTGATCATCCCGCAGATGAATTAGTGCATCTTACGAACTCATATACTTCATTAGTGAAGAATATGACATCAAATTCATCAGTTCAATTTCATCAAGCAATAGCATAGATAAGCAGTGCGAGGACATGTGAAATGAAAGTTCATTTCATCATGATTCGCCTGCGTCCTTTCAGGCATTTTTGTCAGGCCCCCAGCAAATTCATTAGACGTTAAAGCACGTCTGGAGACCTGACCCTGCAGAAGAAATTAGTTCTTTTTCTTCACCACCCACATCTGAAGGGGTGGCAAAGAGTTCATCACTCTGCGAGCACCATATGAGAATGGTGGCATAGAAGCCAATCCATTGCGTTTCACATAAGAGGGGTTAGGGTAAGCATATGAATAAGCAGAGAAATTCTTCGAGGACTTATGAACATAATGATTTGAAGAATAATGCACATATTCATAGCCCTTAGCTCTACCCTGCGAAACAGAGTTGTTAGCACGATGATGATCATATGAGGACTTTGATCCATTTGAGGAATTTGGTCCGTATGAGGACTTGGATCCATATGAAGAATTAGGTCCATATGAAGAGTTTGATCTGGGGTTCCTGTTCTTCACAGGTGGTGTCATGAGGACATTCACCTAAAGACTTTCAACATAACTTTTGGGGACCCAGATTTTCTTCATAGGGGAACCATTCCTGCAGTTAGTGCCAACATATCTAGCAAATACTTCACCATTCTGATTTTTGAACAGTTTATAATTGGAGTCGAATGACTCATCAGAAGAATGAGGAGATTCACATGTAAAGCCTGATAAGTTAGATGGATCAACTGGAGGTCCCTATGCAGCAACCCATGAGGTTTTGGGGTACTACTCAGGCTTCCAATATGTTCCGTCAGCATTGAGTTTCCTCTCAAAGGCAATACCCTCTTTCCTAGGGTTCCTGTTGAGGATCTGCTTTTTGAGCACATCACAAAGAGTCTGATGCCCTTTGAGGCTTTTGTACATGCCTGTCATATAAAATTCCTTCAGCCCTGCATCATTAGTGATACTAGCAATGTCCTCAGATGAGGAATTAGTGATAGCAGAGGCAGGTGAAGAATTTGTAACATTTGAAGCATTTGAACATTCAGGTGAAGAATTAGCAGATTCACGTTCAATGCACTTTAAGCATGGAGGAACAAATTCTTCCTGAGAAGCGCTGATTTGTTAAGCAAGTAATGAATCGCGATGCTTCTGAAGATCTTCATAACTCACTCTTAGCTTCTCAAGATCTTGCTTTCTTTGAAGAAATTCATAAGAAAGCTTCTCGTGATCAGATAAGAGAGTGTTATGATGACTTTGAAGGTTGTCAAACTTAGACTGAAGTCTCTGAAGATTTTCAGTTAAGTCTTTAGTGTGGTCCATTTCATCACGCAACATATCATCACTTTTGTCTAGCATGTTTTGAAGTTTTTCAATAGCCTTTTGTTGTTTCACAGCAATCTTAGCAAGTTTAGATTAGTTAGGCTTAAGATTTTCATCAGATTCATCCTCACTAGATTTAGAGGAGGGGTATTTTGTTACCTTGGCACCTTTTGCCATGAAGCAATAGGTGGGAGCGTAGTCATCATTATCTTCATCAGCGTTGTTGGTGTTGCCGTTTTCTTCAGAGTTGAAGATAGACTTGCTGACAAATGTGGTAGCAAGAGATAGACTTGCCACACCTGACTCAGATGCCTCCTCTTCCTCATGTTCCTCAGATTCAGCTTCAGAGTCCATTTCCTTGCCAATGCCCGAGCCTTCTTGAAGCTGCTCTTCTTGTGAGATGAAGACTTTGAGGATTTTGATGATGAAGACATTGAAGATTTCTTCTTCTTCTTGGCATCATCAGAACTGTAATCCTTGTATTTCTTCTTCTTTAATTCCTTGTCCCACTGAGGACAATCTTAAGTGTAGTGACCAGGCTTCTTGCATTTGTGGCATAGCCTTCTCTTATAGTCACTTGATGAGGAGTCACTGCTCCTTGAGGATTTTCCAAAGCGACCACGTCTTGAGAACTTCTGGTACTTCTTCACGAGCAGTGCTAGCTCCTGGCTTAATTCTTCAGGATCACGAAGGCTACTACCAGAGTCTTCACATTCAGATTCAAACACAGCCTTGGCCTTCAGGGCACGTGTTTTGCCATAGCTTGAACCATAGAGATCTCTCTTTTCAGCAAGCTGGAACTCATGAGTATTTAGCCTCTCGAGGATATCAGCGGGATCTAGTGACTTGTAATCAGCACGCTCTTGAATCATCAATGCTAGAGTGTCAAATGAAGAATCGAGTGATCTCAACAATTTCTTCACCACCTCATGGTCGGAGATGTCAGTGGCACCGAGCGCTTGAAGCTCATTTGAGATATCAGTGAGGCGATCGAAGGTTTGCTGAATATTTTCATTGTCAAGTCTTTTGAAGCGGTTGAGGATATTGCGAAGAACGTCAACACGAGAGTCACGTTGAGTTGAGACTCCTTCGTTTACTTTGGAGAGCCTACCCAGATAAGCTTAGCAGTTTCCAAAGCACCCACTCTACCATACTGCCCTTTACTCAGATGACCACATATGATATTCTTCTCTTGAGAATCGAGTTGCTTGAATCTCATCACATCACCAGCATTCAGGGAAGGTGTAACTGAGGGAACACCATTTTCCACAACGTACCAGAGATCGTTGTCAATTGCTTCAAGATGCATTCGCATCTTATTCTTCCAGTAGGCGTAGTCCGTGCCATCGAAGGTAGGACACCCAGCGGAGACCTTGATCATACCTGCGGTCGACATAACTAGAACTCCAGGTGGTTAAACCAAAATCACACAGAACAAGGGAGTACCTTTCTCTGATACCAATTGAAAGTGCGTTATATCGACTAGAGGGGGGGGGTGAATAGGCGATTTTTATGAATTCTTCACTGAGGAATTTGCCGGTGAGGAAATTCCTTAGCGAAAACTACTTGCAGCGGAATAAGTACTCAGAAGTAAGCATAACAGGATACAAACATAGTCATCATGATGAAATGAAGACAAGCTCAGAGTACAGAAAGCGTAAGCGCAGGATAACACAAGATGAATACAAACAGACTGAAGAAATTGAACTGAGGAAATTGAGAAAGTCTTCGGTCAAAGTATTCAAACACAAGTATGAACAATCACTCAATACAATAATGAGGAAATGAAAGTGTTGAGGAAATAGAACCAGTTAGGTTGGTGAAGACAATGATTTGGTAGACCAGTTCCAACTGCTGTCTCAGTTGTACGTCTGGTTGGAGCGATTGAGTATTTAAACTCGAGGACACACAGTCCCGGACACCCAGTCGCTGAGCACGCAACTCAGGACACCAAGTGCTCACTGTATTCTCCTTGAACTAAGGTCATACACTCGTGGTAAGTCTTCAGGCGACTTCCAAACCTTCACAGACTCGGTCACTCGGCGATCTACAATTCCTCTTGGATGCTCTAGACCATGATGCCTAACCGTCTGGAAGAAGCACAGTCTTCAAAGGTAACAAGCGTCGGATCCACGCAGGATCAATCTCTTCAGTGATGCTCAATCACTTTGGGTTTGTAGGTGTTTGGGTTTGGGGTTTTTCCTCACTCGATGATTTTTGCTCAAAGTCCTCGGAGGATGGGTTGCTCTCAAATGACAAGTGTCAGTTTCTCTCGGAGTAGCCAACCAGGTAGTGGTTGTAGGGGCGGCTATTTATAGCCTAGGGAGCAGCCCGACATGATAAGACATAAATGCCCTTGTCTGATATGACCGTTAGGTGGATAAGATATTTTGGGACAGCTGGCGCGCAGCACAGCAACGGTCGGAAATTTGACTCTCAAATTCCTCAGGGCTATTATGTTCCTCACTGTGTAGGCAATCTGCACTGGCGAATTCCTAACTCCTCAGTCAGAACAAATTCCTCAGCGACCAGAAGAACTTCGTCTCTGTCACTGAAGAAATTGACTGAACTGTATGAGATTTCCAAAGGCTTCACTCGAAGGGTTTGGTAGGTGTAGGATTTTGAGTTGAGCATCACATGGAAATTTTTCCTTAGTATTTCCTCGACCCCCTTTAATAGTACGATGTTTCCTATGACTCAAGAAAGAGAAAACAAAACTATGAAAATGAAAGTCTTCAAGCTTCATATTCCTCACATGAATATCAAGTGTTCATGGACACACCGATTTCTTCATTTTCAAAGTCTTCATGAAAGTCTTCAGGAATACCAAAATCTTCAATCGAAGATATTCATTTTTAGGGGTCGACTTTCTCTGTAAATATCAAACTCCTCATAGACTTATAGACCTGTGTACACTCACAAACGCATTAGTCCCTTAACCTATAAGTCTTCAATACACCAAAATCACTAAGGGGCACTAGATGCACTTACATCCGTATCGCCAAGCTTGCCTTCCACGCCAAGGAAAGTCCCATATGGACACGGGACGAAGTCTTCAATCTTGTATCTTCATAGTCTAGGAGTCCGGCCAAAGGTTATAGTCCGGTCATCCGGACACCCCCTAATCCGGGACTCCCTCAGTATCCCCTGAACCAGGCTTCAATGACGACGAGTCCGGCACGCAGATTGTCTTCGGCATTGCAAGGCGGGTTCCTCCTCCGAATACTTCATAGAAGATTTTGAACACAAGGATAGTGTCCAGCTCTGCAAAATAAGTTCCACGTACCACCTTAGAGAGAATAATATTTGTACAAATCTAATCTGCTGATGTATTCTGTAGCGTGACAGCATGCCATGGCCATGCCTTTATTCAAATTGTTTTACCGTCCCACCTCAGCGCGTTTAGCGAGGTGGTTTCCTTGGCACGTCTTGTCGAAGCAGAGATCGTGTCCCCTTATTCCGGGATTCTCATCAATACGGGCGTGGGTAACCCAACCGTGCCATTAATCACGACGCTTGGGAGATAAGCGAGTTTTACCAGGCTGGTGGGGGCACATAGTTTCGTCCGCCCATATAAGGGGATAATGATCCACCCTTTCCATCTATGCCTTCTTCCTCCTTTGCTTATCCATCTCCGCGCACTCGAGCTCCAGCGCCCAAGTCCGCACTTCCCACCTCAACCTCCTCCAGTGATGTCCGGAGCGGGAGGCAGGTGGATGGCCTCCTCCGTCACGGAGGGGCACATCAAAAATTTGAGGAAAGCCGGATACTTGTCCAATGACATTGCGCACCGGCTTCCCGACGAGGGGCAGCTCATCCCCACCCCCAGGCCCCATGAGAGGGTGGTGTTCCTCCCCCATTTCCTCCATGGACTGGGCTTCCCACTCCACCCATTTGTCTGGGGGCTCATGTTCTACTATGGCCTGGATTTCCACGATCTGGCCCCGAACTTCATCCTCAACATCTCGACGTTTATCATCGTGTGTGAGGTCTTCCTCCGCATCAAGCCCCACTTCGGCTTATGGCTGAAGACCTTCAATGTCAAGCCGAAGGTTGTGGGCGGCCGGCAAGCGGAGTGCGGAGGCGCCATGGTGGGCAAGATGCCCAACGTCACATGGCTCGAGGGCTCCTTTGTGGAAACCATCGAAGGGTGGCAATCGGGGTGGTTCTACATCACCGAGCCGCGTGACCCTGAATGTGTAGCGGCCCCCAAATTCCAATCGGGCATCCCCACACGGCTTACCTCCTAGAAAGAGATGGGCCTGTCGTGGGGTAATCCGGAAGAGGTGACCGGACTCCAAACCTGCGTCCAAAACCTGGTGGACATGAAGGTTAAACTTGTCAACGTAGTCCAGGTCATGCTCTTCCACCGGATCCTCCCGTGTCAACGACGAGCTTTTAACTTGTGGGAGTTCGACCCGGCCTAGCACCAAACTTTTTCCAGGCTCTTTGACACAACGCACGAAGACGCCTGGAAGGTGCTATTCAAGGGCTCCGAGGTTTCCCCTCCCATTACCGAAGATCGCGGATTCTGCGCCAAGCGCCAAGCCAGCGCAGTAAGCTTGTTTTACCCTTTACGGGATACTTGTTTTTCATAGTTTTACTCTACGCGGGATCTAAGCCCCCGCTCCTTTGACAGGACTGGAAGAAGACGTCCGGACAGATTGGCTGTCTGGCTCCTTTGCCCGAAGGCCCAGCAGATGCACGCTTGGCGAAGCTGCTGGCCCCGACACCTCATGTGGTGCCGGAGAAGAAGGCCAAGAAGAAGGCCACGGGAACTCGAAAGAGTTCCCGGTGCCTGGTGGTGTCGGATTCATCGCCCGACGACCCCGAAGCGCACTCCTCCCCCGAAGACGAGGAGGAGGAAGAATAAGCCTCTCCCCCTCCAACGGGAGGAGGAAAGAAAAGGAAGGCCACCCCAACTAGGGAGGCCGGAGGGTCCAAGAGGGAAAGAACCTTCTTCCGGACTACTCCACCAGCGCCGATGACGGCGGAGAGGAGTGGCCATCCAGGGCCAAGCCCCTGGCAAAATCGTGAGTATCCGTATACTAGAATAAGTCATGGTGTTCCTTTACTGCACAATATCTTCTAACGGCGAACATAATCATGCAGTCCACCCAAGGCCTGGCTCGACGCTTCATCGAGCGGATCCCTGGATTCATCGGATGTGAATAGTCTTTCACTCCCGACTGCTACCTCCCCTCGCCCCACGGATGATGCTGAGGTGGAGTCCCAAAAGGGGACGAGCCAGGAGGACGTAACCCCGGAGGCGCCGCAAGGCGACCTTCCAGATTCCAGGCGCAAAGGGGATAAAACCCCAAAGGGCTCTAAGTCCGGCCCTGGGCCGGACACCGCACCAGAACCTTCAGTAGTTCCGGAGTCCGGCAGGCAGCCCCTTCATAAGAAGGGCAAGCCTACGACACCGGTGACCTCCGTCCAACCGGAGGCACCGGATAATTTGCTGGAGGTGCTCAACGGCGCCTCCATCGACGAGGAGCACTGCACTATTATGAGTGCGGTGATCCAGAAGGTTCAGTCCGCCAAGAGCAGGCTGACAGAAGCCTGTGCCAGCCTTCTAACAGGCTTCGAGGTATGTATTTAAGATATGTAAAAATATTACCGCATAGACAATAGCCCCTGATGCTCAGTTTGGTGTTCGGAAAGAAAAGCCGGACTGAGGATCTAAAAAGATATACGCAGGAGTCTAACATAAGTATGTCAATATGGGAATGTAGGCTGCGCTGCTGACCTCTGCCGCACTGACTGCGGAGGTCGATGCATTGAAGCAGAGCCTCGAGCAGTCCGAGAACGAGCTCGACCTTGCCAAGAAGCAGCTCGAGGACAAGGAAGGTAAGTACTACCTTGTATAATGATATAAAAAGATCTGGATGCAAATAATGACAGGACCAACGTGAGTATTACAGGGGCCACAACTGAGGTGGCGACCCTGAAGGAAGCGCTGTCCAAGGCCGAAGATAATGTGGCCATGGAGCGCATCGAGCGAGAAAAGCAGGAGGCGCGGGTGGCGGAGGTGAGGCAAGAGCTCCATGCTCTTGTGAAGAAACACGAGAGATTGGAGTTTGACTCAAATACTCAAGAGTCCGAGCTTGCCTCGGCCCTTGAGAGCGCCAAATCTTCCAAGGCCGAAGCCCAAAAAGCCCTCCAGGAAATTGAGGCGATGAAGAAGATAGCGGCGGGTAAGGCATTCTTTATGCAAAGCAAGCACGTGAAAGTGAATTACTTGTTACTTACCCAAGTCCGGAGCTCTCTAGGAGCATTCGCAGATCTGCCCCGCAGTGTGTCCGATGCTGCCGCATTCTACCGAGCCGAGGAAGGGAGCTCGATGGAGAAGGTGTTCTGGTCCTAGTATGTTGAGGCCGGAAACCTGGTGCCCTTGAGCGACCAGCTGAAGCAACTGGTCGAGCTCCATAAGGTAGCCGAACAGGCCATGAAGGGCCTTATAGTCCAGCTATGGCCCGGGGAGGTCATGACCAGGAGCTACTTTGGGATGGTGAGTCGGCTGGTGGATGCCTGTCCATGGCTTGAAGTCATCAAGCGCTCCGTGTGCATCGAAGGCGCCCGTAGGGCCCTTGCCCGTGCTAAAGTACACTTGGGCAAGCTGGATGCTGAGAAGCTAGTGACAGATGGGCCACCGGAGGGGAAGGAGCATCGCAGGCCCGAGATGTATTATGAGGGCGTCCTGAAGGGTGCCCGCCTTGTGGCGAATGAATGTTCCAAAGATGTAATATTTGAGTAAACTCGCTCGTGTTATCCTGTGCGCTGAAAACTTGTTCATATGCGCTAAGCAACACTTTTTGAATTTAAAATATTACCTTATGTGTGGCTGTTTATCAAATCTGAGAGATGGCGAGTCATCGGCTTCTACCCCCATGCCACGAGTGCTGGGGTGTTCGGGATAAACCTGAGCGCTCTTGTTCCCATTCTTGGGTCCTTCGAGGGAGGCGCTCAGCACGACGAACAAGGCAATCAAACTATAATGCTTTATCACTCTCACTTAGCCATAGAATTCTATAATTTTAAATTTCGGCGAAGCCCCTAGTATCCGGAAGACCGAGTTCGGGGCACTATCCACGCCTAGGCCGGACAAAGCCAGCTCCTCGCTCTAAGCGGCATAAGTCTTTAGGGACTCGAAAACCTCTCGAACAGCGACCGGCTCTCGCCCTATCATGACGGTCAGTTTTAGCTTTCTCTACTGAGGTGCTTAACCCAGCTCAACTGGGGCACAATCGCAGTAGTTCTCCCAGTGCTACCTTAGCCGATATAACGGAACGTAAGGTACCAAAACATGGGAGCCAGGCAAACCCAACTATTTACCCAAGACATGATTCATATCCGATGCATATAGTGCTATAAGTTCGGGGTGCCCCACTCGTGAGAGTGTTCGGACTTCTCACACCTTATTCAGGGGTACTTAAGCCCCTGGTGTATTGGCCGTACCAAAGTGCACGGTTGCATAATGTCATAAATGAACATATTTACATAAAAAGTGAATGCAATAACAGACAAGAGCTATGTATTGTTTATTAAAATGCTGCTGCGAGAGCAGAACGATACAAATAGTGTGATAAGCAAGAGATAGGATTATTTGACATGTCCCCCTCCAGGGGCAAGCTGCAAGACTTTATGTAAGACAGGAATATAGTTCGTTATAGAGACCACCTGGACGTGCGACGTAGCTTGTTGCTTCCCTGGCTATTGTATCATGAGTTCAGCGATTGTACTGCCGGACAGGCCTTCCGGATAGTGGAGTCCTAAAAGTAAAAAAAGAAAGACAAAATCGGGAGCCCCTAGTGCGGTTGAGCCGCATTTTGGGCGTGTCGTGGTTGTGCCCCTCCCCTTATGCCCATGGTATTTCCATAGCGTGATTATGTGCGCGTAGTACTGGTTTCGCAATTTCGCGAGGGCTGGGGTTGGGGCCGCACTGCTAGACTTGCTCGGAACGTGCCGGGCGATCTTGCTGTAGGTTACTTCAGGCGCGCTTGACGGTGTCCGGACGTTTAATAGATGGACCGGAGAATTTCCTTGAAAGGCTACTTTGTACTTCTGCCGCGAGGGCCGCCGTATGCTCCTCCATTCGGAGAGAGCGTTCGGTGTTTCCATTGACCGTAATGACTCCTCGAGGGCCTGGCATCTTGAGCTTGAGGTATGCGTAGTGCGGCACCGCATTGAACTTTGCAAATGCGCTTCGTCCGAGCAGCGCGTGATAGCCGCTGTGGAACGGGACTATGTCGAAGATTAACTCCTCACTTCAGAAATTATCCGGGGATCCAAAGACCACTTCGAGTGTAACTGAGCCTGTATAGTTGGCCTCTACACATGGTATGACGCCTTTAAAGGTCGACTTTGTGGGTTTAATCCTTGAGGGATCTATGCCCATTTTTCGCACTGTATCCTGATAAAGCAGGTTCAGGCTGCTGTCGCCATCCATAAGGACTCTAGTGAGGTGAAATCCGTCAATGATTGGGTCTAGAACCAATGCGGCGAATCCGCCATGGCGGATGCTAGTGGGGTGGTCCCTTCGATCAAAAGTAATCGAGCAGGAGGACCATGGGTTGAACTTTGGAGCGACTGGCTCCAACGCGTATACGTCCCTGAGTGCGCGCTTCCGTTCCCTTTTGGGGATGTGGGTTGCGTATATCATGTTTACCGTCCGCACTTGTGGGGGAAAGCCCTTCCGTCCCCTATTGTTCGGCGGCCGGGGCTCCTCCTCGTCATCGCTATGCAGCCCCTTGTCTCTGTTTTTGGCGCTTAACTTGCCTGCCTGCTTGAACACCCAACAATCCCTGTTGTTGTGATTTGCTGGTTTTTCGGGGGTGCCGTGTATCTGGCACAAGCGATCGAGTATTCGGTCCAAATTGGACGGGCCCGGAGTACTTCTTTTGAATGGCTTTTTCCGCTGATCGGGTTTAGAGCCTTGGAATCCGGCATTGACTGCCGTATCCTCTGCATTGTCACCGTTAATGCGGCGCTTGTGTTTGTTGCGACGCGACATGCCATTGTTGTCCTTGGTATCCGAATTACCAGGGCTCTTGGTCATGTTATTGCTACGAGCTAGCCAGCTGTCTTCTCCCGTGCAAAAGTGGGTCATGAGTGTTGTGAGGGCTGCCATGGATTCGGCTTTTCCTGTCCTAGGTGCCGGGCAAGCCATTCGTCACGGATGTTATGTTTGAAGGCTGCGAGGGCCTCTGCGTACGGACAATCGACTATTTGATTTTTCTTGGTTAGGAACCGTGTCCAGAATTGTCTGGCCGATTCATCTGGCTGCTGAATGATGTGGCTTAGGTCATCGGCGTCTGGTGGTCGCAGATAGGTGCCCTGGAAATTGTCGAGGAATGCGGATTCTAGGTCCTCCCAGCAACCAATTGACTCTGCTGGCAAGCTGTTAAGCCAATGCCGAGTTGGTCCTTTAAGCTTGAGTGGGAGGTATTTGATAGCATGTAGATCATCACCGCGAGCCATGTGGATATGAAGGAGATAGTCCTCGATCCATATCGCAGGATCTGTTGTGCCATCGTATGATTCGATGTTTACGGGTTTAAAACCCTCAAGGATTTGATGATCCATTACTTCATCTGTGAAGCATAGTGGGTGTGCGGCGCCTCTGTACTGGGCTATATCATGACGTAGCT
Organism: Triticum dicoccoides; assembly: GCF_002162155.2. Taxonomy (NCBI): domain Eukaryota; kingdom Viridiplantae; phylum Streptophyta; class Magnoliopsida; order Poales; family Poaceae; genus Triticum; species Triticum dicoccoides. The sequence goes on from NC_041393.1 coordinate 63,444,513, forward strand.
CAAATGAGCTTTGTCTATTGTGTTCGGCCTGGCCGTATTTGCCATATCCGGCATGACGGTTATCATCACGTGTCGGGGGGCGCCCACACGATCCGTAGATCGATCTTGTTTGCCTTGCCTTGTCCTCCAATATGTCTCGCAGGTCTGGCGCATTTCCCCGTGCCTTGGTATTTTTGGAGCGACGACAGGGTGCGGCTTGAGTGGATGGCCGAGAGGCATCTCTGTCGCAACCACGGGGTGGCCGTTCGGCCGCGTCGTGCGCTGGTGATGTAGGTTTAGGTGCTTCCTCCTCTAATCGGGGTAGCAGCCTGCGCTTTGGGTAGCTCTTGGAGGGGCGCTCGAGTTCGTACTCTTCGGCCGCAAGGACTTCAGTCCATCTGTCGGCTAGCAAGTCTTGGTCAGCTCTAAGTTGCTGCTGCTTTTTCTTGAGGCTGCTCGCCATGGCTATAAGCCTGCGTTTGAAACGCTCTTGTACGACGGGATCCTTAGGCACGATAAATTCGTCATCATCGAGGCTTGCCTCGTCTTCGGAGGGAGGCATGTAATTATCATCCTCTACCTCTGTGTCTGCCGCTCTCTCATGAGGGCTGGCTTTTCCATCCTCCTGTGCTGAAT
>NC_041393.1:63445654-63492341 GCF_002162155.2 Triticum dicoccoides
GGGGGGGGGGGTTGTCTTCGGCATTGTCTGGGGTGTTATTATCTCCCGTGCTGGAATCACCATTTTTGCTTTGGCGGGATTTAGAGCGGCGCCGCTGATGCCGGCGCTTAGGCTGCTTCTTGGAGGGGTCATCCTCCGTTATTCCATCGCCATTCCCTTCTTTTGGGGTGTCCACCATGTATATGTCATATGACGAGGTGGCCTTCCAGTGCCCTATAGGCGCTGGTTCTTGGTCGTCTCCTTCATCGGCGTCCATACCATTGATGTCTTCGGAGTCGAAGTCGAGCATGTCAGTTAAATCATCGACAGTGGCTACGAAGTGGGTGGTGGGTGGGCTTTGAATTTCTTTGTGGTCCGCGTCCCAACCTTGCTGACCATAGTCCGGCCAGGGCTCTCCTGATAAAGAGAGAGACTTTAGTGAATTCAGAATGTCGCCAAAGGGCGAGTGCTGAAAGATGTCCGCAGCGGCGAACTCCATGATTGGCGCCCAATCGGGTTCGATCGGCGGGGGCGCGGAAGGTTTGGAGTCCGGAAAGGAGTCCGACACCTTGGAGTCACGAGCTTCGCAAAGGACAAGGCTGGTGTTCGGCTCGATCGCCGTAGAGATTGCAGTCCCCGAGGCAGTGTCCAGCCACCCGTCCTCGATTGGCGCAGTCGGCTCCGAACTAAGGGTCGGAGCGGACACTGGGGCGGCCTCCTGGGCACTGTTCGGTGGCAGAGCTAGATCATGCCCATCGTGATAGTGCGGCACACTCGGCTGTGGCTCGAACCCGTTGAAGATCAAGTCTTCGCGGATGTCAGCCGTGTAGTTCAAACTTCCAAATCTGACCTGATGGCCAGGGGCGTAGCTTTCGATCTGCTCCAGATGGCCAAGCGAATTGGCCCGCAGTGCAAAGCCGCCGAATAATAAGATCTGTCCGGGGAGAAAGGTCTCACCCTGGACCGCGTCGTTGTTGATGATCGGAGGAGCCATCAGGCCTAAAGATGACGACACAGAGGAACTCTCAATGAAAGCACCAATGTCGGTGTCAAAACCGGTGGATCTCGGGTAGGGGGTCCCGAACTGTGCGTCTAGGCGAATGGTAACAGGAGACAAGGGACACGATGTTTTTACCTAGGTTCGGGCCCTCTCGATGGAGGTAAAACCCAACTCCTGCTTGATTAATATTGATGATATGGGTAGTACAAGAGTATATCTACCACGAGATCAGAGAGGCTAAACCCTAGAAGCTAGCCTATGGCATGATTGTGTTCGTCCTACGGACTAAAACCCTCCGGTTTATATAGACACCGGAGAGGGCTAGGGTTACACAGAGTCGATTACAATGGGAGGAGATCTACATATCCGTATCGCCAAGCTTGCCTTCCACGCCAAGGAAAGTCCCATCTGGACACAGGACGAAGTCTTCAATCTTGTATCTTCATAGTCCAGGAGTCCGGCCAAAGGTTATAGTCCGGTCATCTGGACACCCCCTAATCCGGGACTCCCTCACTTACCCAGACCAAATACCTGACTATTGCCTTTGTCAGCGAAGATGATATGCTTCAGATGTGACGGTGATAAAGGAGTATCCATCAACAGATTCTTGTCACCCGTCATGTGATTTGTACATCCACTATCGAGGACCCACTCATTTGCTTTGGGCTGATCATCCTGCAGATGAATTAGTGCATCTTACGAACTCATATACTTCATCAGTGAAGAATATGACATGAATATCATCAGTTCAATTTCATCAAGGAATAGCACAGATAAATTAGTATGAGGACGTGTGAAATGAAAATTCATTTCTTCATGATTAGCCTGCGTCCTTTCAAGCATTGTTCAGGTCTCCAGCAAATTCTTCACACGTTTTGAGTACGTCTGGAGACCTGACCCTGCATAAGAGATTAGTTCTTTTTCTTCACCACCCACATCTGAAGGGGTGGCAAAGAGTTCATCACTCTGCGAGCACCATATGAGAAAGGTGGCTAGAAGCTAGTCCGCTTTGTTTCACATAAGAGGGGTTAGGGTAAGCATATGAATAAGCAGAGAAATTCTTCGAGGACTTGTGAACATAATGATTTGAAGAATAATGCGCATATTCATAACCCTTAGCTCTACCCTGCGAAACAGAAGGGTTAGCACGATGATGATCATACGAGGACTTTGATCCATATGAGGAATTTGATCCACGTGAAGAATTAGGTCCATATGCAGACTTAGATCTGGGGTTCCTGTTCTTCACAGGTGGTGTCATGAGGACATTCACCTGAAGACTTTCAAGATAACTTTTGGGAACCCATATTTTCTTCATAGGGGAACCGTTCCTGCAGTTAGTCCCAACATATCTAGCAAATACTTCACCATTCTGATTTTTGAACAGTTCATAGTTGGAGTCAAATGACCCATCAGAAGAATAAGGAGATTCACATATAAAGCCAGATAAGTTGGATGGATCAACTGGAGGTCCCTTTGCAGCAACCCATGAGGTTTTGGGGTACTGCTCAGGCTTCCAATATGTTCCATCAGCATTGAGTTTCCTGTCAAAGGCAATACCCTCTTTCCTAGGGTTTCTGTTTAGAATATGCTTTTTGAGCACATCACAAAGAATCTGATGCCCTTTGAGGCTTGTACACATGCCTGTTGTGTACAATTCTTTCAGCCCTGCATCATTAGTAGTACTAGCAATGTCCTCAGATGAGGAATTAGTGATAGCAGAGACAGATAAAGAATTTGTAACATTTGAAGCATTTGAACATTCAGGTGAAGAATTAGCAGATTCACGTTCAATGCACTTTAGACATGGAGGAACAAATTCTTCCTGAGTAGCGATGATTTGTTGAGAAAGTAATGAATCGCGCTCCTTCTGAAGATCTTCATAACTTACTCTTAGCTTCTCAAGATCTTGCTTTCTTTGAAGAAATTCATAAGAAAGCTTCTCGTGATCAGATGAGAGAGTGTTATGACGACTTTGAAGGTTGTCAAACTTAGACTGAAGTCTCTGAAGATTTTTAGTTAAGTCTTTAGTGCGGTCCATTTCATCACCCAACATATCATCACTTTTGTCAAGCATGTTTTGAAGCTTTTCAGTAGCCCTTTGTTGTTTCACAGCAATCTTAGCAAGTTTAGAGTAGCTAGGCTTAAGATTTTCATCAGATTCATCCTCACTTGATTCATAGGAGGGGTATTTAGTTACCTTGGCATCTTTTGCCATGAAGCAATAGGTGGGAGCGTAGTCATCATTGCCTTCATCAGCATTGTTGGTGTTGCCAGATTCTTCAAAGTTGAAGATAGACTTGCTGGCGAATGCGGTAGCAAGAGCTAGACTTGCCACACCTGACTCAGACTCCTTGGATGCCTCCTCTTCCTCATGATCCTCAGATTCAGCCTCAGAATCCATTTCTTTGCCAATGAATGACCAAGCCTTCTTGGAGCTTCTCTTCTTGTGAGATGAAGACTTTGAGGATTTTGATGATGAAGACTTTCAAGATTTCTTCTTCTTCTTGGCGTTATCAGAACTGTAATCCTTGTATTTCTTCTTCTTCAGTTCCTTGTCCCACTAAGGACAATCTTGAATGTAGTGACCGGGCTTCTTGCATTTGTGGCACAACCTTTTCTTATAGTCACCGGATGAGGAATCGTTGCTCCTTGAGGATTTTCCAAAGCGACCACGTCTTGAGAACTTCTGAAATTTCTTCACGAGCAGTGCTAGTTCCTGGCTCAGTTCTTCAGGATCACCAAGGCTGCTGGTAGAGTCTTCTTCCTCAGACTCAGAGACTGCCTTGGCCTTCAGAGCACGTGGTTTGCCATAGCTCGGACCATAGAGATCTCTCTTCTTAGCAAGCTGGAACTCATGAGTGTTTAGCCTCTCGAGGATATCAGCGGGATCAAGTGACTTGTAATCACCACGCTCTTGAATCATAAGTGCCAGAGTGTCAAATGAAGAATTGAGCGATCTCAGCAATTTCTTCACCACCTCATGGTCGGCGATGTTAGTGGCGCCAACTGCTTGAAGCTCATTTGAGATATCAGTGAGGGGATCGAAGGTTTGCTGAACATTTTCATTGTCAAGTCTTTTGAAGCGGTTGAAGAGATTGCGAAGAACGTCAACACGAGAGTCACGTTGAGTTGAGACTCCTTCGTTTACTTTGGAGAGCCTATCCCAGATAAGCTTAGCAGTTTCCAAAGCACTCACTCTACCATACTGCCCTTTACTCAGATGGCCACATATGATATTCTTCACTTGAGAATCGAGTTGCTTCAATCTCTTCACATCAGCAGCATTCAGGGAAGGTGTGACTGAGGGAACACCCTTTTCCACGACATACCAGAGATCGTTGTCAATTGCTTCAAGATGCATTCGCATCTTATTCTTCCAGTAGGGGTAGTCCGTGCCATCGAAGGTAGGACACCCAACAGAGACCTTGATCATACCCGAGGTCGACATAACTAGAACTCTAGGTGGTTAAACCAAAATCACACAGAACAAGGGAGTACCTCGCTCTGATATCAATTGAAAGTGCGTTATATCGACTAGAGGGGGGTGTGTGAATAGGCAATTTTTATGAATTCTTCACTGAGGAATTTGCTGGTGAGGAAATTCCTAAATGAAGAACTACTTGCAGTGGAATAAGTACTCAGAAAGGAACATAACAGAACACAAGCATAGTCATCATGATGAAAAGAAGACAAGCACATAGTACAGAAAGCGTAAACACAGGATAACACAAGGAAGATGACAGACAGACTGAAGAAATAGAACTGAGGAAACTGAGAAAGTCTTCAGTCAAAGTCTTCAAACAGATATGAACAGGCACACAACAACATACATGTGGAATTTAAAGAGTTGAGGAAATAGAACTAGTAAGCTCGGTGAAGACAATGATTTGGTAGACTAGTTCCAACTGCTGTCTCAGTTGTATATCTGGTTGGAGCGGCTGAGTATTTAAACTCGAGGACACTCAGTCCCGAACACACAGTCCTCACCGTATTCTCCGTGAGCTAAAGTCACACAGACCTTGCCCAATCACTCGTGGTAAGTCTTCAGGTGACTTCCGAACCTTCACAAACTCGATCACTCGACGATCCACAATTCCTCTTGGATGTTCTAGACCTTGACGCCTAATCGTCTGGAAGAAGCACAATCTTCATTGGAAACAAGCATCGGATCCACACAGGATCAATCTCTTCAGTGATGCTCAATCATTTGGGGTTTTGTAGGTTTGGGTTTGGGATTTCCTCACTTTATGATTTTCACTCAAAGTCCTCGGAGGATGGGTTGCTCTCAAATGACAAGTGTCAGTTTCTATTGGAGCAGACAACCAACTAGTGGTTGTAGGGGGCGGCTATTTATAGCCTAGGGAGCAGCCCGACATGATAAGACATAAATGCCCTTGTTTGATATGACCGTTAGGCGGGTAGATATTTTGGGACAGCTAGCGCGTAGCACATCAACGGTCGGAATATTTGGGTTCGAATTCCCCAGGGCTATCATGTTCCTCATTTGGTGGGTAATCCGCACTCGTGAATTCCTAACTCTTCAGTCAGAACAAATTCCTGAGAGACCAAAAGAACTTCGTCTCTGTCACTGAAGAATATGACTGAACTGTGCGAGATTTCCAATGGCTTCACTCGAAGGGATTAGTAGGTGTAGGTTTTGAGTTGAGCATCACAGGGAAATTTCTCCTTAGTATTTCCTCGACCCCCTTTAACAGTACGGTGTTTCTTATGACTCAAGAAAGATAATATGAAACTAAGAAAACAAAAGTCTTTACGCTTCATGATCCTCGAATGATTACCAAGTCTTCAAGGTCACACCAATTTCTTCACTTTCAAAGTCTTCAGAAAGTCTTCAGAAATCCAAAGTCTTCAATCGAAGAACTTCAGTTTTAGGGGTCGACATTCTCTGTAAATATCAAACTCCTCATAGACTTATAGACCTGTGTACACTCACAAACGCATCAGTCTCTTAACCTATAAGTCTTCAATACACCAAAATCACTAAGGGGCACTAGATGCACTTACAACTACGGAGTGAACGCCTGTCCGTTGTAATGCTGAGTGACTCCAGGTCTTCGGTAGGTCGAGTGATTCCCTGGATGGTCGAGTGATGGAAGGGAGGAGGACTCCCGAGTGACATGGTTGTCGAGTAGATTGCACTCGACATCTTCGACCGGGGGTATCTTGCTGTGTCTTGGACTTCTTATCTTCAAGGGTAGTGACCTTGGGTAGGACGCATAGGTCAGGCCTATGACCCTACCCCAGGTCTGTATCCTCATCACCTGCCGCTGGATGCTGTCACCGTCAACGGGAATCTGCTCCGCCGTTGCCGCCGTAGTGAACTCCGATCGAACTAGGGTATGAGTTCATCCCCTTGTGCTGTCTTTTTACCTCCGATTCTAGGTACGAGTTCAATGCCATGATTCTTGCCATGTATACAATCAATCTATCCAGAGAAAAATTCTTTAGGCTTAGTTTGATTCAAAAATTTATGGATAAGTCTCCGCTGAACTCATCTCGGACCGACCGAATCATAGAAATCGGTCTCACCGATTTGGCTTAGGCCATTGCACATGGGATTTTTGGTCTGACCAAAAATTGCAAATCGGTGTGACCGAGTTCAATTCTATGTGAAACCCTAGCAATCTCGGTTCCACCGAACTGTGACTCGGTTTGACCGAGTTCACTAGTTTAGGTTCCAAATATTGCTTTGGTATCACCGAGTTTATCAATTTGGTAGCTGCGAGATCATTTCAGTAGAGAACTAAAACTAAGTTTTTGACTCATTTGTTTTGCCAAATCTCTGCACTTTGTGATGCTCATCTACTCTACCTCATCTATATCTATTCACAAGGTTTGCTGTTAGTTTGCCTGCCAAGATGTCTGACCAGAGTGATAGCCCGAACAGATTGAAGAGCAAGTGCATCTAAGTGAGGGCACTAGTACCTCAAGCAACTATGATGATGGCAGCAACCACTCAAACAAGGAAGAAAAGAACCTCAGACTCATAGGATGAGGACTATGTTGCTATTGAGGATGAGGCCACCTCAAATAAGAAAGTGCTGAAGAAGGAGAATGGCACTGTTGCTACAACAAAGCCTGGTTTGAACAAGAAGGCACCAACAAGGAGAGTCCCAACGTCAAATCCAGGAAAAGTTGCAACAGGACAAACCATGAAATTCACAATTGAATTAGATGATGGTGAAGCAGTTGGAGATGGCAAGAAGAAGAGGGCAAGAACCACACATGCAAAGGTTCTTTGAAAATCAACTATGGTAAGAGATTCAGAAGAAGAGGAAGAGGAAGAGGATGCTGCTCCAGCACCTAAGTCACAAAAGCTTATGGGAGATGCAGTCAAGTCAGGGGCTGTTTCCAAGCGCAAACCTGCTCCCAAAGCTGCTGCTCAAGCCACCAAGTCTGCACCTAAGAGAAGCACTAGAAACATTCCTGCTGAGGAGAAGAACAATGCCCCAGTGCCTGAAAGAAATGAAGAAGAAGATGCTGAAGCCCAAGTGCTAAGAAAGCTCAAACCAAAGATCCCAGACCACAATGACACTCATCCGGTGGTAGAGGACATGAAAAATAGAAAGGATGCAGGTTTGAAACTTTGGAGGAAGAATGATCCTTATGTTGTGAGAAGGAGAACTGTTGTGGATTATAGGTTCCACACAAAAGAACAACAAGATTTCTATGACACTATTCTGCTTGACAAGAAGCCAATTGTCTGTGATATGGATGGGTCAATTGGGAATATATTAGAGAGAATGAAGATCACTTTCCAGGTGTACTTGACAGCTTCAAGTCTTGTGAAGGTGACAAGTTTGTTGGACAGAAGCTCACCAAATGGAATGATGAGCTAATCATGCAATTCTATTCCATTGCTCATTTCTATCCAGATGGAAGGATAGTGTGGATGTCTGAAGGTACAAGGTACCTGTCAACTGTTGATGAATGGGCCAAGTTGATCAATGCCCCAGCAGAACAAGAGAATGATTTGGATGTGTATGCCAAGAAGAATAAAGACCACAACTCCATGTCAAGTATGTACAAGGAAATTCCCGATGAAGCCCTTGAAACTCATAAGTTTGGCTCGGTAAAATACTTGTTGTCAGGTCTGCCTACTATCAACACAATCTTAAAGCATACTTTGTTGCCCAAGTCTGGAGATCATAGAATGATAAGAGGACATTCAATCAACTTGCTGCACATTTTTTATGTTCCTAAAAAATTCAAGGTCATGAGTCTGATTGTAGAGACAATCAAGAGGATAGCTGCTAATCAGAAAAGATCTTGTGGGTATGCTCCACATATTCAGGTGCTCATCAACTCAAAGATGGGCACATGCACCTACCTGTTGGACAAGGAGCATTTACCTCTCAAGCCAAATTTTGAAGACAACACAATTGTGATGGATGAGAATGAACCTTCATCAGTGCAAGCGCAAGAGAAGAGAGCAAAGGCAAAGGCAGAAAGAGTTGCAAAAATACCAAGTGTTGAGGAAGCATCTCAAGTGTTCTTGAAGAACAAACAAGATCAACTAGCCTATATGATACAATCTACTTTGAGGATTGAGAAGGGCTTGGCCACCCTGACTCAGAATCAGGAAAGCTTGGAGAGGATCATAGAGACCAAGTTTTATGATCTTGATCTGGAAGTCACTGAGATACAAACAGCAATTGAGCAGCTCCAGGAGGAAGCAGAGGAGAAGAGGGGAAATGCAACTACATATGCTTTTTCGAGAGTGCCAGGAGGTCAGAGGTCTGATGCAGTGCGAGTACCTGATACTAGAGCTACCACATCGGCACCAGGAGCCACAACTTCAGTGACACCACCAACAGCCACTCCACCAGCTCCAACTACATCAACTAATGCCTTCATCCTTGGAGTTATCTCTACAGCACCTCATGAAGATCGAGCCTGAGAGACGCATAACACTATGCATATTTGAAATTTTTGGTAACTTGTTGCCAAAGGGGGAGAAATATGTATAGATCATAGGTTTCGAGACAGAGTGTTGCTTTTTGTCTCTCTTGCTATTTGAACTTTATTGTGTGCTTGTTTGATACATTATGTCCTTGTGTGAGATACTTGTATGATAATGTGTTTGATCATATGCTACTTTAATGTTTGCTTGGATGATATTATCTCTTATATCCATATATGATCATTCACTTTGCTTGGTGATGAGTGCATGCTTTTAATTGCTATCATTTTGAGCGCTCCACCAAGATGTATGTGATGGAAGAGTGAACCATGATACTAATCGATTGTGCATTTGCATTCAAAAGCAAATCTTAAATAATGGACAAATTTAGGGGGAGCTCTTACTTATCACATACTTCTCAAAGCGACGATGTATTTCAATCTTATTATCATTTGTCGAAGCATTGATCTATATGTTGTCGTCAATTACCAAAAGGGGGGGGGGATTGAAAGTGCAACTATCCCTGGGTGGTTTTGGTAATCATTGACAACATATAGCTCATTGAACTAATGCCTTTTCAAGATGAATATTTTAGGAAAGTTCAATGATTGGCATGGCATGGATTAGAAATGTGGACCCCTCAAAATAGTAAGGACAAAGGATTGGCTCAAGCTCTAAAGCTCAAGACTCTACATTTTACTTTTAGTGATCCAAGATCACATTGAGTCCCTAGGAAAGCCAATACTATTAAAAGGGGATGAGGTGTTTCTTAATGGCTTGCTTGCTCTCACGATGCTTAGTGATATGCTCCAAATACCCTCAACCACTTTCTCATATCCACATATGTCCCAAACCAAAAGTCAAACTCGGCCCCACCGATTTGATCTATCCGGCGCCACCGAGTTCATTTCACATAGCCACTGCCAGAAACCCTAGTCACTTTGGTCTCATCGATAGGGATCTCGGTCTCACCGAGATGGGATTGCAAACTCCCTATTTCCCTTCATAACATTTCGGTCTAACCGAGATGAGCGATCGGTCCCACTGAGTTCACAATGCAAACTCCCTATTTCCTTTTCGTAACATTTCGGTCTCAACAAGATGAGCGAATCGGTCCCACCGAGTTTGCCTGACCAACTCTCTGGTTAGCTTATTACGAAAGTCGGTACCATCAAGTTTGTGTAATTGGTCAAACCGAGACTATGTTATGCCTAACCCTAATGATATCGGTCCCACTGAGTTGACATGTCGGTCCCATCAAAATGCCTAACGGTCACATTATGAACTAAATCGGTCCGACCGAGTTTTCTGATTCGGTCCCATCGAGTTTGGTAAATTGTGTGTAACGGTTAGATTTTGTGTGGAGGCTATATATACCCCCCTCCACCCTTTATTCATTCATGGAGAAAGCCATCAGAACGTGCCTACACTTCCAGCATTCATTTTCTGAGAAAGAACCACTTACTCATGTGTTGAGGCCAAGATATTCCAATCCTACCATATGAATCTTGATCTCTAGCCTTCTCAAGTTGCTTTCCACTCAAATCTTCTTTCCACCAAATCCAATCCTATGAGAGAGAGTTGAGTGTTGGGGAGACTATCATTTGAAGCACAAGAGCATGGAGTTCATCATGAACACACCATCTATTACCTTTTGGAGAGTGGTGTCTCCTAGATTGGTTAGGTGTCACTTTGGAGCCTCCGACATGATTGTGGAGTTGAACCAAGGAGTTTGTAAGGGAAAGGAGATCACCTACTTCGGGAAGATCTACCCTAGTGAGGCAAGTCCTTCATGGGCGATGGCCATGGCGGGATAGACAAGGTTTCTTCTTCATGGACCCTTCGTGGGTGGAGCCCCTCGTGGACTCGCACAACCATTACCCTTCGCGGGTTGAAGTCTCCATCAACGTGGATGTACGATAGCACCACCTATCGGAACCACGTCAAAAATCTCCGTGTCAACATTGCGTTTGCTCCCTCCAAACTCCTCCCATTTACTTTCTTGCAAGTTTCATGCTTTACTTTCCGCTGCTCATATAATTTTTGCATACTTGCTTGAATTGTATTGTGATTGCTTGACTTGTGCTAAGTTGCTAAAATCCGCCAAGAACTAAAATTGGGAAAACACTAGATTTTTATTTGGTCAAGTAGTCTAATCACCCCCCCCTCAAGACATACTTTCGATCCTACAACATGATTGATTTCAATGTCTCCGGAAATATGGTTATACTAATAACCTTGTTTGATTAAGCAATTTTTGAATGTTTTATTGCTTTTCTTGTGACTCATGTTTTATACTGCTTGGTTAGCACATATGTTTAAAATATAATCCAGAGAAAGGATCCTGGTGTCAAGGAAACGTAGAAGGTATATAATTTGTTTATAACGGTAGGTTTAGTGTGTTTATCCAGGCGTGTTTTACAAGCAACTTAGTAGATTATAATTTGTAAGCTTTCAATCATGATAGCTTATAATCAAGTTCAACACGACATTCCAAAATTCTTGTTCATCTCATGGCGCATGCTGGGAAATTTTGTATATATACTAAAAAAGGTTAACATCATTATCTTTGACTGTATATGCAAATAGAAACATGACAAGCTCAACACCAAGTCTAACCATCATTGGAAGACACTCCAACCCAATGCAACGTGCCCCATGTGCATGACCCATGCAGAAAACCGGCGACGCCAATTCGTCCGATGCCCAGAAGCTGCACGCATCAAGCGGTGCACTGTTATAGAACCCTGTGACTTCCTCTTCGAACATATTTAGAAATAGGCACCACCGCCTGGAATCGCCAACACACTCACCCCCTTCGTGATACTCATAGTGCTCTAGATAATCTAGGATGCCAGGAACACCAAAGTCTTTAGACAGATTACTAAAGGAAATATGCCCTAGAGGCAATAATAGAGTTGTTTTTTTTATATTTCCTTATTCATGATAAATTTTTATTATTCATGCTAGAATTGTATTAACCGGAAACTTGATACATGTGTGAATACTTAGATAAAACACCATGTCCCTAGTATGCCTCTACTTGACTTGCTTGTTTATCAAAGATGGTCAAGTTTCCAAGCCATGAAAATGTGTTCTCATTTGATGAACGGGATCACATCATTGGGAGAATGATGTGATGGACAAGACCCATCCATTAGCATAGCACTATGATCGTTCAGTTATATTGCTACTGCTTTCTTCATGTCAAATACATATTCCTCCGACTATGATATTATGCAACTCCTGGACACTGGAGGAATGCCTTGTGTGCTATCAAACGTCACAACATAACTGGGTGATTATAAAGATGCTCTACAAGTATCTCCGATGGTGTTTGTTGGGTTGGCATAGATCGAGATTAGGATTTTTCACTCCGAGTATCAGAGAGGTATCTCTGGGCCCTCTCAGTAATGCACATCATATGAAGCCTTGAAAGCAATGTGACTAATGAGTTAGTTGCGGGATGATGCATTACGAAACGAGTAAAGAGACTTGCCAGTGAAGAGATTGAACTATGTATGAAGATACCGATGACCAAATCTGGGGCAAGTAACATACCGATGACAAAGGGAATAACGCATGTTGAGATAGCGGTTTGACCGATAAAGATCTTCGTAGAATATGTGGGAACCAATATGAGCATCTAGGTTCCACTATAGGTTATTGACCGGAGAGGTGTCTCGGTCATGTCTACATAGTTCTCGAACCCATAGGGTCCCCACGCTTAACGTTCAATAACAATATGTATTATCTGAGTTATGTGTTTTGGTAACTGAAGGTTGTTCGGAGTCCCAGATGAGATCACGGACATGTCAAGGAGTCTCAAAATGGTCTAGAGGCAAAGATTGATATATTGGAAGGTAGTATTCGGACACCGGAAGGGTTCCGGAGTGTATCGGCTACATACCGGAGTACTAGAGGGATTACCGGACCCCCTCCCCCCGGGAAAGATATGGGCCATATGGGCCATAGGAGGGAGGCACACCAGCACACAAGGGGCTGGCGCGCGCCCCACCAGGGGGAACCGAATTGGACAAGGGGTGGGGGTGGCACCCCCTCCCCCTTTCCTTCTCCCTCTCCTACTCCTTCCCCCTTTCCCCCTCCGAAAAAAGGAAGGGGGGGGGGAGATCCTAGTGGGAGTCCAAGTGGAACTCCCCCACTTGGGGTGCGCCTAGGTAGGCCTCCTCTCCCTCCCTCCTTTATATACGAGGGGAGCCCCTATGAGACACACCAATTACTCTTAGCCATGTGCGGAGGCCCCCTCCACAATTTATGCCTCCGATCATATTCTCGCGGTGCTTAGGCAAGCCATGCGCGGATCACGTCACCATCACCACGTCGTCGTCCTAACAGAACTCATCTACTCCTTCGACCTTCTGCTGGATCAAGAGCTCGAGGGACATCATCACACTGAATGTGTGCAAAACTCAGAGGTGTCGTATGTTCAGTACTCGATCGGTCGGAACGAGAAGACGTTCGACTACGTCAACCTCGTTGAGCAAACGCTTCTGCTTTCGGTCTATGAGGGTACGTGGACACACTCTCCCCCTCTCATTGATATGCATCTCCTAGATAGATCTTGCGTGAGCGTAGGAATTTTTTTGAAATTGCATGCTATGTTTCCCAATAGTGGCATCCGAGCCAGGTCTATGCATAGATGATATGCACGAGTAGAACACAAAGAGTTGTGGATGGTGATCGTCATACTACTTACCACCAATGTCTTATTTTTATTCGGTGGTATTGTTGGATGAAGCGGCCCGGACCAACCTTACGTGACCGAGTTCATGAGACCGATTCCACCGACAGACAAGCAACTAGTTTTGCATAAAGGTGGCTGGCGGGTGTTTGTTTCTCCAACTTTAGTTGAATCAAATTTGACTACGGCCGGTCCTTGTGAAGGTTAAATTAGCAAACTTGATAAATCACCGTTGTGGTTTTTGTGCCGTAGGTAAGTACGGTTCTTGCTAGGAGCCTGTAGCAACCATGTAAAACTTGTAACAATAAAGTAGAGGACGTCTAACTTGTTTTTACAGGGCATGTTGTGATGTGATATGGTCAAGACATGATGAGTTATACGTTGTTGTATGAGATGATCATGTTTTGTAAAAGTTATCAGCAACTGGCAGGAGCCTTATGGTTGTCGCTTTATTGTATGAAATACAAACTCCATGTAATTGCTTTAGTTTATCACTAAGCGGTAGTGATAGTCGTAGAAGCAATAGTTGGCGAGACGACCACGATGCTACGATGGAGATCAAGGTGTCAAGCCGGTGACGATGGAGATCATGACGTTGCTTTGGTGATGGAGATCAAAAGCACAAGATGATGATGACCATATCATGTCACATATTTTGATTGCATGTGATGTTTATCTTTATGCATCTTATTTTGCTTAGTACAACGGTAGCATTATAAGATGATCCCTTACAAAAATTTCAAGGTATAAGTGTTCTCCCCGAGTATGCACCGTTGCAAAAGTTCTTCGCGCCGAGACACCACGTGATGATTGGATGTGATAAGCTCTACATTCAAATACAATGGGTGCAAGCCAGTTTTGCACATGTGGAATACTCGGATTAAACTTCATCTCACATGTACAAACATGGCCTTGGAACACTGGAGACCGAAAGGTCGAACGTGAATCATATAGTGGATATGATCAACATAGATATGTTCACTATTGATGACTACTACATCTCACATGATGATCAGACATGGTTTAGTTGATTTGGATCACATATCATTTAGATGACTTTAGGGATGACTATCTAAGTGGGAGTTCTTAAGTAATATGATTAATTGAACTTAATTTATCATGAACGTAGTCCTGATAGTTTTTGCATAATTTATAAATCAATGGCCTGTGCTATAGTTCCCTTGATTTTTAATGCGTTCCTAGAGAAAGCTAAGTTGAAAGATGATGGTAGAAACTACACGGACTGGGTCCATAACTTGAGGATTATCCTCATTGCTGCAGAGAAGAATTATGTCCATGATGCACCGCTAGGTGTACCACCTACCCTTGCAACTGCAGACATTGTGAATGCCTGGCAGTCGCGTGTTGATGACTACTTGTTAGTTCAGTGTGCCATGCTTTACGGCTTAGAATCGGGACTTCAAAGACATTTTGAACGTCATGGACCATATGAGATGTTCCAGGAGTTGAAGTTAATATTTCAAGCAAATGCCCGAGTTGAGAGATATGAAGTCTCCAACAAGTTCTATAGTTGCAAGATGGAGGAGAACTATTCTGTTAGTGAGCACATACTCAGAATGTCTGGGTACCATCATCACTTGACTCAACTGGAAGTTCATCTTCTAGATGATTGTGTCATTGACATATTTCTTCAATCACTGCCACCAACCTACAAAGGCTTCGTGATGAACTACAATATGCAAGGGATGGAAAAGACTATTCCTGAGCTCTTCACAATGCTAAAGGCTACGGAGGTAGAAATCAAGAAGGATCATCAAGTGTTGATGGTTAACAAGACCACTAGTTTCAAGAAGAAGGGCAAGGGTAAAAAGAAGGGGAACTTCAAGAAGAATGACAAGCAAGTTGTCACTCCCGGGAAGAAACCCAAAGCTGTACCCAAGCTTGAAACTGAGTGCTTCTACTGTTCAGGGACTTGTTGTGGAATTGTTACGGTAGATGCCCTAGCATGAGTACTTAGGTGTGGATCCATTGCAATGTAGTTAGCTTGAAGGGGTTAAACGGGAGAAGGGACACATAGATTTTTTACCCAGGTTCAACCCCTCGCAACGAGGTAAAGGCCTACTCCTGCTTTAGGTTGTATTGCTTGGGTTTCAATTACCAGGGAGCGAATACGCTTGACCTAGTTCTTGACTTGTTGTTTCTTGCCCTAACCAGCCGCCGGTTCACCCCTTTATATACACAGACTGATGCCCAGTGGCTTATGGAGTCCCGATCGGATAATACACAACGTATCCGGCTCGGTGACACAACTAAACTTTCCTTAACATACAAGTTAAACATATAGCAGTTTATGCCCGTGGGCCTCAAGTATCTTCCGGGTCTTGGGCCTTCAGTAAGCTTGCTTCATGAACCGCCATCTTCAACATCTTCTTAGGCCTTCAAATTATGAATCGCCAGTAGTATGACCCGACCCCTCCTAGGCAGGTCATACCCAATAGTTATATCCCCAACATTAGGCCCAGGTTGATGTGAACTTGTTCATATCAATCTTCAACAGTTGACTTAGAAAAAATCCTTCACTATTAGTCTATGAAATCTTATAACCCGCCATGATCTCAGCTCTCAGATCTGTGCTAATCCGCAATGATGTCATCTCGCATTAATATCACATGAGGCCCAAATCTCAATGTACCTTCACTTTTAATGAACCTCCCAAAAATCAAGGCATATGTAATCATTTTTTCAGCCTCCTCGATTCCCGTGCATGCTATCCATCCACTGCCTTATAAATAGGGATAGGGGGCCTTTTCATTTCCCCCCTTGTCTCCTTGTCTTCGTCCTCTTCCTCGCAACGCCTCAAGCGCCCGAGTGCCGCCACCGCCGTCGACCTTCGTTCGCTGCACCAACTCCAGCCGCTGCATCACCCTGAACGGACCATAGATTCACTGCGCTCCTCCGCTATCCATCAGCATCAAGTAAGTTCAACTTTACCCCAACACAGATCTGCCGTTAGGGTTTTACTTGTTCATCGGTGTTCTTCGACGTTCTTTGTTTTCCCCTCTAGATCGAGTAGCTTTTGATCTAGATGTGGCACCAAACTTATGAAGTAGAAGCATAGCCCTCATTTTTAATATGTGAATACCTCCCCTTCGTAGAAGATCTCATCTGAGCATACGTACTTCACTGCTGTCGCCACCTTAGGTTTAGATTTTTCTTCAATTTTGAACTACTGTAGATCCAAAATTATAAAACCAATCCATGAAAGTTGTTTGTCCAACACTTAGCAATTCTTCATTCATAGATCTAAAAAACTGATAACTGTGTGGGTGGCTTAACTGATAAACCATAACCCACTAGGTATCATTAGTCCCCTCTTAAGCAGGCAATAGATTGCTCTGCAGAACTTCAACGCTATCCTCCGGCTTAACACACTACATGTTTATAGTCCTTACCTTTGAACCAATGACCGGCTTAACAACATAATTTTAAACCGGCAAAAATTTCTTTTCAGGCCATCATCAACAATGACTAAGACCTTCACTTCATGTAACTGGGTAGCATCCTGGGTTACCGAGGAAGATTTGAACAATTTTGTTCATATTGGCGTCTTAGCCAAAAAAGACGACATCCATTAGAGGGTCCCAGTCATTAAAAATCCTCCTGAGCCCAAAGAAGGAGAAGTAACCATTTTTACTGATCATATGATCCGGGGGTTTACCCCGCACGGTTTAAAATTCTTCCAAGATGTGCTACACTTTTTCCAGCTTCATCCTCAAGAGAATAGCGGAGGAGGGATCCATTCCTCTGGCTTACCAAATACTCCAGCTCCCCGCAAGCATCGTCTAGAGTTTTCAACAATTCCCAACTTAACTTATCCCAAGGTGGGTCTTTTTCGACAACCTCTTATTCCTTCCAACTCAAATTACCAGGGAACGTCTCAATCCTCCTCTGGCGACTCAATGGGGACTCACATCCTAGTCCTCAAGACTATGCTGGGTAAGAATATTAAATCTCCGCTTTCAATACTATACTCAATTGTTGTGTTAACCTCGTCTTGTGTTTTATTCATAGAGCTATGGCAAATCCCAGCAAGAAGATGAAGGTGAAAAAAAAAACGACTGACAACCCTTCTGAACCGGAGAAGCAGTCAACAGACTCTTCCCTCCATGCCACCGAAGCCACAATTGATGAGCCACCATTAGAAGAGCACAACGTTACCATAGATCATATGGAAGTTGATCCAGCCACCACCAAGCCTCCAAGTCCCATCAAGCGTACTGAAGAAAAAGTTGATGATGTTATCATTACTGGACTTGGATATACATCACCAGGCAATCCCACTATCTTGTCAAAGCACATCACCAAGGAGGAAATATATGTTGCTGACAAAGGCAAGTGGTCAGTCAATTTAGAGAGTTATGCTCAGTAGAGCGCTCAGGAGATCCACTCTGGGTACTTGAGCCGTCTGCACACAAGCTGTGACTTCGTGGCCGGCTTAGTGAATCTCATGAAGGAATGTTTTGAGGTAAACACTAGCCTTCTTCATATAAACATACTTTCTCAACCACCAAGTCTACAGGATATGATAGAATTGAATGTACTGTAGACTTTAGATAGCTTTGTAGATCAAATACACTAGCCCCTAAGGGCCGGCTTAAACTTTCAAGATAAGCCGGGACTTCAAATAATCAAGCTTCAACTTTGCACATGTAGCCCCCAAGGGCCAGCTTAAACTATCAAGATAAGTCAGAACTTCAAATAGTAGTGATTTAATTTTGCACCTATAGCCCCCAAGGGCCGGCTTAAACTTTCAAGATCAGCCGGGTCTCGTAACCATACTTGGCAATAAAATCCAAGTACATAGCCCCCATGAATCGGCTATAGTCACAATAGTGTAGCCGGGTCATCATAGAATTGCCTTTAAAAAGAGCAATGTGCATTAGCCCCCAAGTGCCAAGTGAAATACTTGTATTGTGCTTGGGACTTATATATACGAGGTTTGTAAAACCGCGAGTTTTTTTGCATACTGCAGGCTGAACTTAATGCAAAAGACTCCCAAGTCGCCGATCTTCAAGAGAATATTAAGTCCCAACAATCTGAATCCTCCAAGGCCAAAGCAGAATTGACCACCACCTTAGCAGAGATGGAGAAGTTGAAGAAGAACTTCAAGCCCGACCAGGCAGGTTGGGAGACGGAGAAAACAACTCTGTTGAAAAGAGCAGAGGAAGCAGAGGTAGCCCTTAAGCCTGTGGCTGAAGAGCTTTCCGGTGTAAAACATCAAATCAACACCATGACCGCCGCTGTCTTTGGTAAGTAACATTGTTCCAGTCTGTTACCATACATGTAGTTGAATAATCATTCATCCGGCTTATCAATTTGTTTGGTAATGCAGGCTCCAGAATCGCTCATCTCGGTGCAGATATGCGCATGAAGCTAAAAGCCGCCTACACTCTGATAGATCAACTATATACTGGGGCGACACGAGCTATCTCTACAGCTTCGCATAAGAAGCAGCCACCAACCCTCATCAAGGACACGCTGGAGAAGTTATTTGTGCTACCCCAACGGGTTGAGGATCTTAAAGGATCAGCTGCAAGAGCCGGTGCAATCACTGTGCTAACCCGGGCCAAGGCGTGGCAAGCAGATCTTGACCCAGAAGACTTGGCCAATGACTGCCCCAGTGTAAACGAGGACAGGTCTCCCTTCAGTGCTGAAGACTTTGCTTCAATAGCAAGAGAGATGCGCCCTTTAGCAAGCAAATGAGCTGAAGACACCGACCTATCCCATTATCAGGCGGTTTATGATGTTGACAACAAGAAGGTTAGAGTGTTGATTCATGAATCCCAGGACCTTACTCCTCCAATTCGTAAGCACACTATTTGCCCTGACATTGACCCGTCAACACTTATTGAAGACGAAGATGTATTCAAAGCTTTTACTAGGATCAATTGGGCAACTCTCTGACTTCCAGCCAATGGGTGAAGAGGAAGACGATGAACCGGTGCAAGATGACCCGGAACCCTCTACCTGCCAAGGTCAAGGCCAGTAATCCGAAGGCCGGCTTAACATCTACCAGTGGAAATACTTCATGCATCAAACACTTATTCTTTTGGGCCATCCGATGCCTTGTAATAGGGTAGCTTGAAAACAATGATCTGCCATGCCATCACGCATGTTGATTTGCATAACACTTATGAGTCGTTTGATATTATTTGATGATCCACTGTTTATGCTCATACTCATTGCCAACTTTGCTGATCATGCTATCATAAACCCTGCATACAAACAGAGCACAAGTGCTTTGGCGGTTTACCACAAGGTGGGTCATAATGCCCCATATAAAAAACCACTGGTGACTGCATCGTCCATAACCATGGCCGGTTTATCAAAACCTCATATAATCATAACAAAATAAATATCATACATGTGATACTTATACGTATTGCCGGCTTATCATGCCACATGCAATAAGGGTAACAGCCCAAACTTAGAGCGCGACACTTTGCGCAATTTATTCATACTGCCGGCTTACAATGCCATAGATAGCAAAAGGGTAACATCCCAAATCTTTAGAGTACATGACTCCAAACATATGATCATCATACAGTGGCGACTTACCGTCCAAAGCCAGGCCGGGTTAATAAAACACCGGGTATTATCAAATAAAGATCAAGGCATCATGGCTCGAATCAGCTTTCAACCATATATCAATATGGTACAAAAAGGAATCACCAAAAAAGACTCAAAGTCAATATATACCAGAAATACAAGGCACTGAAAGGCTGCCAAGCTTCAACATCAAGTGCTATTCAAAGGCTACACAGCCACTGAGTTACTCCTTAATTCAAACCTGTAAGTCGGGCCTCACATGACCAATAATCGTTTTAACTTTGACAAGTTCAAGGTCTTTATAAGATTGACTGTCAAGAGTAAGGTGAGTCATTCCAGGATTACCTGGACGGAGTGGCAAGCATACAAAGGCAGGATAACCCGGATTTTTGGTGAATACATGATAACCCACAAGTATAGGGGACCACAACAATTTTCGAGGGTAGAGTATTCAACCCAAATTTATAGATTCGACACAAGGGGAGCCAAAGAATATTTGTAGGTATTAGCAGCTGACTTGTCAATTCAACCACACCTAGAGATTAATTATCTGCAGCAAAGTGATTAGTAGCACAATAGTATGATAGTTTTGATGATAGCAGCAGTAGTGACAGTAAAAGTAACAGTGATAGCAGTGATATTGTAACAGTAATGATAGCAGTAGCAACAATAGTAACTTAGAAACAACAATATAAGATAAATTTGTAGGCATTGGATCAGTGGATGATATTCATCATGAGATAGTTATAACCTAGGGCGATACGACACTAGCTCCAGTTCATAAATATAATGTAGGCATGTATTCCGTAAATAGTCATACGTGCTTATGGAAAGAACTTGCATGACATCTTTTGTCCTACCCTCCCGTGGCAGCGGGGTCCTATTGGAAACTAAGGGATATTAAGGCCTCCTTTTAATAGAGAACCGGAACAAAGCATTAACACATGGTGAATACATGAACTCCTCAAACTACGCTCATCACGGGGAGTGGTCTCGACTACTGTCACTCCGGGGTTGCCGGATCATAACACGTAGTAGGTAACTATAACTTGCAAGATCGGATCTAGAACATGGATATAACAGTGATAACATAAATGGTTCAGATCTGAAATCATGGCACCCAGGCCGAAAGCATTAAGCATGGCAAAGTCATAGCAACATCAATCTCAGAACATAGTGGATACTAGGATCAAGCCCTAACAAAACTAACTCGATTACATGATGAATCTCATCCAACTCCTCATCGACTAGCGAGCCTACGAAGGAATTACTCACTCCCAGTTGGGAGCATCATGGAATTGGCGATGGAGATGTGTTGGTGATGATGAAGATCGAAGACCCCCCTCTCCAGAGCCCCAAACGGACTCCAGATCCGCCCTCCCGAGGAAGAACAGGGCTTGGCGGCGGCTCCGTCTCGTGAAATGTGATAATTATTTCTCCCCCAATTTTGTCTGGAAATATGGGATTTTATAGTGTCGGTTTGAGGGTCAGCGGGGCCACCAGGTGGGCAGCACCCACTAGGGCGCGCCTGGGGGTGGGGGGGGGGGCTGGCCTGCCCTGGTGAGTTGTGCCCACCCAGGTGCTCCCCTCAGGTCCCTTCTAGCTCCAGAAATTCTCTTATTTGATAAAAAAATCCTCGCAAAGTTTTGTTCCATTCCAAGAACTTTTATTTCTGCACAAAAGTAACACCATAGTAGTTCCGCGGAAAACAACGTCAGTATGGGGTTAGTTTCATTCAAATCATGCAAATTAGAGTCCAAAATAAGAGGAAAAGCGTTAGGAAAAGTAGATACGTTGGAGATGTATCAACTCTCCCAAGCTTAAACCTTTGCTTGTCCTCAAGCAATTCAGTTGATAAACTGAAAGTGACAAAGAAAGACTTTTACGAACTCTTTTGCTCTTGTTTCATAAATAAGCTTAAACAACACCCAGGTTTTCAGCAAGGATTATAACTAACCATGTCGACAATAACTCTTAAAGACTCATATCAATGACATAAACAACTAGATAGCAATAATAAGATATCTCAAATAGCAACACGTTGTCAAAACAACCATGATATAATATGACAACAGTGGTATCTCGCTAGCCCTTTCTGAGACCGCAAAAAATAAATGCAGAGCGCCCCCAAAGTTCAAGCAGCGACTAGACATTGTAATTCATGGTAGGAAAGATCCAGTCATGATGCACCCAACATTAGCTATACACAATGCATCAGCATGACATCAGTGCTCTCAGGTTCTGGTGCTTATTTGAGAAGGTGATGACACGACATAAAAGTAAATAGATAGTCCTTTGCAGAGGGAAGTAGTGATTTGCAGAGGTGCCAGAGCTCAAGTTTTAAAACAGAGGTAAATGATATTTTGAGAGATGCACCCTTCTTATTCACTTCACGACCATCAGTTATCAATATCATCCATGCTAAGCACGCTATTGGCGGTTCCCAAGTGAAAATGTAAAGGTTATGACTCCATTGGGAGTTTTTGTTTGATTATTTGTAAGCTCTTTTCTTTTTGTAGTTTGGGACTGGGCATCGCTATTACCACCCTTTTCTCGTGCGATGGCGAGTTAATAAACACTTGACCTGAGAATAACCCGCTTAGCATGGAAGATACCGACTACCTCATGTCGTTCCATGAACGATCTAGGCACACAAAAAGGATATTTATTTGAAGTTTTAGAGGTGGCACATGCAAATTTACTTGGGATGGCAGGGTAATACCACATATAGGTAGGTATGGTGGACTCATCTGGAATAACTTGGGTTTCAGGTTTTTGATGTACAAGCAGAGTTCCCACTTAGTATAGGCGAAGGCTAGCAAATAGGTTGAGAAGCGGCCAACTAGAGAGCAACAACGGTCATCAACATGCATTATGCATAAGTAACATGGATATTAGCATGAGTAGGATATGAACACCATGAACATAAATATCATAGAGGCTATCTTGGTTTTGATTCAACTACATGTATGAACATGTGCCAAGTCAAGCCACTCGAACATTCGGAGGAGGATACCATATCATTATACTACATGACAATCATTTTAACACAATGTTGATATCAAAGATAAGTCATTATTCACTCCTAGCTACTTATGCATGGCATGAGAAACTATAATCTCTAATCGACATTGCAAACATGTTTGATCATAATAGGCTGAAGCATGGATACTAGGTTAAACATATTTACAAAAACAAAACAAGTCGAGTTCATACCCGTTTCTCTCTACCATGGCTAGTTCATCTAATATCGTCATTATTGCCTTTCACATGCACGATCGAACGATTTGAAATAATAATAATTAAAGAGTGTCGTGAACTAAGCTGGAATCTTCAAACATTTTATTCAGGAGGAGAAGACAAGGTAATATGGGCTCTTTGTTGTATCAACATAATGCAAATGAGATCCACTCAATATTTTCATCGTGGTCTTCTCCTCGGTATGACTCGATAAAATAAAAG
This sequence comes from Triticum dicoccoides, assembly GCF_002162155.2. NCBI lineage: Eukaryota > Viridiplantae > Streptophyta > Magnoliopsida > Poales > Poaceae > Triticum > Triticum dicoccoides. The sequence goes on from NC_041393.1 coordinate 63,469,295, forward strand.
GGAAAAGTAATTCAGAGAAACACACTGAAATATTTTTGGAGTTTTTGGTTTTTTCGAAAGCAAGCAAACGAAAAAGGCAAAAGCAAAAATGAGAAAAACTATTTACACGGGAAAGCTGCCAACAAGTAAAAGAAGAATAAGGAATCATTTTGGGTTTTCTTTTTAGTGCTAGAATAATTTAAACTAGAAAGAAAAATCAAAAAGAAGCAAGAAACATATTTTTGGGATTTTTCTCAAAGTTTTTTCAAACACACAAGAAGAAAGCGACAAAAAATAATTTAGGCATGGATGATACAAAGTGTGGACACCGACAATTGGAATGAAATGTGTGAACATGAATGTAATGTCGGTGGGAATACGTACTCCCCCAAGCTTAGACTTTTGGCCTAGCTTGGTAATCAGTCAGTAGCGTGGATGGTAGTTGGCATGGTAGCTCACGGAGGCCTTCGGTGCTGATGCCTCAGCCCGCCGTGTTGCCTCCACTGCTGTGTTGTGAGCTCGAGCCTCGCTCTCCAGAACAAAATATTTTCCTCTAATGTGATAGTCAAAAAGAGCAGGCACATGCAAATATCTGAAATGTAGGGACCGAGTTCGGCATTGTGAACTAATTGCTCAGATTCCTCCTTAATACCAACTCTCGCCATGTAATCATTGCATGGCCATAAGCATGTTTTGGTGGTGGCACTTTGAATGGACTTTTCGCTTGGTTCAGTATAGGACCGACCAATGGAGCTGCTACTAGAGGATGCCTCTGAGGATCTCCTCCTCGAAGAACGCCTTCCAAAGAAGTTCATAATGTTCGCGTAAAATTTTCTGAAATTTTTTGGTCATGAAAAATTTAGTAACAGAACTTCACAAAATTGATATATGGATGTATAGAGGCCATAACAAGCATTCAAAATACTTAGATCTCTAAGAATTCAACATGCAAGCTCATCTACAGCAGCACCAAGAGTATCTAATTATTCTAAATATAAACCACCGAAACAAAAACTAATTGGACACATGGAGGAGTCACATACAAAGAAACAAATCCCTGAAACAATTTCGAAAACGGAGCTTCGAGCAAAGAGATCGAAATCCTCAGTTTTGGAAACATGAACACGAGAGAGAATGTGTTGGTGATTTTTTTGGGTGAATGGAGTGGTGTGGGAGGAAGAAGTAAGTGAGGGGGCCCACCAGGTGGGCAACACCCACCAGGGCGCACATGGGGGTGTTGGCGCCCCCAGGTGAGTTGTGCCCACCTGGTGCACCTCCTTCAGGTATTATTTGCACCAGAAACTCATAAATATTCAGAAAAAAATAGTATCAGATTTTCAGAGCATTCTGAGAACTTTTATTTTTTGGTCATTTTTTATTGCACGGAAAAAGCAGAAATCAGACAAAGCATGGCATTTTATTTTATTTAACTAGTAAAAATAGAAAACAAAAGGTAAGGATAGAAGTTAGTGCTTACTAAATTCATCAACTTCTTACCTCTCAAAAATGATCCATTAATAAGGTTGATCAAGTCTTATTAACAACCACTTTCAATTAGCATGAAACCGAAGAACTTACGTAAAATCACTAAGTTACCTCAATGGGGATATGAATGTCCCCAACAATTAGAATTTCATATCTCCTTTTGATAGTAGGTAAAGTTAGTTGAAAACTTCCAATAGTGATTGTCAGAGATTTTTCAATAACATTAATACCATTCACTTGAAATTGTTTCTTCGGAAAGTGCACCGTATGCTCATTACCATGGATATGAAAAATGAATTTTCTTTTATTGCAGTCAATAATAGCCGCTGCGGTATTCAAGAAGGGTCTACCAAGGATAATCGACATGTTTTCATCCTCGGGCATCTCAAGTATAACAAAGTCAGTGAAAATAGTAACATTAGCAACAACAACGGGCACATCCATACAAATACCGATAGGTATGGCAGTTGATTTATCAGCCATTTGCAATGATATTTCAGTAGGTGTGAGTTTTTCAAATCAAGTCTTTTATATAAAGAGAAAGGCATAACACTAATACCAGCTCCCAAATCACATAAATCAGTTTTCACATAATTTCTTTTAATGGAGCAAGGTATAGTTGGTATTCCCGGATCTCCAAGTTTTTTAGGTTCTCCATCTTTAAAAGTGTAATTAGCAAGCATAGTGGAGATTTTAGCTTCCGGTATTTTTCTCTTATTGGTGATGATGTCTTTCATATACTTTACATAAGGAGGCATTTTCAAGATATCAGTCAAGCGAGTACGCAAAAAGACTGGCCTAATCATTTCAGCAAAGCGTTCAAATTCTTCATCATCTTTCTTTTTAGTTGACTTAGGTGGAAAGGGCATAGGCTTTTGAACCCATGGTTCTCTTTCCTTTCCATGTTTTCTAGCAACAAGGTCTCTTTTGTCATATCTTTTATTCTTAGGTTCTAGGTTATCAAGATCAACACCTGGTTCTATCTCAACATCATTATCTAGTTCTTTATCAGTAGGTTGAGTGTTTTCATGAACCTCATCATTAACTTTTTCATTATTAGAAGGTGAGTGTTCATTACCAGATTGAGTTTCAGCATCAGAGATAGAAACTTCATTATCCTTATCAGGAGGTTTTTCTATTTTAGGTTCATTAGAGGCATGCAAGGTCCTATCATTTTTCTTTTTCTTCTTCTTTTTAGAAGGACTAGGTGTAGTGGTGTCGTTCCCTTGAGAATCTTGTTCAATTCTCTTTGGATGTCCCTCAGGATAAAGTGGTTCCTGAGTCATTTTACCTCCTCTAGTTGATACTCTAAAACCAAAGCCACTTATATTATTGTTCGTTTCATCAAGTAACTCTCTTTGGGATTTAGCAACTTGTTCTAATTGAGTTTGAACCATAGAGGCATGTTTTCCTACACCTCTAACATCATTTGAGATTCTAAATAACAAGTCACTTAAGCGAGCAATCATATCAGAGTTGTATTTCAGTTGTTTCATAACATTTGCATTGAAGTGATCTTGCTTTTTAATGTAATTATCAAACTCATAAAGGCATTGACTAGGATGTTTGTTACGAGGATCATCACTATCATTGAATTTCATTAAAGATTTTACTTCTACCACCTTGGGTGGTGGTGGTGCTTCAAGCCCATGCATTTCTTTGATAGGTGGTAAATTTTTAACATCCTCGGCCTTAATACATTTTTCCTTCATAGATTTCTTTGCCTCGTGCATATCTTCAGGACTGAGATATAAGATACCCCTCTTCTTCGGAGTGGGTTTAATAGGTGTTTCAGGAGCAGTCAAATCATCATAATTTTTCAATATGTTATTCAATAATTCCTCAGCTTGTCCAATAGTTCGTTCCCTAAAAACAAAACCAGCACAACTATCTAGGAAGTCCCTAGAAGCATCGGTTAGTCCATTATAGAAAATATCAAGTTTTTCATTTTTTATTAAGAGGATGATCAGGCAAAGCATTAAGCAATTGGAGAAGCCTCCCCAAGCTTGTGGGAGACTCTCTTCTTCAATTTGCACATAGTTAAATATTTCCTGCAAGGAAGCTTGTTTCTTATGAGCAGGGAAATGTTATTCAGAGAAGTAATAGATCATATCCTGGGGACTATGCACACAACCAGGAGCAAGAGTATTGTACCAAGCTTTAGCATCACCCTTTAATGAGAATGGAAATAACTTGAGAATATAGTAATAGCGAATCTTCTCATCATGAGCAAAAAGGGTAGCTATATCATTTAAGTTAGTAAGAAGTGCCACAACAGTTTCAGTTTTCATAACCATGGAAATGATCAGATTCACCAAAGTGATTAAATCTGGGTCGACAGAGAATTCATAATCCTTATCAGCAATAACAATAGGTGAAGTAGCAAACTAAGGATCACATTTAATTTTAGCATTCAGAGATCTTTCTTTATACTTGCATAGTAATTTCTCTAGATCATCTCTATCCTTACAAGCAAGAATATCTCTAGTTGCCTCCTCACTCATAGTATAACCTTCTAGTACCTTTGGAAATTCATATCTAGGAGGACTAGTTCTAGTAGGTGTTTCAGTATTTTCATTTTCAAGTTCATCATCAGATTCAACAATATCATGTTGTCTTACTGTAGCAATTTGTTCATCAAAAAATTCACCTGGTGGCACATCATCATCAAGCAAGGTACTACCATCATCAACAACTTGCGACATATCAGAATTAATAGCATGTTGTGGTGTTGCAAGTTTACTTATAACAGAAGGTGAATCTAAAGCAGAACTGGATGGCAGTTCCTTACCTCCCCTCGTCTTTGAGGGAAAAATCTTAGTCTTAGCATCCTTCAGATTCATCATAGTGATAGTATGATAATAATCCCAAGTAACTCAACAAATATAGCTATGCTCCCCAGCAACGGTGCCAGAAAAAGGTCTTGATAACCCACAAGTATAGGGGATCACAACAGTTTTCGAGGGTAGAGTATTCAACCCAAATTTATAGATTCGACACAAGGGGAGCCAAAGAATATTTGAAGGTATTAGCAGCTGAGTTGTCAATTCAACCATACCTAGAGATTAATTATCTGTAGCAAAGTTATTAGTAGCACAGTAGTATGATAGTTTTGATGATAGCAGCAGTAGTGATGGTAACATTAACAGTGATAGCAGTGATATTATAACAGTAACGATAGCAGTAGAAATAGTAGTAACTTAGCAAGAACAATATAAGATAAATTCATAGGAATTGGGTCGGTGACTCGTTGGATGATATTCATCATGAGACAGTTATAACCTTGGGTGATACGGCACTAGCTCCAGTTCATAAATATAATGTAGGCATGTATTCCGTAAATGGTCATACATGCTTATGGAAAGAACTTGCATGACATCTTTTGTCCTACCCTCCCGTGGCAGAGGGGTCCTATTGGAAACTAAGGGATATTAAGGCCTCCTTTTAATAGAGAACCATAACAAAGCATTAACACACAGTGAATACATGAACTCCTCAAACTACGGTCATCACCGGGAGTGGTCCCGACTATTGTCACTCTGGGGTTGCCGGATCATAACACATAGTAGGTAACTACAACTTGCAAGATCGGATCTAGAACATGGATATAATAGTGATAACATAAACGGTTCAGATCTGAAATCATGGCACTCGGTCCCAAAGTGACAAGCATTATGCATGGCAAAATCATAGCAACATCAATCTCAGAACATAGTGGATACTAGGGATCAAGCCCTAACAAAACTAACTTGATTACATGATGAATCTCATCCAACTCCTCACAGACCAATGAGCCTACGAAGGAATTACTCATTACCGGTGGGGAGCATCATGGAATTGCTGATGGAGATGTGTTGGTGATGATGAAGATCGAAGATCCCCCTCTACGGAGCCCCAAATAGACTCTAGATCAGCCCTCTCGAGTAAGAACAAGGCTTGTCGGCGGCTCTGTCTCGTGAAACGTGATAATTGTTTCTCCCCCCATTTTTCTAGAAATATGGGATTTTATAGCGTCGGTTTGAGGGTCAGCAGGGCCACCAGGTGGCAGTACCCACTAGGGCGCGCTTGGGGGGATGGCGCACCCTAGTGGGTTGTGCCCACCCAGGTGCCCCCTCAGGTCCCCCTGGCTCCAGAAATTCTCTTATTTGATATAAAAAAATCCTCGCAAAGTTTCATTCCATTCCGAGAACTTTTATTTATGCACAAAAATAACATCATGGTAGTTCTGCTGAAAACAATGTCACTCCAGGGTTAGTTTCATTATGATCATGCAAATTAGAGTCCAAAACAAGAGGAAAAGCATTAGGAAAAGTAGATACGCTGGAGACGTATCAATATACCCAGCGTCCAATCCTATTACAAGGGACAATAAAGCTCTGTTCACTTAAGAAGGAGCCTCCAAGTAATATATTGATCCAGACGTACAAGCCGGACCAGTAGGGTAACCATATTATGCTCAATGAGCAGAATGCCCCCAAGTATTTTGCAATCAAGGCATACAAGCCGGATGAAAATGGTAATCATAGCTATACTCAATGAGAAGGAGCCCCCAAGTGACCTTATGAAGTGACAATAAAGACTCAGATTCTCACAAATGAAACGACAGAGGCCCTGAATCATCAGGGATGCTGGCTTTATTATACTAATCATTATATATACATTGGTAAAAGTATGTACATCACAAGAGCCGGTGGCTCAGGTGTAATAAGGCCGAAGATGAGCAATATTCCACGGTCGGTGGGTCTCCTCCTCCGACGTGCGTGAGCCCTTGTGGTCTCGAATATCGATAAGGTAGTATGACTTGTTGTTCATATTTTTGCTGACCACAAAAGGCCCTTCCCAAGGTGGGGATAACTTGTGCATGTCAGTTTGATCCTGGATGAGCCGGAGGAACAAATCTCCCTCTTGAAAGGTCTTGGTTTTAACCCGACAACTATGATAATGACGCAGAACTTGCTGGTAAATCGCCGAACGAGCCTCCGCAAGGTCACGCTCCTCATCCAAAAAGGTCAATAGCATCCCGGCATGCTTTCTCATTATCAGCTTCAACATAAGCCGCCACACGGGGCGAGTCGTGACGTATGTCACTAGGGAGAACCGCCTCTGCTCCGTAAACCATGAAGAAAGGCGTGTAACCCATAGATCTGTTGGGGTGGTATTGATACTCCAAAGCACTGAGGACAATTCTTCCACCCAACAACCCGGCGTCCTTTGCAAAGGGACCATAAGCCAGGGTTTGATACCTCTCAAAATTTCTTGATTGGCTCTCTCAGCTTGGCGATTAGACTGGGGATGAGACACCAACGTCACATCAAGCCGGATATGCTCTTGTTGACAAAATTCTTTCATTGCACCCTTAGCTAGATTAGTACCATTATCAGTAATGATACTACAAGGATATCCAAAACGAAAGATTACCTTTTTAATGAATTGAACCGCCGTTGATGCATCACATTTGCTGACCGGCTCAGCTTAAACCCACTTTGTAAACTTGTCAACAACAACCAGGAGGTGAGTCTTTTTGTCCTTGGACCTTTTAAAAGGCCCAACCATATCCAAGCCCCAGGCTACAAATGGCCAAGTAATCGGAATCATCCCTAATTCTTGAGCCGGCACATGAGCTCGTCTTGAAAATTTCTAACAACCATCACCTTTACTGACCAGATCTTCCGCATCAGCATGAGCCGTCAGCCAATAAAACCCATGACAAAAAGCTTTAGCAATGAGAGATTTAGAGACGGCATGATGGCTGCAATCTCCTTCATGAATCTCCCTTAAAATTTCACGACCCTCCTCACGAGAAACGCATCGTTGAAACACCCCTATAACACTACATCTGTGTAGCTCACCATTGACAATAGTCATTGACTTAGACCTCCAGGTTATTTGCCTGACCAAGGTTTCATCCTCACGTAACCCGCCCTTGGTCATATAAGACATATATGCAATAGTCCAATCAGGAATAACATGGAGAGCCGCCACCAACTATGCCTCCGGGACAGGAATTGCAAGATCCTCCTCTGTAGTCAATTTAACTGATGGGTTATGCAACACATCGACGAAAACATTAGGGGGTACCGGCTTACGCTGAGATCCCAGACGGTTTAAAGCATCAGTGGCTTCATTTTTCCTGTGATCAACATGCTCCACTTGATAAACCCTTGAAATGACCAACAATAGTATCAACCTCCCGACGATAAGCTGCCATGAGGGGATCCTTTGAATCCCAAGTTCCTAACACTTGCCGAGCCACCAAGTCTGAGTCGCCAAAACACCTTACCCGGCTTAGATTCATCTCTTTATCCATCCGAAGACCATGGAGTAAGGCTTCATTCTCAGCTGCATTGTTAGTACATGGGAACATCAACCTTAAAACATAACAAAAATTATCACCTCGCGGGGAAGTCAATATAACTCAAGCCCTCGAGCCTTCCAACTGCCTGGATCCATCAAAGTGAATAGTCCAATATGTGCTATCCGTCTTATCCTCAGGCATCTGCAACTCCGTCCAGTCATTGATGAAATCCACAAGTGCTTGAGATTTTATAGCCGTCCGAGGCATATACTTCAAACCATGGGGTCCAAGCTCAATAGCCCACTTGGCTACTCGACCTGTGGCTTCCCTGTTTTGAATAATATCCCCCAAGGGAGAAGAACTAACCACAGTGATGGGATGACCAAGGAAATATTGCTTCAACTTGCGGCTAGCCATGAACACGCCATAAACCAATTTCTGCCAATGTGGGTATCTCTACTTAGACTCAATAAGCACCTCACTAACATAATAAATTGGCCTTTGAACCGGCTACTCCTTGCCTAACTCTTTCCTTTCAACGACAACTACCACACTGACAGCTCTGTTGTTTGCAGCCACATATAAAAGCAAGGGCTCATTCTCAATAGGAGCTGCAAGAACCGGTGGTTCATCCAACTGCCTCTTAAGCGTCTCAAACGCCTCAATAGCAGCATCACTCCAGACAAAGGCACCTGTCTTCTTCATCATTTGATACAAAGGGATAGCCTTCTCTCCCAGGCGGCTCATAAACTGGCTCAAAGCCGCAATACGACCCGCCAAACGTTGGACGTCATTGATACACGCTGGCTTAGCCAAAGAAGTGATAGCCTTGATTTTTTCCGGGTTGGCTTCAATGCCTCTCTCAAAAACCAGGAAACCCAATAGCTTGCCTGTTGGCACGCCAAACACACACTTGGCCGGGTTAAGCATCATCTTATAAACCCGGAGATTGTCAAAGGTCTCCTTCAAATGATCTATCAAAGTCTCCTTTTTTCTGGATTTCACAACAGTATCATCCACATAGGCGTGAACATTGCGTCCACTCTAGTCATGAAGGCAATTTTGAACACATCGTTGGTAAGTCGCCTGGGCACTCTTGAGCCCAAAGGCATAGACACATAGCAGAAGGCTCCAAAGGGAGTGATGAAAGTTGTCTTCTCCTGGTCCTTAACTACCATCTTGATTTGATTATAACCAGAATAAGCATCCAAAAAGCTTAAACGCTCACACCCCGCCATAGCATCAACAATCCGATCAATACGAGGGAGAGCAAAAGGGTCACACGGACATGCCTTATTAAGGTCTATATAATCCACACACATATGCCAAGTGCCATTTTTCTTAAGTACCAGCACCGAGTTAGCCAACCACTCAGGATGAAAACTTCAATGATCAACCATACCGCCAAGAGCTGGGCCACTTCTTCACCAATTACCTTGCGTCTCTCTTCATTAAAACGATGAAGGAATTGCTTGACCGGTTTAAACTTTGGATCCACATTAAGAGTATGCTTAGTGAGTTCCCTCGGTACACCTGGCATGTCAAAAGGTTTCCATGCAAATATGTCCCGGTTCTCAGGGATGAACTCGATGAGCACACTTTCCTATTTTGGATCCATATTAGCACTGATGCTGAACTGCTTGGAAGAGTCGCCAGGAACAAAATCAACCATCTTAGTGTCATCTGCTGACTTAAACTTCAATAGGGGGTCATTCTCTGTAGTTGGCTTCTTCAAAGGCTTCCTATCCGCCGGATCTACATTATCTTTATAAAACTTTAACTCCTTAGTGGCACAGGCCGACTCAGTGTACACAACATCACCCTCTTCACAGTCCATAGTAATCTTCCTATCACCATGCACTGTGATGGTGCCCTCATGACCCAACATTTTAAGCTACAAATAAACATAACACGGTCGCGCCATAAACTTGGCATAAGTCGTCCGCCCGAACAAGCATGATACGTGCTTTTGATCTTGACCACCTCAAAGGTAAATTTCTCAGCTCTGGAATCATGGTCATTTCCAAAGGCCATCTCCAGGGTTATCTTGCCCACTAGATACGCCAACTTACCAGGCACCACCCCATGGAAAATAGTAGAAGACGTCTTAAGATCTTTATCAGTCAAATTCATAGGACGAAAAGTCTCATAGTAGAGTATATTGATACTACTACCCCATCCATGAGTACCTTTGTAAGCTTATACCCTCCTACCTGAGGAGCAACCACCAATCCCAACTGACCTGGATTGTCAACCCGAGGCGGGTGATCCTCACAGTTCCATACAATAGGCTGCTCAAACCATCTCAAATATCGAGGTACTACCGGCTCAACTGAGTTCACCACCCACTTATGGATTTTCTCATCTCGTTTGCACAGACTTGTGGTGAACACACGATATTGACCACTATTCAACTTCTTTGGATTGCTTTGAATTCCAGACACTGCTGTTGATTCCCTTGGCTAGATTATTGATTAAAACTGCCTTGATTGCCTTGGCCCTGAAACCCAGAGCTGGAACCACCACCTCCAAACCCGGGTACATGAGACCAGATCCTGAACCGCCATGCGGACCATGATTATTCTGGAAAAAATTAGAGTTTCTATACTCCCTCATGATGAAGTAATCCTTCCAAAGATGACTGGCTGGCTTATCCTGGGTTCCGTGCTTTGGGCAAGGCTGATTCATCATAGCCTCAAGGTTGAACTTCGGCCCTCCAAACCGGGGTGTTGGCGCTTTTCCCTTATCACGCTGGTTATTACTCTGTGTATTGGTGTTATCCAAAAAGTCTAAACCGCCGCCATTCCTTGCACTTACCATTGCCACCTTGACTCACCGAGTTATGTTGTCCCTTTGCATTGCCACTCTTGTTCCCTTTTCCAGTTTTCTCCTCATCAGACTCAAGGTCTTTAGTTCTACTAGAGTCAGCATATTTGATCAGAGCCACCATGTGCTCCCCCGTATCATTGCAATTGCGCTTAAGTCGCCCAATTTCTTTTTAAGGGGAAGAAAACGGCAATTCTTCTTCAACATCAGAACTACTAAACCGGTGTTGATACTATCCGATGAGTGTATAACAGCTGAGATCCGGCGCACCCAATTGGTTGTTGACTCACCTTCACCTTGAATGCAAGAGTCCAAATCTAGAATCGACATAGGCTTCTTGCGCGTGTCTTTAAAATTTTGGTTAAAACGCGCTTTCAACTCTGCCCATGATCTGATAGAGTTACCGGGTAGCCCTTTTAACCAAGTACGAGATGACCCATCCAACATCATGGTGAAATACTTAGCACGTGCAGCATCACTAACATCCAGCATCTCCATAGCCATCTCATAGATTTCAATCCAATCCTTTGGGGTTTGATCCGCCCCGTAGTTAAGCACCTTACGAGGGCCCTTGAAATCCTTAGGCAAGCGCTTGTTGCGTAGAGACGACACTAAACACGGCATACTCAGAGTTCTAGAAGTCACCCCTGTCTCCACAGATGCTGATGGATAAACCGGAGGTTGCCGTTGAGCCGCCAACTGAGCTGCCAGCTCAGCCTCACATCGCGCCCTACCCTGGTCCACCAAAACCTGAGCATCATTACCAGCACGCGGAGGGTCAGGCCTTCGATGCTGATTGTGGTGCCGCTCACTGCTCGATACATCCGGCTCATCAATATGTCTGGTATAACTCCGGCTTGGACGCGGGGTCGAGTGAATCCGTTCGCAAATGTAGCAATGAGCCGCCTGTTGAGCCACAACCGTATGAACAAGTTCTCAGGGTCACCGTATTTCCATCACAGTTGGCGACTCATCCTGAACAGGGAGAACCGCCAATCAAGTAGCCGCAGCTATCATGTTATCCACAGGATTAGAATAGTGATCCGGGGGCATTCAAATTAAAACGGGAGGGGTCAAATTCAAACGTGCGGGGTCTGCAGCATGTAGCTGAACCGGTGCCCTAGCCGCCGGCGCCTCAACGGCCTGATCCACACCAGGCGGGTTACTGGTTCCTGCCCCAGGTGTGTTGAAAAGGTTTCTCGCATCGTAAATCAGGGGTAAAGGACTCGCATGCCTTCTACTAAAGACATCGTTTGATGCATCCCGGTCCAAGTTCAAGCAAAAAAATTCTGCTTGAAGCCGTTCTGCCTCCCTCTCTATGGTGGCTCGCTCCGTCGCCATCCGGGTGTTCTCAGCGTTTAGATCCTCCTTTGCTTGAGCTATCTCATCCCATAACTTTGCAATGTCCGCATTATGTTGTGTTTGGTTCGTCGGGGTCACCTCCTTCGTTAACAACGTTGCCAGAGCCTCCAACAGATCAGAGAAAACTTGAGCCGCCGGGAGCATAGGGCCTCCTGCCCTGGTTGCCGTTGCCATCGTTGAACTGGAGACCATCGCTGCCGTAGTTGAAGAATCCTGCCCTGGTTGTGTACCGGCCTTGAAGATTGTAACCCGATTTGGCGGCTCATAGGGGTCCGGAATACTGTCGCCATCGGAACAGCCCCCAAGCCCGCCATCCTGAACTTGGTACATGGAATTGGTCTCACCAGTTGAGGACTCATCACCTGAATAGATGGCCGTCTCACCACCGGACTCAGATCCTCCTTCCAGATCTACTCCTTGAGTAAAGCCAACAAAGAAATGCTTTGGGGCGGCTTGAACCTTGGCGGGTCGTGCGCGCTGAGCCGTCTCAACGATATCGGCGCAGGTTTCCAGCTTAGCCTCCGACTCACCAATCTTGCCAATGAATACATGAATTCCGCCTAAGGGGACCCGGTACCCATACTCGATTGAGCCAGACTTGGGGCCCTAGTCTGCGTCATTGATGTAGAGCTTGCCGCGATGACTCTTAGTCATACAGCCCATAGCATACACCTTGAGCTCTGCGAAGCTGCCCTTCAAGAACTCGAAACCACCATGCGTTGGCCCCATGGTGGGCGCCAAGTCTCGTGGAATTGTTACCGCAGATGCCCTAGCATGAGGACTTAGGTGTGGAGCCATCGCAACATAGTTAGCTTGAAGGGGTTAAACGGGACAAGGGACACGGAGAGTTTTAGATTGTATTGCTTGGGTTTCAATTACCAGGGAGCGAATACGCTTGACCTAGTTCTCGACTTGTTGTTTCTTTCCCTAACCCACCACCGGGTCACCCCTTTATATACACAGACTAATGCCCGACGGCTTACAAAGTCCCGGCCGGATCTCCACAATGAATCCGGCTTGGTGACAGAACTAAACTTTCCTTAACATACAAGTTAAACATATAGCGGTTTATGCCCGTGGGCCTCAAGTCTCCTCCGAGTCTTGGGCCTTCAGTAAGCTTGCTTCATGAACTGCCATCTTCAACATCTTCTTAGGCCTTCTCATTCTGAACCCCATCGGTATGACCCGACCCCTCCTGGGCAGGTCATACCCAATAGTTATATCCCCAATAGGACTGGTCACTGGAAGCGGAACTGCCCCAAGTATTTGGCGGATAAGAAGGATGGCAAAGTGAAAAAAGGTATATTTGATATACATGTTATTGATGTGTACCTTACTAATTCTCGTAGTAGTGCCTAGGTATTTGATACCGGTTCGGTTGCTCATATTTGTAACTCGAAACAGGGACTACGGATTAAACAAAGATTGGCTAAGGACAAGGTGGCGATGCACGTCGAGAATGGTTCCAAGGTTGATGTGATCGCCGTCGGCACATACGTCTACATCTATCTTCGGAATTAGTTTTTAGACCTGAATATTTGTTATTTGGTGCTAGCGTTGAGCATGAACATTATATCTGGATCTTGTTTAGTGCAAGACGGTTATTCATTTAAATCAGAGAATAATGGTTGTTCTATTTATATGAGTAATATCTTTTATGGTCATGCAACCTTGAAGAGTGGTCTATTTCTTTTGAATCTTGATCGTGATGATACACATATTCATGATATTGATGCCAAAAGATGCAAAGTTGATAATGATAGTGCAACTTATTTGTGGCACTTCTGTTTGGGTTATATCAGTGTAAAGCGCATGAAGAAACTCCATAAAGATGGACTTTTTGAATCACTTGATTATGAATCATTTGATACTTGCGAACCGTGCCTTATGGGCAAGATGACTAAAACTCCATTCTCCGAAACAATGGAATGATCTAATGACTTATTGGAAATAATACATACCGATGTATGCGGTCCAATGAGTGTTGAGGCTCGTGGAGGCTATCGTTATTTTCTAACCTTCACAGATGATTTGAGCAGATATGGGTATATCTACTTAATGAAACACAAGTCTGAAACGTTTGAAAAGTTTAAAGAATTTCAGAGTGAAGTGGAGAATCATCATAACAAGAAAATAAAGTTTCTACGATTTGACCATGGAGGTGAATATTTGAGTTACGAGTTTGGCCTTCATTTAAAACAATGTGGAATAGTTTCACAGCTGGCGCCACCTGGAACACCACAGCGTAATGGTGTGTCTGAAGATCGTAACCGCACTTTATTAGATTGGGTGCGATCTATGATGTCTCTTACCAATTTACCACTATCGTTTTGGGGTTATGCATTAGAGACAGCTGCATTCACGTTAAACAGGGCACCATCAAAATCCGTTGAGACGACACCATATGAACTGTGGTTTGGCAACAAACCTAAGCTATCGTTTCTTAAAGTTTGGGGATGTGATGCTTATGTCAAAAGGCTTCAGTGTGACAACCTCGAATTCAAATTGGAGAAGTGCGTCTTCATAGGATACCCTAAGGAAACAATTGGGTATAGCTTCTACCACAGACCCGAAGGCAAGATCTTTGTTGCTAAGAACGAAACCTTTCTAGAGAAGGAGTTTCTCTTGAAAGAAATGAGTGAGAGGAAAGTATAACTTGATGAGGTAGTTGTACCTACTCTCAATTTGGAAAGTAGCTCATCCGAGAAATCTGTTCCCGTGATTCCTACACCAACTGGAGAGGAAGCTAATGATAAAGATCATGAAACTTCAGATCAAGTTGCTACAGAACCTCGTAGGTCAAACAAAGCACGATCCGCACCAGAGTGGTATGGTAATCCTATTCTGGAAGTCATGTTACTTGACCATGATGAACCTACTAACTATGAAGAAGCTATTAGGAGCCTAGATTCCGATAAATGGATTGAGGCCATGAAATCTGAGATAGGATCCACGTATGAGAACAAAGTGTGGACTTTGGTGGATGTGACCGATGATCGGCGACCCATAGAGAATAAATGGATCTTCAAGAAGAAGACTGACACTGATGGTAATGTTACTGTCTATAAAGCTCGACTTGTCGCAAAAGGTTTTCGACAAGTTCAAGGAGTTGACTATGATGATACTCTCTGACCCATAGCGATGCTTAAGTCTGTCCGAATCATGTTAGCAATTGCCGCATTTTATGATTATGAAATCTGGCAAATGGATGTCAAAATTGCATTCCTTAATGGATTTCTTAAAAAAGAGTTGTATATGATGCAACCAGAAGGTTTTGTCGATCCTAAAGGTGCTAACAAAGTGTGCAAGCTCCAGTGATCCATTTATGGACTGGTGCAAGCATCTCGGAGTTGGAATATACTCTTTGATGCGGTGATCAAAGCATATGGTTTTATACAAACTTTTGGAGAAGCATGTATTTACAAGAAAGTGAGTGGGAGCTCTATAGCATTTCTAATATTATATGTGGATGACATATCGTTGATTGGAAATGATGTAGAATTTCTGGATAGCATAAAAGGATACTTCAATAAGAGTTTTTCAATGAAAGACCTCGGTGAAGCTGCTTATATATTGGGCATCAAGATCTATAGAGATGGATCAAGATGCTTGATAGGACTTTCACAAAGCACATACCTTGATAAAGTTTTGAAGAAGTTAAAAATAGATCAGTCAAAGAAAGGGTTCTTGCATATGTTACAAGGTGTGAAGTTGAGTCAGACTCAATGCCCGACCACTGCAGAAGATAGAGAGAAAATGAAAGTCATTCCCTAGGCCTCAGCCATAGGTTATATATCATGTATGCTATGCCGTGTACCAGACCTGATGTGTGCCTTGCTATAAGTTTAGCATGGAGGGATCAAAGTAATCCAGGAGTGGATCACTGGACAGCGGTCCAGAACATCCTGAAGTATCTGAAAAGGACTAGGGATGTGTTTCTCGTTTATGGAAGTGACAAAGAGCTTGTCGTAAGTGGTTACGTCGACGCTAGCTTTGACACTGATCCGGATGACTCTAAGTCACAAACCAGATACGTATTTTTATTGAATGGTGCAGCTGTCAGTTGGTGCAGTTCCAAGCAGAGCATTGTGGCGGGATCTACGTGTGAAGCGGAGTACATAGCTGCTTCGGAAGCAGCAAATGAAGGAGTCTGGATGAAGGAGTTCATATCTGATCTAGGTGTAATACCTAGTGCATTGGGTCCTATGAAAATGCCTTGTGACAATACTGGAGCAATTTCCTTGGCGAAGGAATCCAGATTTCACAAAAAGACCAAACACATCAAGAGACGCTTCAACTTAATCCGAGATTTGGTCAAGGAGGGAGAAATAGAGATTTGCAAAATACATACAGATCTGAATATGGCAGACCTATTGACTAAGCCTCTTCCATGAGCAAAACATGATCATCACCAAGACTCCATGGGTGTTAGATTCATTACAATGTAATCTAGATTATTGACTCTAGTGCAAGTGGGAGACTGAAGGAAATATTCCCTAGAGGCAATAATAAAGTTGTTATTTTATATTTCCTTATTCATGATAAATTTTTATTATTCATGCTAGAATTGTGTTAACCGGAAACTTGATACATGTGTGAATACATAGACAAAACACCGTGTCCCTAGTATGCCTCTACTTGACTAGCTTGTTTATCAAAGATGGTTAAGTTTCCTAGCCATGGACATGTGTTCTCATTTGATGAACGGGATCAAATCATTAGGGGAATGATGTGATGGACAAGACCCATCCTTTAGCATAGCCTTATGATTGTTCAGTTTTATTGCTACTGCTTTCTTCATGTCAAATACATATTCCTCCGACTATGAGATTATGCAACTCCCGGACACTAGAGGAATGCCTTGTGTGCTATCAAACGTCACAACGTAACTGGGTGATTATAAAGATGCTCTACAGGTATCTCCGAAGGTGTTCGTTGGGTTGGCATAGATCGAGATTAGGATTTGTCACTCCGAGTATCAGAGAGGTATCTCTGGGCCCTCTCGGTAATGCACATCATATGAATCCTTGCAACCAATGTGACTAATGACTTAGTTGTGGGATGATGCATTATGGAACGATTAAAGAGACTTGCCGGTAACAAGATTGAACTAGGTATGAAGATACCGATGATCGAATCTCGGGCAAGTAACATACCGATGACAAAGGGAATAACGCATGTTGAGATAGCGGTTCGACCGATAAAGATCTTCGTAGAATATGTGGGAACCAATATAAACATCTAGGTTACGCTATTGGTTATTGACCGGAGAGGTGTCTCGATCTTGTTTACATAGTTCTCGAATCCATAGGGTCCACACACTTAACGTTCGATGACGATATGTATTATATGAGTTATGTGTTTTGGTGACCAAAGGTTGTTCGGAGTCCCATATGAGATCACGAACATGACAAGGAGTCTCAAAATGGTCGGGTGGTAAAGATTGATATATTGGAAGGTAGTATTCGGACACCAGAAGGGTTCCGGAGTGTATCGGGTAGATACTAGAGTACTGGAGGGGTTACCGGAACCCCCGGGGGAAAGATATGTGCCATATGGGCCATAGGAGGGAGGCACACCAGCCCACAAGGTGCTGGCACGCCCCCCATCAAGGGGAAACCAAATTGGACAAGGGGTGGGGGAGGCGCCCCCCTTTTCCTGCTCCCTCTCCTACTCCTTCCCCTTTCCTCCTCTAGAAAAAGGAAGGGGGTGAATCCTAGTGGGAGTCCAAGTGGGACTCCCCCCTACTTGGGGCGCGCCTAGGCCGGCCTCCTCTCCCTCCCTCCTTTATATACAGGGGAGGCGCCCCTATGAGACACACCAATTTCTCTTAGTCATGTGCGGCGTCCCCCTCCACAGTTTACGCTTCCGATCATATTCTCGTGCTGCTTAGGCGAAGACCTGCGCGGATCACATCACCATCACCGTCACCACGCCATCATGCTGATAGAACTCATCTACTCCTTCGACCTTCTTCTGGATCAAGAGCTCGAGGGACGTCATCGCGCTGAATGTGTGCAGAACTCGGAGGTGTCGTACGTTTGGTACTCGATCGGTCAGAACGAGAAGACGTTCGACTACATCAACCGCGTTGAGCAAACGCTTCCGCTTTCGGTCTACGAGGGAACATGGACACACTCTCCCCTTTCGTTGCTATGCATCTCCTAGATAGATCTTGCATGAGCGTAGGAATTTTTTTGAAATTGCATGCTACGTTTCCCAACAATTACACCACCGTGCATGTAATCCAAAACATTATTGATGATCTCACCCATTCGACAAACCATCCCAAAAGGTCGTTGACACAATGTGGCAACACTATCTCACCTCACGCTAGTTTGTGAGCCTCTTTGAAATATATTCATGTGGGTACCTGATACGTCTCCAACGTATCTATAATTTTTGATTGTTCCATGCTATTATATTATCATTCTTGGATATTTAACAATCATTTTATAGTCATTTTATATCATTTTTTGGTACTACCCTATTGACATAGTGCCTAGTGCCTGTTGTTGTTTTCTGCATGTTTTTTACATCGCAGGAAATCAATATCAAACGGAGTCCAAACGCAACGCAACTCCTGGTGGATTTATTTGGGCCACAAGCTGCTCGAGGTGAGAAGCACCCACCAGGGCGCGCCAGGAGGCCCAGGCGCGCCCTGGGGGGTTGTGCCCACCTCGGGTGCCCCCCGAACCGCCTCTTTTCTCTATAAATACCCAAATATTTCAGAAACCCTAGGGGAGTTGACGAAATATTGATCCAGCCGCCGCAGATTCCAGAACCAGCAAGATTCAATCTAGACACTGTCATGGAGGGGTTCACCACTTCCATTGGTGCCTCTCCCATGATGTGTGAGTAGTTCTTTGTAGAACTACGGGTCTGTAGTTAGTAGCTAGATGGCTTCCCCCCCCCCCTCTCTCTCTTGTTTATCAATACAATGGTCTCTTGGAGATCCATATGATGTAAGTCTTTTGGTGATGTGCTTTTTGGGATCCGATGAACTTCGAGTTTATGATTAGATCTATGTTTTTATCCATGAAAGTTATTTGAGTCTTCTTTGATCTCTTATATGCATGATTGCTTATAGCCTCGTATTTCTTCTCCGATATTCGGGTCTTGTTTGGCCAACTTGATCTATTTATTTTGCAATGGGAAGAGGTGCTTTGTAGTGGGTTCGATCTTACAGTGCTTGATCTCAATGACAGAAAGGGAACCGACACGTATGTATCATTGCTACTAAGGATAACAAGATGTGATCTATATCTGGCACAATAGATAAACAGATCTCGTCTACATCATGTCATCGTTCTTATTGCATTACTCAATTTTCTCATGAATTTAATACACTAGATGCATGCTGGATAGCAGTCGATGTGTGGAGTAATAGTAGTAGATGCAGGCAGAAGGCGGTCTACTAATCTTGGACGTGATGCCTATATAATGATTATTGCCTGGATATCGTCATGATTATTTGAAGTTCTATCAATTGCCCAACAGTAATTGTTTTCCCACCGTTTGCTATTTTTCTCGAGAGAAGCCACTAGTGAAACCTATGGGCCGTGGGTCTATTTTCATCATATTTGCCTTTGCGATCTATTTTCTCTTGCATTTATTTTCAAATCTATTAAACCAAAAATACAAAAATACCTTGCTGCAATTTATTTGTTCCACGATCTACTTATCCTATCTACCACTTTTTACTTCATGTTATTTGCCTACTTGAGGCGCCGTACCTGAAAGGGATTGAGAACCCCTTTAACACATCGGGTTGCGAATATTTGTTATTTGTGTGCAGGTGTTGTCTACATGGTGTGAGGAGGTTCTCCTACTGGTTCGATAACCTTCGTCTCATTACTGAGGGAAATACCTACTGTCGCTATATTGCGTTATCCCTTCGCCTTTGAGGAAATATCGACGTAGTTTTAGCAGACATCAGTATCCCAACCCCCTAAAAGTATCAAATAAAAGTATGCACCCTACTGGCTAGTTTTATTGCAGCGGAAACCCATATGCGTCGATCGGCCCTAAGAGCTTATAAGGATCTAGCCCCACTCCTCCCCCCTCTCTCCTTTCATTGCCGTTGTGGTCACGGCTTCTAATAAGACTATCGCAATTCCCACCGACTTCACCGTCCTTCTACATGAGTTCCCTTTTGCTTTTAGGTAAGTCCTTAGAGTATCTTATTCTCGTCAACTTTCTAAACGTTTTGGCAGGCATTAATAAAAAGGTAAACGTTTGCAAGCAAGCCCAATCTTGGGCCAGTCGAGTGCGCGGCTTCCAATCCGGCAAAATCATACGCACAAGAGGAAGTTACGCTAAGTTCTTTCTCTTTATCTCTTTGCTACGACAACCTTGGCCACTCGTTCTTTCTCCAGCATTGACCCACCCCATCTTCTCGTACATCTCTCCCTTTACCCAGCCATGGCTGAACCCGAGTTCTTGTGTGTCCTCCAGCCATCCTCCTCCCCCCATCTCTCTCTCCATTGGCCTCGTGCTCGGGCGCTCCGCCAACGCCCTCCTCTCCACAGTTCTCAAGCTCCTAACGCATCTTTGTCTTCCAATGACCTCCACCATGGCTTTCGCTTTGAGTTGCCGCAAGGCGGCAGGGCACACGCGCACAGGAAGGGGCACGACACTGCAAGGGCCGCGTGACACGTCAGCGAGCTGCAATCGGCGCCTAACGGAGCTGCATCAGGTACGACGATGAGCTGCAACCAGTGCAGCAATTGTGGCCGCCGTATCCCGACGAACCCGCGAGGCACCGTCGTGCCACACGGGATGCTGCAACCATCTACAACGGAGCTGGAACCAGCACGTGGCAGAGTTGGAACTGGCACGTGGCGGAGCTACAACCGATGGTGCCAATTGCTACAACTAGCAACATTTTTTTTCCGAAACGGAGAACTAGCAACATTTTTTGATGGTACCACAAAAGGCAGGGTTGCAACCGGTGCACAGCCAGGCTGGAACCAGCACGGCCAAATGTTACGACCAGTGTCTTTTTTGCTGGAACCAAAGAAAGCAAGTATTGCGACCAACGTGCAAAGGAGCTGCAACCAGCACCAAAAAAAGTTGCTACCGGCGGCCTACAAAGCTACAACAGGCTTCTGAAAATGCTTCAACTGAAGATGAAAGTCAGGGTCGCCCACCGCGCAATCACAAAAAGCAGTAACCGGCAGCCGTGAAAGTTACAATAGGCTTGTGTAAATGCTTCAACCGCCGCATGGCGTGCTGCAACGGGGACAGGGGAACTGCAAGCGTGGACAGAAGAGTACGCCCACGTGGATGCTGCAACTAGCACAGCGCAAGCTGGAACTAGCACAGCTACAAGTTCAAAACGAAGGCGTCAGATGATACGACCGTCGCATGACGAGATGGAACCGAAAGGCGGGAACCACCCCCAAGATTTGTTGGAACCATGTCTGCGGCTACTACGTACACGGGGAGAGAGACGAGTACCGATGCGGCGGCGATGGCGAGGGGGCGAGCCGACGGCAGGGGAGGAGGTAAAGAGGTGCATGGACACATAGGAGATGTGTGCACGAAGTGGGTCAAGCAGCATGATCCAAGGGACTAGAGGTTCTGTGCAGGGCCAGATCTAATGGCCCGCAGGAAGCCGGCTGAATTTTGGGACGGCACACTGGCGCCTAGCCGTGCCCTAATAAAAAGGATGCGTAATTTGCATTTAATGTATATTCCTTGCAGCTATGAATCCACTAGTAATACCCCTGGCTATCAGATAAAAGGGATCTCGGTTTAATTTCTAGATTGTGAAATCACTATTGAAAGCTTTGGGTTGATATTTTAGTCTCAGTCTCATATGTTGAGCCTAGAGTTGATTTTTTTAGAGTTAAATGATCAATTTCTTCATATTCTCTGATAAATATATCAAGAGAAAATTAAATGCACTAGTTTATTAAACTCGGTATACTATAACCGAATGAGGTTTGCAATAGATAGTCTGCAAGAAATCTTATACTAGAGCCATAACTCGATTTAAAATAATTTTCTTTCCTCGGCCAAAGAGAAACTTAATTTGAAAAATAAAGACATATGAGGTCCTCTTTTTATGATTATCTATTATTTGTATATTTTAGCTTGTTTAGTACTAACGTCTACTCCCTCCCTTCGGAATTACTTGTCTCGGAAATGGATGTATCTAGAACTTCTAGATACATCCATTTCCGAGACAAGTAATTCCGAACCGAGGGAGTAGTTTTTTCCCACAAAGCATAACTTCTTGATTTGTCCCCTTTAACAGTAGAGCACTGCAGGGTAGGCGTGATGAGCAATCTTCAAAACATTAAGAAAAAAAAAACCAGTAGAGTGCTACACACCTCCATTAACGATTTCTTGCTATCCAGGATCACAGTACACTTTTGAAAAGCAAGCTTTCAGGGGAAAGATGCCCCATTTTCTGACTCAGACCAACTGGCTTGCACACAAAGCAAAGAACTGAAAATTCCACGGTAATCTCTCCAGTTTTTCTTCGGCGAATACAAATCTCGTGGTTGTAATTTCCACAGCATGTCTCAGTTGTCAAGCTAGCAAAATATGACCATGCCAACAACGGCTATCACCATCAGTAACCAGTGACCAGTGAATCTCGCGTATGTTACAGCATAGCTTTCGACAGTTGTGGGTGAGCGTGTGCATGATCGATGGTGATGTCTCTAGGAAGATGATAAAACCTCGTTTCATTGAACCATTTGGAATGTTTCGCACCACTTGGTTAGCATGTTTTACAATATATTGTGTGCAGAAAATGAGTCTAAAATCACTTGTTCCGAATTAACAAGGAAACAGGAGAGACATGCTTTATTTCTAGAAGGCACAAAGATTATAATTTCTAGTGGTATAAGTTCAATACAACATTTTGAAATTATGCCATGTCCATATCCCTTTTTCTTTTCAAGAGCCGGTAACCTAGTATTTTAGAATTAGGGGCTTGCTTCAGTAGACACCCCCCTCCCACCCCACCCACCCACACACACACAAAACGTAGAAGGGCATAATGGTCATACGAAAGAAACGTATACCCACCTCCTATCAATACCGTATAGACCGACGTCCGTATACCTCCAGGAATGCAAAAAA
>NC_041393.1:63492862-63517374 GCF_002162155.2 Triticum dicoccoides
AATGACCGCCGCACGTGTACGGGAAAAAAAGGCGTCTGCACGATCTTGTCGCCCGCCCGACGATCAAGGACGTCGATCACGTCCATTTTCCAACTGTGTGATCGCCGCTGCGGCCGATCGCCGCCGACTGAACCCCATCCGACGCCACATCTGAACGTCGTCGTTCGACGGCTTGTCGGCTACAAATGACCGCGCTGTCGTCCCCCCGCCGCAGATCCAGCCCTCGTCGACCTACGCCAGCGACGTCTACACCGCGGCCCTCGTCTTCCACGTCGCCGCCGTCTTGCATCTCACCCTCGTCTTGCACGTCGTCGCTGGCTAGACCCCTGCCTGAAGGCCCGTCATCGTACACCAACGACTTCTACTCCGCGGCCCAAGGTTTGCCATCTAATCTCGTCGTCTAAACCTAGCATGCTAGATGATAGGAGTCACGCATAGTGACCTAGGGTTTATGGTTCACGTAAACATGCTGTCGCAGCGCCGCCTCCCCGGACGACCGCATGTTGTAGACATTTAGTGTTGCACTTAGGCATGATCCACTATACAAAACTTAACAGATGACGAATTCACAATGTTGTGCAGTTTCGTGAGTTAGGCGTGTTGCCATGGATGAACAACCTGCATTGACGGGGGATGAGAATGGTACTGATAAGGCGACTCGGAATGATAACAATATTTTTAATGAAGATGATGACAGTAGCGACAACGATTCCATGTCGTCATATAATATCTTGCCTCCGGAGGATTTTGATCATAATGAGCATGGCGCAAATAGTGAAAATGTAAGTGCCGTATATTTTGATTTCATCTTTGAATCTGCAATGTATGACATGGCTAACTATTTCTCTATGTATACAAATTTGCATGAAGATGTGGATGTTGACAATGTGCAAAATAGTTTACAGGAATCATTCGCAGATAACTTGAGCCAGGTTCATAGATAGATGTTGTACATCGATGAATAGTATGAATTAAAGATAGTAATTAACATATATATTTTTATACGAATTTTGTAGGAGGAGTCAGATGGTATTAGCGGTGATCACGATGAGGGGGAGATCGACATTGAGGAGGCTCGAAGGCAGCAGCAAATGGTGGAGACACATTGGAAGGTGATGGCTATGACCTTTCGGTCACAAGGTGATGCATACATATTCTATAACAATCACGCCAAAGAGAACGGGTTTAGCATCAGGAAACAGAAGGTCAAACGAGGTGCTTCAGGAATGATACGGTACCGGAGATTTCTTTGCTCCAGGGCAGGTAGAAGGCAGAGCAAGTTTATAACCATGGAGGGCCGCAAGGGTAGGCTTAGACCGGAGACTCATTGCGACTGCGGTGCACATATGGTGGTGAAGCTGGACAGAGAACGTGGCGTGTGGTTCGTCGCGTCATTCGTGGATGATCACAACCACGCGATGGCTAGGCCCGACGAGGTTTGTTTTCTGTGGTCACACAGACGGATTGGAGAAGGCACGAGGGCAGAAATATTGGCGTTGGAAGCTGCCGGGATAAGAAAGCATATAATAATGGACAACTTCATCAGCAGATACGGTTCGTACGATAAGTGCGGGCTTATCAGGAGGGGCATTTACAATCTTTGTTGCAGAGAAAAAATGAAGCTTATTGCAAAGGGTGACGCTGAGATAGCAGTTGGCATTATGAGGAGCAGGAAGGAGAAGGACCCTGAGTTTTTTTTTGAGTATGTGCTTGACAAGGAAGGGCGACTGAAGAGTATGTTTTGGTGTGATGCACAGTCGCGGAGGGACTATCATCACTATGGAGATGTGGTCGTGTTTGATGACGAGGATACAGACCTGGGGTAGGGTCATAGGCTCGACCTATACGTCCTACCCAAGGTCACTACCCTGGAAGATGAAAAGACCAAGAGTCGATAGAAGAGCACCAGTCTCATATGTCGAGTGCAATCCACTCGACATTCACATCACTCGACGGTGGTTACCTATCGCCACTCGACCACCAGGAAGTTCACTCGACCATATCGAAGACCAGTAGTCAGGAGAGCACACAACGGCCAGATATTTATTCCTTAGTCTTCATGAGCATTAAGAGTACTTAATGCTGGCGTTACCAGTAACGCCTCTACTTTATGTACATTAGTTCCCTTGTAATGGAGTAGGGCTGGGGTCTTGGCGCACTCTATATAAGCCACCCCCCTCCTCTGGCACAAGGGTTCGCACCCTCTGTAATCCAACACATATAATCCAATCGACCGCCTCCGGGCACCGAGACGTAGGGCTATTACTTCCTCCGAGAAGGGCCTGAACTCGTAAACATCGTGTCTACACCTTCATCACAACTAAGATCTTGCCTCTCCATACCTGCCCCCCTTTCTACTGTCAGACTTAGAACCACGACAGTTGGCGCCCACCGTGGGGCTGGTGTCTTAGCGACTTATTGGTGAAGTTGCAAGTTTTTCCGATCATCATCATCATGGTTTCCGGCGGCGGATTGGCTGAGGGCCGCGAGATCCGTCTCGGCGCGCTCGTTTTCGTCGCCGACGACTCTGCGTGGCTCCAGGAAGATCCCCTGGACACCGAGGCGCTCCCCGTCCGAGGGGCGACGCACTTCCGTGCGTGCGTTCATGGCGTTCTTCTTCGGCAGCCGTCGACTCAATATCAGTCGGCTCCAATGGCGTTTTCTCCCCCCGCTGTACGCCGCCGCAAGTGATCCGGTCGATCGCGGCTCCAGCGGTGGGTAAAACATGCGGTGGCTCGGTAGTCGACCACCCATCAAGTCACGGCAATCGAGCCCGACGAAACTCTCCACGGCCTGTTCGACCTGTCGACTAGATCCACGGAGACCGCATCCGAATGCGATAGCAGCGATCCTGCGGCCGAAGTCTTGATGGTCGACGGTCCTCGCAGTCCACCTAGTTTTCGCCGTGATGACGCCGGGGATGGAGGCGGCGATCCGTCACACGCCCACGAGGAATACCGACCCGAACCTCTCTCCTCTCAACAGAGGGAAGAACTTCGTCGCCGCAATATGGATGCACTCCACACGCCCATCATTGGGAGAATCCCCCGAGGCTCGGGCCTTGGAGGAGGTACGCTTAGCTAATCTAGCTGAGCGCACTTGACTGGATAAACTCCAGCGGGCTCTCGACGAGCGCGCTCAGGAGAGGATCCATGAATCCAGTCGACGGCAACTCTTCCAGCCTCCACCTAAGGTATACCGCACTCCGATTCAGAATCTCACAGCTACAGCCCGCATAGCGGAGTCAATCCAGCCCTCCCAGTCAGAAGCCGGCAGAGGATCGATGCAAATCCGGGCCCTGCTCAGGGCAGCGGGAGAGCAGAATACAACAGTATCTCCGTCGCGGAAAGGGATTCACAGCAGATCCGTTGCAGCAGACACGGTTCAGTCGGCTCATAGCCCCAGATCGCCTCCGTGGTATGAGGGGCGTGGGCAATATGATCATCCACTCGACCGTGACAATCGCCGTCGAGGGCCCACGCCTCCCCCGAGGAGTGCATCGTATGTGCCTCGGCGGAACGATGATAGGCGCCGACATAGTGGTGAGCGCAGAGCATCAATCGACCCAAGGGAACCAGGCTTTGACGCATGATCTATCCTCGTTCAAGGCCTGGTCGACCGAAACAGGGCACGCAGAGAGGACCCAGGCAGAGACCATCCAAGTGGCAGTCGAGTGCATGTTTCTGGTCCCGAGTGTTTCAGCAGAGCCATCAGGGCGGCAGTGATACCTCCCAACTTCAGGCTGGCTTCCGGAGTCAGCAAGTTCACTGGTGAATCCAAGCCTAAAACTTGGCTTGAAGATTACCGAGTGGCTGTTCAGATTGGAGGTGGTAACGACGAGATAGCAATGAAGCATCTTCCACTCATGTTGGAAGGATCGGCCCGAGCATGGCTGACTCAGTTGGCTCCGGGCAGTATGCACAGTTGGGAAGAGTTGTCCCGAGTGTATGTGAGAACTTTCGAGGGCACTTGCAAGCGACCCAGAGGATTGTCTGAGCTGCAGCACTGCGTGCAGAAGCTGAATGAGACTTTGAGAGAGTTCATCCAGAGATGGTCCACTTTGCATCACACTGTTGAGAATGTTTCAGAGCATCAGGCTGTGTGCGCCTTCAAGGAAGGCGTCAAGTACAGAGAGTTGGTCTTGAAATTCGGTCGAACCGGTGACATGCCAGGTGTGCCCAGGGGACTGGCCGAGCACCACTTGCGTGTCGACCCCAAAGTAAAACCCGTCAAAGAGCACCCTCGGCGGTCCGCCGTGCAGAAGAGGAAAGCAATCAGCGAGGAAGTAGCTCGACTATTGGCAGCAGAGTTCATCCGTGAAATCTACCACTCCGAGTGGTTAGCCAATGTAGTCATGGTTCCTAAAAAAGATGATTTTCACTTCGTATGTGCATTGATTTCAAGCATATCAATTGGGCCTGCCTGAAAGATCATTTCCCTCTCCCTCGCATTGATCAGATTGTTGATTCGACTACAGGGTGTGAGCGCTTGTCTTTCTTAGATGCGTATTCCAGATACCATCAGATCCGACTGTATGGTCCCGATGAAATAAAAACAGCCTTCATCACCCCGTTCGGGTGCTTTTGCTATGTCACCATGCCTTTTGGTTTGAAAAATGCCGGAGCCACATTTATGAGAATGATTCAGAAGTGCCTGCTCACTCAAATCAGTCGGAATGTGGAAGCGTACATGGATGACATCATGGTCAAGTCTCGCAAAGGTTCCGACCTATTGACTAACCTTGCAGAAACCTTTGCCAACCTGAGAAGGTATGATATCAAGCTTAACCCGTCAAAATGCATGTTCGGAGTTCCAGGGGGAAGTTACTCGGTTTTCTCATTTTCGAACGAGGGATCGACGCAAATCCAGAGAAAGTTGATACCATCCTCCGAATGAAACGCCCCGTGTGAGTGCATGACGTTCAGAAGCTGACTGGTTGTTTGGCTGCCCTGAGTCGATTCATTTCTCGTCTCGGTGAAAAGGCTTTGCCTCTTTACTGATTGATGAAAAAGTCTGATAAGTTCGAGTGGACTGATGAAGCTGAAGCAGCGTTTGCAGAGCTCAAAACCCTGCTTTCCACCCAGCCGGTGCTCGCTGTGCCAATCAGTAAAGAGCCTTTACTGCTCTACATTGCAGCCACTGGACAAGTTGTCAGTACGGTGCTCACGGTCGATCGGGAGGAAGAAGGAAAAGCCTACAAGGTTCAACGCCCAGTCTATTATCTCTCTGAAGTTTTGACTCCATCCAAGCAGCGATATCCGCATTATCAAAAGCTTGTCCATGGAATATATATGACCATGAAGAAGGTTGCGCATTACTTCTCTGACCACTCCATTACAGTCGTCAGCGCTGCGCCTCTATCCGAAATTCTGAACAACAGAGATGCAACTGGTCGAGTGGCCAAATGAGTGATTGAACTCCTCCCTTTGGATATCAAGTTCGAGGCAAAGAAGGCCATCAAGTCCCAAGCAATTGCAGATTTTCTGGCTGAGTGGATTGAGCAGCAATTGCCGACTCAAGTTCACTTGGAGCATTGGACTATGTTTTTTGATGGCTCCAAGATGCTGAATGGTTCAGGTGCTGGGGTAGTTTTGGTGTCCCCCCGCGGAGACAGGCTTAGTTACGTTCTCCAGATCCATTTTGATTCCTCCAATAACAAAGCCGAATATGAAGCACTTCTATACGGGTTGCGTATGGCCATTTCACTCGGCGTCCGTCGTCTCATGGTCTACGGTGACTCATATTTGGGGGTTAATCAAGTGATGAAGGAATGGGATGTTAGGAGTCCAACCATGACAGGTTATTGTAATGCAGTGAGAAAGTTGGAGAAGAGGTTTGAAGGTTTGGAGCTCCACCATGTGCCCCGACTGAAAAATCAAGCTGCAGATGAGCTGGCCAAGATAGGTTCCAAGAGAGAAGCTATTCCCTGAAATGTGTTTCTGGAACATATCCATTCGCCTTCGGTTCAGGAAGACCCTTTCACCGAAGAGTCACCACAGCCCAAGAGCGCCACGGATCCGACTGAAGTCGAAATCCCAGCCGTGGTCGACTTAATCTTGGAGGTGTTGGTCATTACGCCCGACTGGACAGTGCCATACATTGCATACATCCTTAGGAAGGAACTCCCAGAGGATGAAGAAGAGGCTCGACAGATCATCCGACGGTCTAAAGCCTTCACTTTGAAAGGGGACAGTTGTTCAGGGAAAGTGTAACTGGAGCCTGCCAGAAGTGCATCACATCAGAAGAAGGTCGAATGATCCTCAACGATATTCACTCGGGGACCTGTGGTCACCATGCGTCCTCTCGGACCATCGTAGCCAAAGCATACCGAGCCGGGTTTTACTGGCCACTGATACGTCTCCAACGTATCTATAATTTTTGATTGCTCCATGCTATATTATCTACTGTTTTGAGCAATATTGGGCTTTATTATCCACTTTTAGATTTTATTTTTGGGACTAACCTATTAACCGGAGGCCTAGCCCAGATTTGCTGTTTTATGCCTATTTTAGTGTTTCGAGGAAAAGGAATATCAGACGAAGACAAAACGGAACGAAGTCAACTGGAGAAGTTATTTTTTGAAGGAAAGCAACCCAAGGAACTTGGAGTGCACGTCAGGGGAGATACGGGCTGCCCACGAGGGTGCCCCCCCCCCCGGGCGCGCTCCCTTCCTCGTGGGGCCCCCGTAGCTCCTCCAACGTACCCCCTGCACCCATATGTACTCTTGTACCCTAAAACTTCCAGAACAGAAGATAGATCGGGAGTTCCGCCACTGCAAGCCTCTGTAGCCACCAAAAACCAATCAGGACCCTATTCCAGCACCCTGCCGGAGGGGGATCCCACCACCGGAGGCCATCTTCATCATCCCGGCGCTATCCATGACGAGGAGGGAGTAGTTCACCCTCGGGGCTGAGGGTATGTACCAGTAGCTATGTGTTTGATCTCTCTTTCTCTCTCGTGTTCTCTCTCGTGTTCCCTCTATGGCACGATCTTGATGTATCCCGAGCTTTGCTATTGTAGTTGGATCTTATGATGTTTCTCCCCCTCTACTCTCTTGTGATGAATTAAGTTTCCCCTTTGAAGTTATCTTATCGGATTGAGTCTTTTATGAGAACAATTGATGTATGTCTTGCCGTGATTATCTGTGGTGACAATGGGATATCATGTGCCACTTGATGTATGTTTTGGTGATCAACTTGTGTGTTTCGTGACATTGGGAACCTATGCATAGGGGTTGGCACACGTTCTTGACTCTCCGGTAGTAGCTTTGGGGCACTCTTTGAAGTACTTTTATGTTGGTTGGATGAATCGGAGATTGTGTGACGCATATCGTATAATCATGCCCATGGATACTTGAGGTGACAATGGAGTATCTAGGTGACATTAGGGTTTTGGTTGATTTGTGTCTTAAGGTGTTATTCTAGTATGAACTCTATGATGGATTGAGCGGAAAGAATAGCTTTATGTTATTTTACTACGAACTCTTGAATAGATAGAACAAAAAGGATAACTTTGAGGTGGTTTCGTACCCTACCATAATCTCTACGTTTGTTCTCCGCTATTAGTGGCTTTGGAGTGACTCTTTGTTGCATGTTGAGGGCTTGTTATATGATCTATCTATGTTATTATTGTTGAGAGAACTTGCACTAGTGAAAGTATGAACCCTAGGCCTTGTTTCCTATCATTGCAATACTGTTTACGTTCACTTTTATCACTTGTTACCTTGCTGTTTTTATTATTTCAGATTACAAAAACCTATATCTACTATCTATTTTGCACTTGTATCTTCATCTCTTCGCCGAACTAGTGCACCTATACAATTTACCATTGTATTGGGTGTGTTGGGGACATAAGAGACTCTTTGTTATTTGGTTGCAAGGTTGTTTGAGAGAGACCATATTCATCCTACGCTTCCTACGGATTGATAAACCTTAGGTCATCCACTTGAGGGAAATTTGCTACTGTCCTACAAACATGTGCACTTGCAGGCCCAACAACGTCTACAAGAAGAAGGTTGTGTAGTAGACATCAAGCTCTTTTCTGGCGCCATTGCCGGGGAGGTTAGCGCTTGAAGGTATATCTTTAGATCTTGCAATCGAATCTTTTTGTTTCTTGTTTTAGCACTAGTTTAGTTTATAAAAGAAAATTACAAAAAATGGAATTAAGTTTGTCTCATACGCTTCATCTTTTTAATATCTTTCGTGAGTATGATGGAAAGGAAAATTGTGCTCAAGTACTAGAAGAAGAATTACATAGAATTCTTGGCATAAAATATGTGAATGATGAGCATGATTGCAATACTGTTAGTATGAGTTCCCTGAATAACCTTGATGCTAATGATATGCAAAGCCACAAGCTTGGGGAAGCTATGTTTGATGGAGATGATATTTTTTGTCCCCCAAGCTTTGATGAGCAAATTTACTATGATGAAAGCATGCCTCCTATCTATGATGATTATTGTGATGACACGTATGCTTTAAAGAATAATGATAACCATGAAATGTGTCATCTTGATCTTAATTTTCAATCACATGATAGTTATTTTGTTGAGTTTGCTCCCACTACTATTCATGAGAAGAATGTTGCTTATGTGGAGAGTGGTAAATCTTCTATGCTAGTAGATCATGAAAAGAATGCTTTAGGTGCTGGTTATATTGTTGAATTCATTCATGATGCTACTGAAAATTATTGTGAGGGAGGAATATATGCTTGTAGGAATTGCAATAATGTCAAGTTTCCTCTCTATGTGCTTAAATTCTTGAAGCTATGCTTGTTTTGCCATCCTATGCTAGTTGATTATTGTTCCCATAAGTTGTCTACTCACAAAATCCCTATGAATAGGAAGTGGGTTAGGCTTGAATGTGCTAGTCATATGCTTCATGATGCTCCCGTTATGTTTCAATTCTTATCTTTTATGTGAGCATCATTGCCATCATCATGCCTAGCTAAAAAGCCATTAAAGAAAAGCACTTGTTGGGAGACAACCCAATATTTATCATTACTGTTTTTGTGTGTCCACATGATTATGCTACTGTATTAATCATGTTTTATAGCTTTTGTTTCAATAAAGTGCCAAGTAGAACCTTTGGGAAGACTTGGGTGAAGTTTATATGATCTTGCTATGAAAAACAGAAACTTCAGCGCTCACGAGATTAGCTGCCATTTTTTACTGGAGAGTGCTTTTAGGTTGATTCTTTTTGCAGATGATTAATAGACAAATTTCTCATGTCCAGCAACTTATTTCATAATTTTTGGGGTTCCATAAGTATACTTTTGATACAGATTACTACATACTGTTCTGTTTTTGACAGATTCTGTTTTCTATGTGTTGTTTGCTTATTTTGATGCATCTATGGCTAGTATTAAGTGGTATGAACCATATAGAAGTTGGAATACAGTAGTTTAACACAAATATGAATTTATAATGAGTTCATTATAGTACCTAAGTGGTGGTTTTATTTTCTTATACTAACGGATCTTACGAGTTTTGTGTTGAGTTTTGTGTGGTTGATGTTTTCAAGTTTTGGGTAAAGATTTGATGGACTATGGAATAAGGAGTGGCAAGAGCCTAAGCTTGGGGATTCCCAAGGCACCCCAAGGTAATATCCAAGGACAACCAAGAGCCTAAGCTTGGGGATGCCTCGGATGGCATCCCCTCTTTCGTCTTCGTTCATCGGTAACTTTACTTGGAGCTATATTTTTATTCACCACATGATATGTGTTTTGCTTGGAGCGTCATTTTATTTTATTAGTTTTTGCTTGATGTTAGTTAGAATAATGTTTTGCATATTTAGGTTCAATAAAAATTTCAAGGATAGCCTTTGCCATGCTTATTTTGCTAGTATACATGTTGCTGTTTGAAAACAGAAAGTTTACCGCTGTTGCAAAAATTCCCTAGAAAAGTCAGAGAATGGTATAACGTTGAATATTTTTGCATATTAAGATCTGATAAATTTATTACGGTGGGAATTTTAGTTCATAATTTTTGGGGTCAGGGAAGTATTGGTACTCTTGCATTCTTTACATACTGTACTGTTTTGGCAGATTGCTGTTATGGTTGCATTGTTTGCATATGTTTGCTTGTTTAATGATTCTATTGGAGGATAGGAGTATTAAATATACAGAGGCATTTAGTATGCAATGTTGAATAATAATTTTAGTGATTTGTTACAGTAGAAAATGATAAGGTTTTGCATTGGTTTATACTAACCTATCTCACGAGTTCTTGTTGAGTTTGTTGTGAATGAAGCTTTTGATAAAAAGAGAAACCATGATATGAGAGGAATTAAGGAGACACAAAAGTTCAAGCTTGGGGATTCCCAAGGCACCCCAAGATAATATTTCAAGAAGTCTCAAGCATCTAAGCTTGGGGATGGCCCGGTAGGCACCCCACCTTTCTTCTTCAACAACTATCGGTTAGTATCGATTGAGCCTAAGTTTTTGCTTCTTCACATGAGTCGTGCTATCCCTGCAATGTCATTTATTTTGTTTTGCTTTCTGTTTGAATAAGATACCAAGATCTGAAATTCTTTAATGGGAGAGTCTTCACATAGTTGCATAATTATTCGACTACTCATTGATCTTCACTTATATCTTTCGGAGTAGTTTTTGTTATTGCTCTAGTACTTCACTTATATCTTTTAGAGCACGGTGGTGGATTTGTTTTAAAGAAACTATTGATCTCTCATGCTTCACTTAGATTATTTTGAGAGTCGTTAATAGCATGGTAATTTGCTTAATATTAATATACTTGGTATTCAAGATATTTGAAATTTTCTTTTGAGTGCGTTGAATACTAAGAAAAGTTTGATGCTTGATAATTGTTTTGAGATATGGAGGTAGTGATATTAAAGTCATGCTAGTTGGGTGATTATGAATTTAAAGAATGCTTGTGTTGAAGTTAGCAAGTCCCGTAGCATGCACGTATGGTTAAAGTTGTGTAACAAATTTGAAACATGAAGTGTACCTGGCTTGTGCACCTTATAAGTGGCGGTCGGGGACGAGCGATGGTCTTTTCCTACCAATCTATCCTCCCAGGAGCATGCGTGTAGTACTTGGTTTTTGATGACTTCTAAATTTTTGCAATAAGTATATGAGTTCTTTTGACTAATGTTGAGTCCATGGATTATACGCACTCTCACCTTTCCACCTTTTCTAGCCTCTCTAGTACCGCGCACCTTTCGCCGGTATCATACACCCACCATATTTCGTCTTCAAAACAGCCACCATACCTGCCTATTATGGCATTTCCATAGCCATTCCGAGATATATTGCCATGCAACTTTGCATCGTTCCGTTCATCATCATCATGACATACATTACTTTTGTCATATTGCCATTGCATGATCATGTAGTTGACATCGTATTTGTGGCAAAGCCACCATGCATTATTTTTCATATATGTCACTCTTGATTCATTGCACCATCCTGGTACACCGCCGGAGGCATTCATATAGAGTCATATCTTGTTCTAAGTTTTGAGTTGTAATTCATATGTTGTAATCAATTGAAGTGTGATGATCATCATTATTAGAGCATTGCCCAATCAAAAAAAAGAAAGGCCAAAAAAAGAATGGCCCCAAAAAAAGAGAAAATAAATAAAAAGGGCAATGCTACTATCTCTTTTTCCACACTTGTGCTTCAAAGTAGCACCTTGTTCTTCATGTAGTGAGTCTCATATATTGTGCTTCAAAGTAGCACCATGCTTTTCATGTAGAGAGTCTCATATGTTGTCACTTTCATATACTAGTGGGAATTTTTCATTATAGAACTTGGCTTGTATATTCCAATGATTGGCTTCCTCAAAAGTGACCTAGGTCTTCGTGAGCAAGCAAGTTGGATGCACATCCACTTAGTTTCTTTTGTTGAGCTTTCATATACTTATAGCTCTAGTGCATCCGTTGCATGGCAATCTCTACTCACTCACATTGATATCTATTGATGGGCATCCCCATAGCCCGTTGATACGCCTAGTTGATGTGAGACTATCTTCTCCTTTTTGTCTTCTCCACACAATCCCCATCATCATATTCTATTCCACCCATAGTGTTATATCCATGGCTCACGCTCATGTATTGCGTGAAGATTGAAAAAGTTTGAGATTATTTAAGTATGAAACAATTGCTTGGCTTGTCATCGGGGTATAAAAGTTGGGAACATCTTTGTGTGACGAAAATGAAGCATAGCCTAACTATATGATTTTGTAGGGATGAACTTTCTTTTGACATGCTATTTTGATAAGACATGATTGCTTTGATTAGTATGCTTGAAGTATTATTACTTTTATGTCAATATGAACTTTTGTCCTGAATCTTTCGGATCTGAATATTCATAAGACAATTAAGAAGATTTATGTTGAAATTATGTCAAAGTATCACTCCGCATCAAAAATTCTTTTTTATCATTTACCTACTCGAGGACGAGCAGGAATTAAGCTTGGGGATGCTTGATACGTCTCCAACGTATCTATAATTTTTGATTGCTCCATGCTATATTATCTACTGTTTTGGGCAATATTGGGCTTTATTATCCACTTTTATATTATTTTTGTGACTAACCTATTAACCGGAGGCCTAGCCCAGATTTGTTGTTTTATGCCTATTTCAGTGTTTCGAGGAAAAGGACTATCAGACGGAGACAAAACGGAACGAAATCAACTTGAGAAGTTATTTTTGGAAGGAAAGCAACCCAGGGAACTTGGAGTGCACGTCAGGGGAGATACGGGCTGCCCACAAGGCTGGGGGGCGCCCCCCCCCCCCGGGTGCGCTCCCCAGCCTCGTGGGGCCCCCGTAGCTCCTCCGACGTACCCCCTGCACCCATATATACTCTTGTACCATAAAACTTCCAGAACAGAAGATAGATCGGGAGTTCCGCCGCCCCAAGCCTCTGTAGCCACCAAAAACCAATCAGGACCCTGTTACAGCACCCTGCCGGAGGGGGATCCCATCACCGGAGGCCATCTTCATCATCCTGGCGCTATCCATGACGAGGAGGGAGTAGTTCACCCTCGGGGCTGAGGGTATGTACCAGTAGCTATGTGTTTGATCTCTCTCTCGTGTTCTCTCTCATGTTCCATCGATGGCACGTTCTTGATGTATCCCGAGCTTTGCTATTGTAGTTGGATCTTACGATGTTTCCCCCCCTCTACTCGCTTGTGATGAATTGAGTTTCCCCTTTGAAGTTATCTTATCGGATTGAGTCTTCTATGAGAACACTTGATGTATGTCTTTCTGTGATTATCTATCGTGATAATGGGATATCATGTGCCACTTGATGTATGTTTTGGTGATCAACTTGCCGGTTTCGTGACATTGGGACCTATGCATAGAGGTTGGTACACGTTCTTGACTCTCTGGTAGTAGCTTTGGGGCACTCTTTGAAGTACTTTCATGTTGGTTGGATGAATCTGAGATTGTGTGACGCATATCGTATAATCATGCCCACGGATACTTGAGGTGACAATGGAGTATCTAGGTGACATTAGGGTTTTGGTTGATTTGTGTCTTAAGGTGTTATTCTAGTATGAACTCTATGATGGATTGAGCGGAAAGAATAGATTTATTTTATTTTACTAAGAACTCTTGAATAGATAGAACAGAAAGGATAACTTTGAGGTGGTTTCGTACCCTACCATAATCTCTACGTTTGTTCTCCGCTATTAGTGGATTTGGAGTGACTCTTTGTTGCATGTTGAGGGCTTGTTATATGATCTATCTATGTTATTATTGTTGAGAGAACTTGCACTAGTGAAATTATGAACCCTAGGCCTTGTATCCTATCATTGCAATACCGTTAACGCTCACTTTTATCACTTGTTACCTTGCTGTTTTTATAATTTCAGATTACAAAAACCTATATCTACTATCTATTTTGCACTTGTATCTTCATCTCTTCGCCGAACTAGTGCACCTATACAATTTACCATTGTATTGGGTGTTGAGGGAGTCCTGGATTAGGGGGTGTCCGGATGGCCGGACTATGACCTTTGGCCGGACTCCCGGACTATGAAGATACAAGATTGAAGACTTCGTCCAATGTCGGGATAGGACTTTCCTTGGCGTGGAAGGCAAGCTTGGCGATTCGATATGAAGATCTCCACCCATTGTAACCGACTCTGTGTAACCCTAGCCCTCTCCAGTGTCTATATAAACCGGAGAGTTTTTAGTCCGTAGGACGAACAACAATCATACCATAGGCTAGCTTCTAGGGTTTAGCCTCTCTGATCTCGTGGTAGATCAACTCTTGTACCACCCATATCATCAATATTAATCAAGCAGGAGTAGGGTTTTACCTCCATCGAGAGGGCCCGAACCTGGGTAAAAACATCGTGTCCCTTGTCTCCTGTTATCGTCCGCCCAGACGCACAGTTCAGGACCCCCTACCCGAGATCCGCCGGTTTTGACACCGACATTGGTGCTTTCATTGAGAGTTCCTCTGTGTCGTCACCTTTAGGCCCGATGGCTCCTTCGATCATCAACCACGATGCGGTCCAGGGTGAGACTTTTCTCCCCGGACAGATCTTCGTATTCGGCGGCTTCGCACTGCGGGCCAATTCGCTTGGCCATCTGGAGCAGATCGAAAGCTTCGCCCCTGGCCATCAGGTCAGATTCGGAAGCTTAAACTACACGGCTGACATCCGCGGGGACTTGATCTTCGACGGATTCGAGCCACGGCCGAGCGCGCCGCACTGCCACGAGGGGCATGATCTAGCTCTGCCGCCGGACAGCGCCAGGAGCGCCGCTCAGGCGTCCGCTCCGACCATTAGCTCGGAGCCGACTGCGCCAGTCGGGGATGGACGGTTGGACGCCGCCCCAGGAGCCGCAATCTCTACGGTGATAGAGCCGAATACCAGCCTAGTCCTTTGTAAGGCCAGTGACTCCAAGGTGCCAGACTCCGTTCCAGACTCCGGATCTTCCACACCCCTTCCGATCGAACCCAATTGGGCTCCGATCGTGGAGTTCACCGCCGCGGACGTCTTTCAGCACTCGCCCTTTGGCGACATCTTGAATTCCCCAAAGTCTCTCTCCTTGTTCGGAGAGCCCTGGTCGGACTATGGTCAGCAAGGTTGGGATGCGGACGACGAAGAAATTTGAAACCCATCCACCACCCACTTTGTAGCCACTGTCGACGATCTAACCGACATGCTCGACTTCGACTCCGAACACATCACGGTATGGACGCCGATGAAGGAGACGACCAAGAACCAGCACCTATAGGGAACTGGAAAGCCACCTCATCATATGACATATACATGGTGGACACCCCTAAAGAAGGGAATGGCGATGAAAAAATGGAGGACGACCCCTCCAAGAAGCAACATAAGCGCCAACGTCAGCGGCGCCGCTCTAAATCACGCCAATGCAAAAACAGCGAGTCCGGCACTAGAGACAACAACACCCCGGACAGTGCCGAAGACAACCCCCTCCATCAAGATTCAACGTAGGAGGATGGAGAAGCCAGCCCCCATGAGAGAGCGGCAGACAGGGAGGTCGAGGACGACAATTGTATGCCTCCCTCCGAAGACGAGGCAAGCCTCACCGACGACGAATTTGTCGTGCCAGAGGATCCCATCGAACAAGAGCGTTTCAAGCGCAGGCTTATGGCCATGGCAAGCAGCCTCAAGAAAAAACAGCAGCAGCTCAGAGCTGACCAAGATTTGCTAGCCGACAGATGGACTGAAGTCCTGGTGGCCGAAGAGTATAAACTCGAACGCCCCTCCAAGAGCTACCCAAAGCGCAGGCTGCTACCCCAACTAGAGGAGGAAGCAACTAAATCTACATCACCAGTGTATGATGCGGCCGATCGGCCACCCCGTGGCCGTGACAGAGAGGCTTTTCGGCCCTCAGCTCAAGCCGCACCCCGGCGCCGCTCAAAAAATACCAGAGCACGGGGAAACGCAACAGACCCGCGAGACATATTGGAGGATAAGACAAGGCAAACAAGATCGATCTACGGATCGCGTGGGCGCCCCACGTCAGGTGATGATAACCGTCATGCTGGATATGATAAAAACGGCCAGGACGAACACAACAGACAAAGCTCATCCGAGCTACGTCGCGATATAGGCCAGTACAGGGGCGCCGCACACCCACTATGCTTCACAGATGAAGTAATGGATCATCAAATCCTCGAGGGTTTTAAACCTGTAAACATCGAATCATACTATGGCACAACAGATCCTGCGGTATGGATCGAGGATTATCTCCTTCATATCCACATGGCTCATGGTGATGATCTACACGCCATCAAATACCTCCCGCTCAAGCTTAAAGGACCAGCTAGGCATTGGCTTAACAGCCTGCCAACAGAGTTAATTAGTTGCTGGGAGGACCTGGAATCCGCATTCCTTGACAACTTCCAGGGCACTTATGTGCGACCAGCAGACGCCGATGACCTAAGCCACATAATCCAGCAGCCAGAGGAATCGGCCAGACAATTCTGGACACAGTTCCTAACCAAGAAAAATCAAATAGTCGACTGTCCGGATGCAGAGGCTCTTGCAACCTTCAGGCACAACATCCGAGACGAATGGCTTGCCCGGCACCTAGGACATGAAAAGCCGAAATCTATGGCAGCCCTCACGACACTCATGACCCGCTTTTGCGCGGGAGAAGACAGCTGACTAGCTCGTAGCAATAACATAACCAAGAGCCAATGCAACTCGGATAGCAAGGACAACAATGGCAGGTCACATCGCAAAAAGCACAAGCACCGCATTAACGGCGACAATAATGAGGATACGACAATTAATGCCGGATTCAGAGGCTTTAAACCCGGTCAGCGGAAGAAGCCATTCAAAAGAAACCCTCTGGGCCCATCCAGTTTAGACCGGATACTCGATCGCTTGTGCCAGATACACGGCACCCCCGAACAACCAGCCAATCACACCAACAGAGATTTTTGGGTGTTCAAGCAGGCAGGCAAGTTAAGTGCCGAAAACAGAGACAAGGGGCTGCATAGTGATGACGAGGAGGAGCCCCGGCCGTCGAACAACAGAGGACAAAAGGGCTTCCCCCCACAAGTGCGGACGGTGAACATGATATACGCAACCCATATCCCCAAAAGGGAGCGGAAGCATGCTCTCAACGACGTCTATGCGTTGGAGCCAGTCTCCCCAAAGCTCAACCCATGGTCCTCCTGCCCGATCACTTTTGATCGAAGGGACCAACTGACTAGCATTCATCACGGTGGATTCGCCGCATTGATCCTAGACCCAATCATTGACGGATTTCATGTCACTAGAGTCCTCATGGATGGCGGCAGCAGCCTGAACCTGCTTTATCAGGATACAATGCAAAAAATGGGTATAGATCCCTCAAGGATTAAACCCACAAAGACAACCTTTAAAGGCGTCATACTAGGTGTAGAAGCCAACTGTACAGGCTCAGTTACACTCGAAGTGGTCTTCGGATCCCCGGATAATTTCCGAAGTGAAGAGTTAATCTTTGACATAGTCCCATTTCCGCAGTGGCTATCACGCCCTGCTCGGACAACCGCATTCGCAAAATTTAATGCGGTGCCGCACTACGCATATCTCAAGCTCAAGATGCCAGGTCCTCGCGGAGTCATTACGGTCAATAGAAACACCGAACGCTCTCTTCGAAAAGAGGAGCACACGGCGGCCCTGGCAGCGGAAGTACAAAGTAGCCTCTCAAGGCAATTCTTCAATCCGGCTGTTAAACGTCCGGACAACGTCAAGCGCGCCCGAAGTAACCTACAACAAAACCGGCTGGCACGTTCTGAGCAAGCATAGCAGTGCAGCCCCAACCCCAGCCCTCGCGAGATTGCGATAGCGGTACCACGTGTACATAACTACGCTCTGGAAATACCATGGGCATAAGGGGAGGGGCACAACCACGGCACACCCAGAATGCGGCTCAACCACACTAGGGGCTCCATATTCTGTCGTTTCCTTTTCTTATACTTTCAAGACCCAACTATTCGGAAGGCCTGTCCGGCAATACACTCGCCGAACACACGATGCAACAGCCAGGGAGATAACAAGCCGCGTCAAATGTCTAGGTGGTCTCTATAACGAGCTAAATACCTATTTTACTTAAAGTCTCGCAGCTTGCCCCTGGAGAGGGACATGTCAAATAATCCCATCTCTTGCTTATCACACTATTTGTATCGTTCTGCTTTCACAGCAGCCCTTTTTAATAAACAATACATAGCTCTTATCTATTATTGTATTCATTTATTTTTATACAAATATGTTCAGTCATGACATTATGCAACTGTACACTTTGGTACGACCAATACACTAGGGGCTTAAGTAACCCAAAATATGGTG
The DNA here is from genome assembly GCF_002162155.2 of Triticum dicoccoides. Classification (NCBI taxonomy): domain Eukaryota; kingdom Viridiplantae; phylum Streptophyta; class Magnoliopsida; order Poales; family Poaceae; genus Triticum; species Triticum dicoccoides. Next base: position 63,511,155 of record NC_041393.1, read on the forward strand.
TGAAAAGACCGAACACTCTCACGAGTGCGGCACCCCGAACTTATAGCACTATATGCATCGGCTCCGAATCATGTCTTGGGTCAATAGTTGGGTTTGCCCGGCTCCCATGTTTTGGTACCTTACGTTCCGCAATGTCGGCTAAGGTAGCACTGGGAGAACTACTGCGATTGTGCCCCAGTTGAGCTGGGTTAACACCTCAGTAGAGAAAGCTAAAACTAACCGTCATGATAGTGCGAGAGACCGGCCGCTGTTCGATAGGTTTTTCGAGTCCCTAAAGACTTATGCCGCTTAGAGCGAGGAGCCAGATTTATCCGTCCTAGGCGTGGATAGTGCCCCGAACTCGGTCTTCCGAATACTAGGGGCTTCGCCGAAATTGAAAATTATAGAATTCTATGGCTAAGTGAGAGTGATAAAGCATTATAAGTCCGATGGCCTGGTTCGTTGTGCTGAGCGCCTCCCTAGATGGACCCAAGAATGGGAACAAGAGCGCTTAGGTTTATCCCGAACACCCCAGCACTCGTGGCATGGGGGTAGAAGCCGACGACTTGCATCTCTCAGATTTCATAAACGGCCGCACAGAAGGTAATATTTTAAATTCAAAAGCGTTGCTTAGTGCATATGAACAAGTTCTCAGCACACAGGATAAACACGAGCGAGTTTACTCAAAAATTACATCCCTGGTACATTCATTCGCTACAAGACGGGCACCCTTCAGGACACCCTCATAATTCATTTCGGGCCTGCGATGCTCCTTCCCCTCCAGTGGCCCATCCTTCACCAGCTTCTCAGCATCTAGCTTGCCCCAGTGCACTTTAGCACGGGCAAAAGCCCTACGGGCGCCCTCGATACACACGGAACACTTGATGACTTCAAGCCGTGGACAGGCATCCACCAGCCGCCGCACCAGCCCAAAGTAGCTCAAAGGCATGACCTCACCAGGCCAAGCGGCCTATCAGGCCCTTCATGGCCTGTTTGGCTGCCTTATGAAGCTCGGCCAGCTGCTTCAGCTGGTCGCTCAAGGGCACCGGGTGTCCGGCCTCAGCATACTGGGACCAGAACACCTTCTCCGTCGAGCTTCCTTCCTTGGCCCGGTATAATGCGGCGGCATCGGATACACTGCGGGGCAGATCTGCGAATGCTCCTGGAGAACTCCGGATGCAGGTAAGTAACAGGTAATTTACTTTCACATGCTTGCTTTGCATAAAGAATGCCTTACCCGCCGCAATCTTTTTCATCGCCTCAATCTCCTGGAGGGCTTTCTGGGCTTCGGCCTTGGCAGATTGGGCGCTTTCAAGTGCCGAGGCAAGCTCAGACTCTCGAGTCTTCGAGTCAAGCTCTAACCTCTCATGTTTTTTCACAAGAGCATCGAGCTCTTGCTGCACCTCCGCCACCTGCGCCTCTCGCTTCTCTCGCTCTGAGTGCTCCATGGCCACATTATCTTCGGCCTTGGAAAGCGCTTCCTTCAGGGTTGCCACCTGGGTTGTGGCCCCTGCAACATTCACGTTGGTCTTGTCATTATTTTCAACTAGGTATTTCTATATACATTTACATAAGGTATTACATACCTTCTTTGTCCTCGAGCTGCTTCTTGGCATGACCGAGCTCGATCTTGGACCGCTCGAGGCTTTGCTTCAATGCATCGACCTCCGCAGTCAGTGCGGCAGAGGTCAGCAGTGCAGCTTGCATTCCCATATTGACATATTTATGTTAAACTCCTGCGTATATCTTTTTTTAGATCCTCAGTCCGGTTTTTCTTTCCGAACACCAAACTGAGCATCAGGGGCTACTGTTTATGCGGTAACATTTTTACATGTTTTAACATACATACCTCAAAGCCTGTTAGAAGGCTGGTACAGGCTTCGGTCAGCCCGCTCTTGGCGGACTGAACCTTCTGAATCACCACACGCATAACAGTGCGGTGCTCCTCGTCGATGGAGGCGCCGTTAAGCACATCCAGCAAATTGTCTGGCGTCTCCGGTTGGACGGAGGCCACTGGCATCATAGGCTTTCCCTTCTTACGAAGAGGCCGCCTGCCGGACTCCGGAACCACTAATGGCTCCGGAGCGGTGTCCAACCCAGGGCCGGACTTAGATCCCTCTGGGGCTTTACCCCCTTTGGGCCTGGAGTCCGGGAGGTCGCCTTGTGGCGCCTCCAGGACCACCTCCTTCTGGTTTAGTCCCTTTTGGGACTCCACCTCGGCGTCGTCCGTGGGGAGAGGGGAGGAGGCCGTCGAAAGTGAAGCGCTATTCACATTCGATGAATCCAGGGACCCGCTCGACGATTCGCTGAGCTGAGCCTTGGGCGGACTGCATGATTGAATTCAGCGTCAGAAGGTACCGTACAATAGAGTAGCGCCATAAGTTATTCAGGTATCCGGATACATACGATTTTGCCAGGGGCTTGACCCTGGATGGCCATTCCTCCCCGCCGTCTTCGGCATCGGAGGCGTAGTCAGGCAGAAGGGTCCTCCCCTTCTTGGACCCTCCGGCCTCCCCAGTTGGGGCAGCCTTCCTTTTCTTTCCTCCCCCCACTGGAGGGGGAGAGGCTTCTTCTTCCTCCTCCTTGTCTTCAGAGGCGGAGGGCGCTTCGGGCTCGTCGGGCGATGAATCCGACACCACCAGGCATCGGGAACTCTTTCGAGTCCCCATGGCCTTCTTCTTGGCCTTCTTCTCCGGCACCACGTGGGGTGCCAGAACCAGCAGCTTCGTTAAACGGGCGTCCGCTGGGTCTTCAGGCAAAGGAGTCGGACAGTTGGTCTGTCCGGCCTTCTTCTGCCAGTCCTATTAAATGGATGGGAGTTTAGATCCCGCATAGAGTCAAACTATGGAAAACGAATACCCCGTAATGGGAAAATTGAGCTTACCGCACTGGCTTGACGCTTCGCACAGAATCGGCGATCCTCGGTGATGGGAGGGTGGACCTCGGAGCTCTTGAAAAGCACCTTCCAGGCATCTTCGTGTGTTGTGTCGAAGAGCCTGGACAAAGTTTGGTGCTGGGCCGGGTCGAATTCCCATAGATTAAAATCCCATCGTTGACACGGGAGGATCTAGCGGAAGAGCATGACCTGGACTACGGTGACGAGTTTAACCTTCCTGTCGATCAGGTCTTTGATGCAGGCTTGGAGTCCGGTCACCTCTACCGAATTACCCCACGACAGGCCCGCCTCTTTCCACGAGGTGAGCCATGTGGGGATGCCAGATCGGAATTCAGGGGCCGCTGCCCATTCAGGGCCGCGCGGCTCGGTGATGTAGAACCACCCCGATTGCCACCCTTTGATGGTTTCCATGAAGGCGCCGTCGAGCCATGTAACGTTGGCTATCTTGCCCACCATGGCGCCTCCGCACTCCGCTTGTCGGCCGCCTACAACCTTGGGCTTGACAATGAAGGTCTTCAGCCATAAGCCGAAGTGGGGCTGGATGCGGAGAAAGACCTCACATACAACGATGAACACCGATATGTTGAGGATGAAGTTCGGGGCCAGATCATGGAAGTCCAGGTCGTAGTAGAACATGAGCCCCTGGACGAACGGGTGAAGAGGAAAGCCCGGTCCGCAGAGGAAATGGGGGAGACATACGACCCTCTCATGGGGCCCAGGGGTGGGGATGAGTTGCCCCTCATCTGGAAGCCGGTGCGCGATGTCGTCAGACAAGTATCCAGCCTTCCTCAACTTTTTGATGTGACCCTCCGTGACGGTGGAGGCCATCCATCTACCTCCTGCTCCGGACATGATTGGAGAAGGTTGAGGTGGGAAGTGCGGACTTGGGCGCTGGAGCTCGAGTGCGCAGGAATGGATAAGAAAAAGGAGGAAGAAGGCGTAAATGGAAAGAGTGGATCCTTATCCCATTATATGGGCGGCCGAAGCTATGAGCCCCCACCAGCCTAATAAAACTCGCTTATCTCCCAAGCGCCACGGTTAATGGCGCGGTTGGGTTACCCACGCCCGTATTGATGAGAATCCCGAAATAAGGGGACACGATCTCTGCTTTGACAAGACGTGCTGAGGAAACCGCCTCGCTAAACGCGCTGAGGTCGAACAGTAAAACGATTCGAATAAAGGCTTGGCCGTGGCATGATGCCACGCTGCGGAATACATCAGCAGATTAGATTTGTGCAGATACTATTCTCTCTACGGTGGTATGTGGAACTTATTTTTCAGAGCTGGACACTATCCTTGTGTTCAACATCTTCTATGAAATATTCGGAGGAGGAACCCGCCTTGCAATGTCGAAGACAATTTGCGCGCCGGACTCATCGTCATTGAAGCTTGGTTCAGGGGCTACTGAGGGAGTCCTGGATTAGGGGGTGTCCGGATGGCCGGACTATGACCTTTGGCCGGACTCCCGGACTATGAAGATACAAGATTGAAGACTTCGTCCCATGTCGGGATAGGAGTCCTTGGCGTGGAAGGTAAGCTTGGTGATTCGATATGAAGATCTCCACCCATTGTAACCGACTCTGTGTAACCCTAGCCCTCTCCGGTGTCTATATAAACCGGACAGTTTTTAGTCCGTAGGACGAACAACAATCATACCGTAGGCTAGCTTCTAGGGTTTAGCCTCTCTGATCTCGTGGTAGATCAACTCTTGTACCACCCATATCATCAATATTAATCAAGCAGGAGTACGGTTTTACCTCCATCGAGAGGGCCCGAACCTGGGTAAAAACATCGTGTCCCTTGTCTCCTGTTACCATCCGCCTAGACGCACAGTTCGGGACCCCCTACCCGAGATCCGCCGGTTTTGACACCGACAGGTGTGTTGGGGACACAAGAGACTCTTTGTTATTTGGTTGCAGGGTTGTTTGAGAGAGACCATCTTCATCCTACGCCTCCTACGGATTGATAAACCTTAGGTCATCCACTTGAGGGAAATTTTCTACTGTCCTACAAACATGTGCACTTGCAGGCCCAACAACGTCTACAAGAAGAAGGTTGTGTAGTAGACATCAGCCACACGCCACGTGATGGCAAAGGAAATAGTGGACAAGTGTGAAGGCTGTCAGTTTTATTCCAACATGACCCACAAACCTGCATCAGATCTGAAGGCTATTCTGCTCGTTTGGCCTTTCGCCGTTTGGGGACTGGACATGGTTGGACCCTTGAGGACAGGCAGGAGTGGATTTACTCATGTGCTGGTAGCAGTCGACAAGAGCCTTGAAGCAAGCACAGCCGTGAGTTTCATCAGAGAGCTTATATTCAGATATAGTGTCCCACACAACATCATCACAGATAACGGCTCAAATTTTGATTCGGAAGAGTTCAAAGCTTTTTGTGCCTCCCAAGGCACGAGGGTCGATTACGCTTCAGTCGCCCATCCCGAGTCGAATGGACAGGCGGAACGGGCGAATGGATTGATTCTCAAGGGGCTGAAGCCTCGATTAATGCGTGACCTCAAGCACGCGGCAGGGGCTTGGGTCGACGAACTTCCATCGGTGCTTTGGGGACTGAGGACAACCCCCAATTGGTCGACTGGACGGACTCCATTCTTTCTAGTCTACGGAGCCGAAGCCGTTTTGCCGAGCAATTTGCTCCACAATGCTCCCCGAGTCGAACTCTTCTCAGAAGAAGAGGCAGAGCAAGCTCGACAAGATGCAGTCGACCTCTTGGAGGAAGAAAGAGAGATGGCCTTGATCCAGTCGACCATTTATCAGCAAGACCATTGCTGTTAAAAATCCACACAAGCTCGCCCCCGCTTGGGAAGGCGCTTTCGTCATCACCAAGGTGCTCCACAACGGAGCATACCGCCTCTTCAACGGCGAACACAACAAAGATGAGCCGCGCGCCTGGAATGTAGATCTGCTCCGCCCTTTCTATTCTTAGATGTTTTAGACCGATCATATGTAATAAGGAATACCTTTTAGCTTAACTATCAAAAGACATAATTTGCTCCTTCCGAATGGTTGTTGTTTGTTTCTTTTGTGTACATTACCTTAGCCATGGATCTGCTTCTCTTGAAGCAAATCGATAAAAATCCTACCGAGTGATGAGTCTGCCTCTCACTCGGGGGCTTAGCTGCAGCCCAGTGCTCGCCTAAGTGTTGAAAATCCTACCGAGTGATGAGTCTGCCTCTCACTCGGAGGCTTAGCTGCAGGCCAGTGCTCGCCTAAGTGTTAAAAATCCTACCGAGTGACGAGTCTTTCTTCTCACTCGGAGGCTTAGCTGCAGCCCAGTGCTCGCCTAAGTGTTAAGAATCCTACCAAGTGATGAGTCCGCCTCTCACTC
>NC_041393.1:63517801-63558963 GCF_002162155.2 Triticum dicoccoides
GCTCAGGGGCTTAGCTGCAGCCCAGCGCTCGCCTAAGTGTTAAAAATCCTACCGAGCGGAGAGCGATCCTCCCACTCGTGGGCTTAGCTGTAGCCTAGTGCTCTCCTAAGTGTTAAATATCCAACCGAGTGGAGAGCGATCCTCCCGATCGGGGGTTTAGCTTCAGCCCAGTGCTCGCCTAAGTGTCAAAAATCCTACCGAGTGGAGAGCGATCCTCCCGCTCGGAGGCTTAGCTGCAGCCCAGTGTTTGCCTAAGTGTTAAAAATCCTACCAAGTGATGAGTAATCCTCTCACTCAGAGGCTTAGCTGCCGCCCAGCGCTCGCCTAAGTACCGAAAAGCTTACCCAACTTGTCGACTGGAACGTCAAGACCATTGCTGAGTGCCTTGCTGATGAGCTGATGAATGCTACTCAAGGATCACCTGACTAGTCGACTAGAACATCAAGACCATTGCTGAGTGCCTTGCTGATGAGCTGATCAATGCTACTCAAGGATCACCCAACCGGTCGACTGGAACATCAAGACCATTGCTGAGTGCCTTGCTGATGAGCTGATCAATGCTACTCGAGGATCACCCGACAGGTCGACTAGAACGTCAAGTCCATTGCTGAGTGCCTTGCTGCTGACCTGATCAATGATGCTCAAGGATCACCCAACCGGTCGACTGGAACGTCAATACCATTGTTGAGTGCCTTGCTGATAAGCTGATCAATGCTACTCAAGGATCACCAGACCGGTCGACTGGAACGTCAAGACCATTGCTGAGTGCCTTGCTGATGAGCTGATCAATGTTGCTCAAGGATCACCCCACTGGTCGACTGGAATGTCAAGACCATTGTTGAGTGCCTTGCTGATGAGCTGATCAATGCTACTCAAGGATCACCCGACCGGTCGACTAACAATAATTCGAGGGAAAGGCGAATTTCATTCGAAGACAGACGCAATATGTGAGGCGATAAATCTGAAGTTTCCTAACCGCAAAATAAAGTGCTCGGGCGCTAGGCCCGAAGGAGTTTTATCAATTACAAATCCACTCAGCATTCCGAGGCAAATCAAGGTGGTGGCATAATGTTTTTTAAATCACTCAGTGGGAGAAGGACTGGCCGGGTCGCAGAAGCTGTCGAGATCGATGCTGTCGGCGATGCAAGCGGCTGCCTCAAGGAAAGTAGCCATGAAGTCCTGGAAGGAGTGCTTCTTGGTGTTTGCCACTTTGAGAGCCGCCAGCTTGTCCTCCTTGGCCTCCTTGCAGTGCACTCGGACCAAAGACAAGGCGATGTCAGCCCCACAGCACGCAGAAGATTTCTTCCATTCTTGCACTCGGTCTGCGATCTGGTTTAGCTGAGTCATCAAAGACTCGAGGTCTTGAGACATCTACGCCTGGGGCCAGAGCTCGGCGTCCATTCGGACCATCATCGCCTTCAGCCGAGCCAGATAGTCGACTGCACCATCCAAGCGAGACTCCAGCCGAAGCAAGTTCATCGCAACTTCATCTTTCATGGGGCAATTGATGGGGTCGAGACCTATCTCGACCCATCCAATTTCAGCCTCAAAGTCGTGATAGAATTTTGTTTCATCACAGCGAACAATGAGTCGTCAGAATTGCAAAACCCAGTCGATGATGGTTATTTAACTGAATAGACATACCTTCAAGCTTCAGGACAAGCTTTGCTGCAAGTTGTTCTAAATAAGACTCTAGCTTGCCGGTCCTGCTCTTGAGACCCTCAACTTCAGCGGTCAAGTTATCCTTGTCCTTCCTCAGCCGCTCGACTTCACGGTTAGCGTCCGAGACAACCATTTCCAGTGTTGCGTTCTCATCCTCCAACTTGCCGACTGAAGCCAGCTTCTCGTCCGCAAGCTTCGTCTTCTCGCGTGCCTCCTTTTGTGCAGCTGCCAAGTCCAGGTCCCTCTGCTCTAGAGCTTCCTGCATCCTCTCTAAAGAAAAAACACTCTTCAGACGAGACTGAAGTTGGCGATTTTCACTATGCACATCTGCTTTTGTGAATTCATTCGGTCCAAGAGAGTAAAAGAAAAGCCAACACCAAGTGTGAAGCTACAAAGCAGACAGAATGACCGAGTGATTACCTCCCATGATGGCTATTTCTTCTTGAGCTTTCTTCAGGTTCTTCTTCGCCAGTTCAAGATCAAGTTCTACACTGATATGCTTCTTCTTTAATTCGGTGAGACGACCTCCAAGATCAGAAGACCTCTGCAGCCAGAAAGGCAGGCATGTCAGTCGACACATACAAGTAATAGTGAAGGGAAAGATTTATTCTCAGACTACTACCGAATCAAATATTCAATAGTAGTCTCGGGGATTACACCCAGCGGGTGCACTCAGCGTGCCCCCACTGGATCAGATGAACACTCAGCAAAAGAGCTTCAAAAAAGTGCACTCATCAGACCCCAGTCGACTGCCAGCAGCCGATCGTGGTCTCGGGGACTACACCCAGTGGGTGCACTCGACGTGCCCCCACTGATTCAGAAAGTGCGAAATCAGATATTTCTGAAGTCCTAAACGGATGAACACCTAGTGGGCGATCAGATATAAAGAAACGTTCAAAAATTCAGTTGGAAGTTTACCGACCTGAACATTGGTCTGAAGAGCATTGCTGGCATTGTAAGCCACCTGACTAGCTTCATGCATCACTTTCACCTGGTCCATCACAAGATTCGCCTGGCGAAGGGCTTCCCTAGCGGCACTCGGCGAGTCATCCGGAGTTTGATATGTAGCAAAGAGAGATGGTTCCAGAGGAGTTAAAGCAGCCAATGGGTCAGACGAGTGGAGTTGTACTGGTGCGGCGGGCGTCTATACAGTCGACCCCGACGGACGATCAGTCGTCAACGGGTCAGCAAATGTGACGTTCGTTCGAGCTATCGCCTACGGTGCCGGTGTCGACTGAGGGATTTGGACTTCAAGTCTCCTTCTGCTTGAACCCCCGCTCTTCTTCTTCCTCTCCTGCGGAGGCGCTTCTTCTTCTTCGTCATCGGGGAGCACAACAACATCTTGCGGAGCTACATCAGAAGAGTAATATGAAATTTTCAGTCAATCGACCACTTACTCAGTTAGATAGAACTGAGTTGAACAAACTTACCAGCTCACGAGGTAGCTTCTTCGCCTTCTGGTCCCTTACCAATGTCCATGTCAGTGGCAGCAGAGGCGGGGCTGAAAAGGCACAAGGACTGATCAGTCGGATCGAGAGAACTTTCAGTCGACTCATAGAAACACAAATGAGATACTCACCCTGAGGCAACGGGGACGTCCATCTTGATTCGCGGCAACGTCTTTCGAGTCTTGGAAGGGGTGACTTTTGGCTGTTTAGCCACCTTCTCCGTCGGCTCTGGAGTCGACATCCGAGCGCGCTTTTGGGTGGTGGCACTTGGAGCTGCACTCTTCGCACGACCACCAGACGGATCGTGTTGCTGCTTGGATCGATGCTCAGAGCACGGCGGCGAGTCGACCTCTTCCTCCTCTTCTGACTCCTCGCTCTCCTCCTCCTCCTCCCCTTCCGGAGACTCCCACTCGCCGCTCTCCTCAGCGCTGTCCTCCCCCTCATGGTCCTGCACCAAATCCTGTTCGCCGTTGGGCATGGAGTACATCTCAGTGAATACCTGCGAAGCCAATTGGGCAAGACAAGAGTCAACCAATGTCGATTTTAGTCCGAATGCAGGCGGAAAACAGTCAGAACAAAAATCGTACCTTGTAGGGTGGGTTGTCGCTTCCGAAAGGGATGACTCGCCTGGATCCTCTAGGGTCATCTTGAGTACCCATAATGTTGTTCAACCACAAGGCCACGGTGTTGAGCGACACTTCTTTCGGATGGACCCGAGTGGTGTCACTCGGCCCAGAATACAACCACATCGAATGGTAACGGGCCTGGAGAGGCTAGATACGCCTAGCGAGGAATACCTCTAACAAGTCCAGGCTAGTGACACCGTCATTGATGAGCTGGACCACTCGGTCCACTAACATCCTTGTCTCCATGGTCTCGGCAGTAGTAACCTTCAGTGGAGCAGGAGTTTGGACACGGTCGGATGAAAAAGGAGGAAGACCGGTCGAATGACCTGGAGTCGCAACGTCTTGACAGTAGAACCAGGACGACTGCCAACCCCTAACGGATTCAGGAAGGGTCATGGCCAGAAAAGCGCTCCTATTCCTCTTTTGAATGCCTAAGCCCCCGCACATCTAGATAACGTGAGTTTTCGAGTCACTCGACTTCGCCTTTTTAACCGGCTGAGATCGAATGGTGAAGATATGTTTGAAGAGACCCCAGTGCGGTCGACACCCTAAGAAGTTCTCGCACATCGACAGGAAAGTGGCTAGATACGTAATGGTATTGGGGGAAAATTGGTGGAGCTGTGCCCCAAAGAAATTCAAAAACCCTCGGAAGAAAGGGTGCGGAGGAAGCGAGAACCCCCAGTCGACTTGAGTGGCGAGCAAGACGCACTCACCCGAAAGAGGTTGTGGCTCCGTCTCTCCCTTCGGCAACCTTGCCGCCCCGCTGCAATCAGCCCGGACTCCTCTAGATCGGTCAGATCTTCCTGCCGGATCGAAGATCGGATCCAATCGCCTTGGATCCAGCCTGGCGGCAGCCCCGAGCGCGACGACAATCCGCGACTTGGTTTCATGCCCTTCGCCGCCCCCGTTGCTTTCTTGGTGCGCTCCAGCGCCGCCGTATTGTCCTTCACCATGGCTAGAGGGCAGCGGCGTCGAAGGCAGAGGCGCTTGGAGCGGTGGAGGGGCAGGGGAGAAAGAAGAAGAGACAGGACTGCATAGTGCAAAAACTCCGGTCCCGTCGCCTTATAAAGGCTCACTTCCGAGTGACTGACGCGTGGGGCCGGGCAATCCCGCCAAATCCTGTTATAGTTGTGTGCGCAACGAACGTGGCGAAAAAGGCGGCGCGATGATCGAGGCGTCGCTGCTTATCTGGGTCCCCCTTTTTTCGGTGCCCCTCTGCTTGCGCGCGCCGTCGAAATTTTATATCCCGTGGAATCCGGGATCTCCTGCAGGCAATCGCGCCCGAGATCTCACACTCCCGCATGACACTTGACACATGAAGTCATCAATTCAGTCGACTAATCACTGAATGGATCAAGGCAACCATGTCGTCCCCGAAGTTCCAACGCAGGCGTTCAGTCCAACAGAAAGCACTCGCGGAGACACAAGACAGGTCCAACATTGTCATTCTGTCCTATCACACCTTAGTCCATTCGGGGGCTACTGACGAGGATACAGACCTGGGGTAGGGTCATAGGCTCGACCTATACGTCCTACCCAAGGTCACTACCCTGGAAGATGAAAAGACCAAGAGTCGATAGAAGAGCACCAGTCTCATATGTCGAGTGCAATCCACTCGACATTCACATCACTCGACGGTGGTTACCTATCGCCACTCGACCATATCGAAGACCAGTAGTCAGGAGAGCACACAACGGCCAGATATTTACTCCTTAGTCTTCATGAGTATTAAGAGTACTTAATGTTGGCGTTACCAGTAACGCCTCTACTTTATGTACATTAGTTCCCTTGTAATGGAGTAGGGCTGGGGTCTTGGCGCACTCTATATAAGCCACCCCCTCCTCTGGCACAAGGGTTCGCACCCTCTGTAATCCAACACATATAATCCAATCGACCGCCTCCGGGCACCGAGACGTAGGGCTATTACTTCCTCCGAGAAGGGCCTGAACTTGTAAACATCGTGTGTACACCTTCATCATAGCTAAGATCTTGCCTCTCCATACCTACCCCCCTTTCTAGTGTCAGACTTAGAACCACGACATTTGATAGCACGTATAAGATGAACGTGTATGGTATGCCGTTCGTCCCCTTTGCTGGAGTTAACAACCATTGTTGCACCATAGTGTTTGGATGTGCCATCATTGCTGATGAGACGGAAGGGACATATGTGTGGCTGTTGCAGACATTTATGAAGGCAAACTATTAGGTGAAGCCAAAGTCAATAATCACAGACGGTGACGCTGCAATTATCCGGGCTATTCGGACTGTCCTTTCAGATGTGTTCCATCGTCTTTGCTCCTGGCACATCGAGAAAAATATGCAGAGGCACCTGCATTACAAGTCACTATGGACCGCTTTCTATAATAATGGAAGACGGATAGAACTCAAGAGTGGCTTGGCAGGATGTACAGGAAGAAAAGACTTTGGGCAGCTTCATATCTTTCTGATGGTTTTTTCTTGGTATGCAAAGTAACCAGAGGAGCGAAAGCCTCAACTCCTGTCTTCACCTTCACCTGGACTAAGGTATGACAATAGTTGATTTGGTTGTGCATTATGAGAACTGTATAGTTTGCCTGCGTGAGAATGAGGTGTACGATGACTGCGAGGCACACCAGAAAGAACCATCGTCGGTTACTAAATATAAGGCACTTGAGGAGCATGCCACCAAAGTATTCACACCTGCTAATTTCTATATCCTGCAAGATGATTTGCAAAAGAAGGGTCAACTAGAGATATTTGAGGCGCTCGTGGGAATTGAGCGTCATACTTTTATGGTGACATGGAAGGATAACCACAAGTTCATGTACAACGTTGTTTATGAACCAGGTAACTCAGAAGAAACTATAACATGCAGTTGTCTTAGGATGGTTCGGTAAGGGCTGCCATGCAAACACATTCTTTTTGTTCTCCATCATCTGAGCATAACTGAAATACTAAAGTGTTGTGTCCTTCATCGGTTGTCAAAAAATGCGAGATATGGATTGCATGTGCAGCGGAAGAGTGATATGTTTAGATGGGGTTGGTCAGGGCCATTAGAGAGAGACCGGTATAGTCAAATAAGCATAAAAATCGCAGAGGCTGCTCATATTGTAGCAAATGGTCCCTTCTTGTTTGACGAGTTGATGAAGTGTCTAGACAACATAATAGCACAGAAAAAGATACCAGAGGAGGAACTTATAGGAAGTAGGAGGTATGGTAAGCTTAAGAAGGGGGCAAGTCAAGCGCAACAAGTTGAAGCTGGTATTGGTGATCCTCAGAAAGTTTGGACGAAGGGTGCACCTAAGAAGGGGCGGTCAAAGGGGGGCCCGACGTTACAAAAAATGGTAGGCCAAAGATTTTACCGAGATAAAAAGTGGTCCTTTGTGCAGTCTATGTAGTCTCCCAGGTCATAACAAGGCTACATGTCAAAAAAACCAGAAGTAAGATGCTACCTTCTTATTTTTGTTAGGTTGCTACTTTGATTTCACCAACTATATTTTCTCACCCATATTTTTATGTTTTGTTTAAGAATTGGGCGTAGAGAAGCATCTTTCTATGTTGGAAGAATAAAACTGGTCGCACGAGTCTAGTCCGAATAACCTATGTTGTTTCTTATTCGTACGTGTGTGCCAGAAAACTTTATGTCTCGATTTGTTTATGTGTGCTGAAAATACTTATGTGAACATATGTGATATGACACATCATATTTGTTGAATGAATTGCCATTGTTCATAGTTTTTATATACTGCCTTTTTGTTACTGTACATTACTATACATGTGGGTAGAAACATGCCCGACCGGCGTTGAGCAAAAAACATGCCCGACTGGCATTGTGCAAAAAATATGCCCGACTGGCAGCTGATGGACCGCAAGTTGGGATATATTCCACCCAAATCAAGCTGACAAGGCGACTCGGGAGGTCCATAGGGCCCAAAAAGGGCCCAACAGCCGGGTCCAACGGGGCGGCGAGGTCAGGCAGTATTAGCAGAGGAGTTCAACCTCTCTACCACGGCGGCATATTTAAGCCGGTCCTCGCCCCCGTCAGCTTCCGAGGTGGGACTAAACTGTTGTGTCGGGCGCGCGAGGCGACGGTGACTGCGCCGGGGAGGGGCGAGGCTGGGCCTTTCGTATTGGGCCGACCTGGGCCGGGCGGTGACGGTGGAGAAATGGAGCCTCGTCAGCGTTGCGTCGACCGCATGCACAGTCGGCGCTTATTTAGTCCCACCACGCCAACAGAAGGGTGCGCCGACCGGCTTAAATAGCCGCGTTGGCTTACTCTTTCGAACTCCTCTATTACCAGCACATTGTCGCCCCGTTGGGCCTCGCTTGTGGGCCCTTGTGGGATCCGTATAGACCGCCCGAGTCGCCTGTCGGCTTGATTTGGGTTGGTTGCACAGTCCCCTATGGGCCCACAAGGGAATGTCGGGCTGTGTTTTTTTAAGTCAAATTTTTTTGTCAGCAAGGCGTCCACCTGCATTTATATGTGCCTCTAAGAGCCAACAAACAGCGGCATTATCATCACATAACAATATAGCACATACAAGCAGGCGTCCGCCTCCATTTATATGAGACTCTAAGAGCCAACAGACGGCGGCATCATCATCACATAAGCATATAGCACATAGAAGTTGAACATATATTGTTGCTAAATCAATATTGTAGCTAGTACCGACGTGCATAATCATGCCCCATTACAATAAAAAATGTCTTAATACCCAAATTTTTCCAAGTGCCGTCAACGGCACGTTTATTTAGTTTGAATATTAAGAAAAATAATGTCCTCGTAGCCAAAAATCCATCAACGGACTAATTTCTTGTCCATGATCTTCAAAATCTTCTCTTTCACAGTTTCCATCGTGTTGCATTCTGAAAAAAGTATTTCAGCTAGAATGCGTCCCCTTGAAGCATTAAACTCATCTTGATCAAAGTCAAATATCCATTCATCTCCATTCCAGTTTTGAATGCATTTAATCACAAAAAGACCACAAGAAACTCTGCAAAAAATCGCGAGTCAGGCATTGCTGGGTTAGAGAAGTACTTAGAAATTAAACAGTTGAACATACCCGTCCTCTTGTAATGGCATATCATACTCATTTATTGGCCAGGAAGATACGTCTGGATGTTCCGTTTGTATAAGGGAGTTAACCTCCAACATATCTTTAGCTATTTCTGCCCTTTGAAATAAAAATGTGAAGTTCATATGAAGTACATAACTAATTACTACTATATCTTGTTTGATGTAAAGAAAGAAGCTTACCAGCTTACTAATTTTTGCAAGAACTCTCTTGCTGCATTTACCAGTAGAATTTAAAACTTGAAACTCTTTTTTCTTGTCGTGCATGAGAATTGTTATCCAGTGATTTTCTTCCACATGAAAAGGAAAGTATGCCTATAACAAAGCTTATTCAAGTTCTTGGACACATAAATAGTTTTGTACTACAAAGGATCATACAAAACTAAAGTACCTTATCTTTACTGAAATACTCATCTTTAACTCTAGACACCATTTTAGTTTGGTTTGTGAAATGCTCCAGAAAATGTTGCTTAGAGTTCTTAACCTTTCCATCAGCACGAAGAATAAGCCAGTGTGACACCCAAGATGATAAAATGTGACGGTCATCACGAGGATTATGGGTCTGCATATGGTTGCAATAACTATTGATGACCTGAAAATAACATAACAGCAATACTCATATTGGAATTTTTTTTAATATGACATGTACAACTTCCTATATTTGTTATAATACTTACAACGCCTTGCAACCATTTTTACGCAATGATGGCTTGAAGCATATCAGCTGTACATGTTTCCCCAGCAATTCCTGTCATGTGCACGATAGTTTTCCTACTAAGCTTCGCCGAGTCTGCTAGTATCTGGATATAAACCTTCGCGGCCTCTATGTGCTCCTCGGTAATGTAATCGGTACTAATCATAGCGTATCTTATACCAAACAGACCTAAAATATAAGGGACAATTGCATTTTTACCCCTAGTTGGTTCCTACCCATGGGCTTTGCCCTTACTTTTCGAGCTTGCTCAGTTTTGCCCTTACTTTTTCCATTGAGGTCCCTCGAATGCCCTTTGACTTTTTGACCAAAACTTTGAAAATTCATACGAACTCAGAAAAATGCAAATAAGATATCAAAATGTTAAGATAAACATTACATTTATGGGCATATCATTTGCATTCAGGACAAAAGCATCGTTTAAACTACCCAAGGTAATTAATGTTATTAACATTATTAAAAATAAATAGGTATAAACAATATTTTTTCATGAATAAAAATTACATGCAAATGTAGGTGATGTTTTCTGAACATCCTGATAACTTATTTGCATTTTTCTGAGTTGGTATCAACTTGTTATGAATGTTCTAACAACTTTGACCATTATTTGGAAACTTCATAACAAGTTGATACAAACTCATGAAAATGCAAATAAGGTATCAGGATGTTCAGAAAACATCACCTACATTTGCATATAATTTTTATTCACGAAAAAGAATATTGTTTATACCTATTTATTTTTAATAATATTAATAATATTAATTACCTGGGTAGTTTAAACAATGCTTTTGCCCTGAATGCAAATGATATGCTCATAAAGTTAATGTTTATCTGAACATTTTGATATCTTATTTGCATTTTTCTGAGTTCATATGAATTAGTTATGAATTTTCAAAGTTTTGGTCAAAAGGTCAAAGGGCATTCGAGGGACCTCGATGGAAAAAGTAAGGGCAAAACTGAGCAAGCTCAAAAAGTAAGGGAAAAACCCGTGGGTAGGAACCAACTAGGGTAAAAATGCAATTGTCCCAAAATATAAAGAAACAATGAGTAAATAAAGTGTGCATGGAAGGACTGAAATATCGTGGAAGAACAAAGTACTGAGCACTTACTTTTCTTTGGACGTTTACATCCACCGTTCTGCTGGTAGGGTGAACGATAGTATTTTGACTATTTTCTCTTGCATTTCCCATCATTCTCCTTAGTGTTACTTTCTTTTGTATTTTTATACGTGTGTTCAGACTATCCATACTATTCTCCTCAGATTTATCGGTGCTAGACCCCTCTAACACTGTATTTATATTCTTAGGGTTTGTAGTAACAGCTGGAAAGTCATTCGTGTCTACCATTGCAAAAGATGGGTGGGTTGAATTACCATTCTCCTCAATAACGAAGGGGTCCCGTTCATCTCCTGTACCGGGTGTGTTGTGATGCATACCTTTCTCACGTGCGGATTTATTCCCGTTCCCATTGGTGAAGGATGCCTCCACCATGTTGTCCATATTTTCCTTTGCAGGAGTTGATTTTACATCTGTCCAATATTTTGATGGACCATACTTCCTCATCCAGTCTTCACTATGCTTCACAAACTCAACATCATCACCAAACCTTCTCTTTGTCTTCAAGACAAGACCTTTATTCTCCAGCTCCTCCAGTACTATCTGTAATAACACATCAGAAGCATTAAGTACATGCAAACATTATGAATAATCCCATGTAATTTGAAGTACACATCAGTAATTACCTCAGCACATTTTTTAGGGACAAGACGAATTTCCTTTTGCATATCTTTGATGCATTTCATCACTTGATCTAAGGTAGTGTCCTTGCTCGAGGAAGCCTCATCTCTATTATCTTTCCTTTTTTGCGAATGACCTGTTCTATCTTCTGTCTCAGATTCTTCCTCTACATATTTCCCTTCTTGAGCATTTGATGTCTATCTGTACTTCTCACTTATTATGTCATCAATATGTGCCATGTTAAATCAGTTTAAATTACTCAACATTAAAAAAGTTCCATAACTGCATGCATGCGAACCATAAATACTTACCCTCCCATTCCTGCGGTCGTATGATGTGTCGTACGCGTCACGCTTCATAGCCTCAACTTCTGGGCTGTTAAGCATCAACGGATATTCATGAGCCAGTGGATCAAATGTCTCTTCATCAAGTGGCTGCACTTTCTCCCAAGACAAGTACATCATGACCATGAAATATATTAGCAATCTTAACAGTACAACCTATAGTTGGAAATAAAATATATAACATACAATTTACCTGTATGAGGGCAAGGTTTCCCACCAACCATGTAAAAAAATTTTAGACCCGATATAGTCTTTGTGATGCAAATGCGTAAAGTAAACGCATTCCAGTTAAATGATTTGATGCTATCCACATCCTCCACTAACTTGTAAAAATCATTAGGAACTTCTACTGTGGAGTGCGGTGCAAGAACCATGCCAAGAAGAACCAAGACAATTCGACGTAGGAAATCATCATCATATGTGCCACTTGTAGTGATGTCCTGCATAAGCTGGTCTATCATTATTTCATTCGTACTGGAATCTATGAAACAACTCGGCACCTTAACCTTCGCCTTTAACCCCCCTTTACCTAAAGCTTTCATGGCATCTCTGCCCTTGTTCTCTAGCCCAAAAATATCAAACACATCTTCAGCACGCAATGATATCGCACAGTTTCTTGATGGCATTATGAACCTTTTTCTGTCCAACGCATATGATTTAACAATGAACTTAAGCAAACACTTGCGCATGAGCACACTAGGGATCATCAACATTTTTTCTAGTCTAGTGCTTGCAAAATGTTTTTTCTGCCTAGAGGTTAGTTTGCTGACCAGCAGACACCACTTCTCAACAGAACAACAAATCTCTCCGTACTCCTCCATCACTACGAATAGGAGCAAAAAAAATATTAGCTACTTTACATGTCTAGATGATGAACATGATGAATGCACCATTCGAAAAACAAAAAAATTACCTCCCACCATTAGGGTCATAGGTGGACGCCGGGGGGGGGGGGCGCACGATGACATGCTGTGGAAACCGCGGACGGCTACGTCAGAGACTTCGGGCGACATGATGGGCCAGATGTGGACGGAGGACCACGACTGACGGCGTACTATCGATCGGCGGACAATGGATGGCGTGTTTTTGAATGGCAGAGGACGAAAGGCGACACGGCATCACGAGGCCAGAGGGGGAGGATGGACGGCGGCATGCTGACGAGGACAGTGTGATGGGCGTTAGGGGGTCTGTAAGTGCATCTAGTGCCACCCCTAGTTGGTTTTGGAGTATTGACGACAAACCTGGTTGAGGGACTAATGTGTTTGTGAGAATTGCAGGATAACCAAGGTAATAGTCCCTCATTGATTCGGTTTACCTACCGGAGATGACCCCTAAAAATGTGTGAAGACATTGAAGACAATGGTGGTCTGTGAAGCTAATCACGTTGAAGACTATGACATGAGAAGACAATGTGTGAAGACTATGGAGCGCGAAGACTTAGTTGTTTTGTTGTTTCTTTTCTTCTTTGTTGAGTCATAGGAACCACCGCACTGTTAAGTGGGTCCAAGTGAACAAAGTCAGAGTGACTGAAGTGATGCTCAAACCAAATCCTATGTCTTCGAGCAAAGACAATGTGAGCAAATGTTATCCAGAGTCGAATAAGTCAGCTTTACTTGTAGCCCAAGTAAAGCTGCCGCGTGTGTTTGAAATCTGACCATTGCGACACGTGTCAGTTCCTTAGTGACCCAAGGTCATTTTGGACAAAACAGGTCAGGTTGCCCCGTGGCTATAAATAGCCCACCCCTACACCATAAATTGGTGGCTGCTTAGAGTTAGTATACGGCTTTTGTCCTTTGAGAGCAACCCACCTCCGAAGCCTTTGAGAGAGAATCCTTGCGAGGACAAAGCCTAAACCACCCAGAGCCCAAAGAGTGTTTGGCATCACTTAAGTCTTTCTGTCCGCGTGATCTGAAGACTTATTTCACTTGAGGACTGTGAATCCTCCAGCCGGTTAGGCGTCACGTTCTGAGTATGCAAGAGTCATTGTGGATTGCCGGTGAACAAAGTCTGTGAAGGTTTGGGAGTCTACCTTGAAGACTTACCAGAGTGATTGGGCGGGGACTGAGAGTCCTTAGCTCAAGGGGAATAAGGTGAAGACGCAGTCTTCTGAGTTAAATCTTAGCCTCCCTTACCAGACGTACAGTTGTCATAGCAACTGGAACTGGTCGAACAAACCCATGTCCTTCTGAAGCCACTGGTTCTATCTCTCACTTCCCTTTACTTACAGTTTGTCTTCGTGAAGTCATTGCCTGCTTGCGTAATCTGTTTGACTTCACTGTGTGACTACTTGTATTGATTGGCTTCATACTATCTTCCATCCTGATCCTTACTACCTAGCTACTAATAGTCTTCGTGCTTTCACTTCATTGAATACTTGACTATGGCTTGTCTAGTGTAGTCTACCTTCCGCTGCATACGAATAGTGTTGTTTCTACTGTTTGTCTTCGAAACTCCCATGTTTTGAAGACTTTCATAAAAATTGCCTATTCACCCCCCCTCTAGTTGATAACTAGCCCTTTCAATTGGTATCAGAGCAAGGTACTCCCTTGTTTTGTGTGATTCGGTTTAACCACCTGTAGTTTTAGCTATGTCGACTGCAGGGATAATCAAGGTCTCCGCTGCGTGCCCCATCTTCGATGGCACTGAATATCCCTACTAGAAGAATAGGATGCGCATGCATCTTGAAGCCATTGATGTCGATCTGTGGTATGTCGTCAAGAATGGCGTTCCCAAGACTGGTGAAGGTGTCACCCCTGCTGATGTCAAGAAGTTCATTCGAATATCATCTATGGTCATCTGACCAAAGGGCAGTATGGCCGTGTGAGCGCTCTGGAAATGTCGAAGCTAGTCTGGGACTGGCTCTCCAAGGTCAATGAAGGCGTCTCAACTCAGCGAGATCAACGAATCAGTAATCTTCGCAACCTCTTCAACTGCTTCAAAAGACACGACAATGAGAATGTCCAGCTCACATCTGATTGCCTCACTGATATCACAAATGAGCTCCGTGCACTCGGTGCAACTGATATTACGAAGCATGAAATAGTGAAGACACTATTGCGATCTCTTGACAGCTCATTTGACACCTTAGCCCTGATGATACAAGAACGCCCTGACTTCAAGACACTCGATCCGTCGGACAAACTTGAGAGGCTCAACACCCATGAGTACCAGCTATCTGAGAAACGAGATATCTATGGCCCCAACTATGGCCGAACTCGAGCTTTGAAGGCAAAGGCAGTCGCTTCCTCATCTGGAGAAGAATCTGACTGCAGTTCCGGTGATCCTAAAGACATTGGAAAGGAGCTTGCTATGCTTGTGAAGAAGTTCCAGAAATTCACTAGGAAGAAAAGCTTCAGAAAGTCTTCACGGTCCAGCTCAAGGGATGATGAAGCTTCCACCCATGACAGCAAGAAAAGAACCTGTCACAAGTGCAAGAAACCTGGCCAGTACATCTCTGAATGTCCACTGTGGGACAATGAGAAGAAGAAGAAGAAGAGCAAAGAATATGATTCTGATGACAACAAGAAGAAGAAATCCTCAAAGTCTTCTTCCAAATCTTCCTCCAAGTCTTTATCACACAAGAAGAGCTCATCAGGCAAGGCACGTGCTTTTGTTGGCAAGGAAATGGATTAAGAGGAGGAGTCTGCTTCTGAGGAGGCAGTGGTGGAGTTTGAGGAGGAGTCCGACTCTGGTGTCGCAAGTATGGCTCTAGCTACAACTTACATCGCCAAGTCCATCTTCAACATTGAAGGCAATGGCTCCGTCACCAATGCTGATGACGAGAACGACTCGGCTCCAACCTACTGCTTCATGGCTCGTGGTGCCAAGGTAAACTTACGCGATGCTTACTTTCAAACCTCAAGTGAAGATGACTCTAATGGTGAATCTAAACCTAGCTACAAAAAACTTGCTAAAATTGCAACTGAACAACAGAAAGCTATGGAACATATTCAAAAATTGTTAGACAAAAGCGATGACCCATTGGACGCGGAAATGACTAAGACTCAGTCCTTAATTGAAGATATAAAAAATCTTCATGTTAAGTACCAGGAACTTGAAGGTCGACATGAAACGCTCTCAACCTCTCATGAAAAGCTCTCCTATGATTATCTTCAGAGGAAGCAGGAGCTTGAGAAATTGAGATCGGATCATGAAGATCTTCAAAAAGAAAACGAGTCACTCCGCGCTCAACAGATCAGTTCCGCTCAGGAAGGATTTGAACCACCATGTCTAAAATGCATTGAGCGTGATAACGCTGCCTCTGTTGCTGAATGTTCTACTGCTACTAGTGTTGAGATATCTTCAACTGCTGATGTGGTAACTAACCCCTCTGTTGAGGATACCACTACTATTGCTGATGAGAATGCCAGGTTGAAGACACTGCTTGAGACAAGGATGTACAAAAGCCTCAAAGGGCATTAGACATTATGTGATGTCCTCAAAAAATAGATTCTGAACCGAAACCCTAGAAAAGAGGGTGTTGGGTTCGAGAGAAAAATGAATGTTGATGGGTCATACTGGAAGCCTGAGCAGTACCCCAAAACCACCTGGGTTGCTGCAAAGGAACCTTCAGTGGATCCATCCTCCTTATCTGGCTTCACTTGTGCTAACCCTATTATCATTGATGAATCCTTTGATGCAAACTATAAATTTTTTAAGAATCAGAATGGTGAAGTGTTTGCCAGGTACATTGGTACTAACTGCAGGAATGGGCCACCTATGAAGAAGATATGGGTACCCAAAAGTTGTCTTGAGAATCTTCCCGTGAATGTCATCATGACACTACCTGTGAAGAAGACAAACCCCATACCAAAGGCTTCATATGGTCCAAAAGCTTCATACAGACCAAGGACTCATCTGAGTCACTCTAACGTCAATGTTTTGCAGGAAAATCATACTTAGACCCATGAATATGAGCGTGTTTCATTAAATCACTATGTTCATAGAACCAAGAACTTTTCTACTTATTCACATGAGTATTATTCACCCCCTGCAAGGCTATTTACTAGGGCTCCGAAGCCGAAGTTCTCAGATGCTGCACTTAGACTCATTGCTTCTAAGCCACCCCTGAAGATGTGGGTGGTTAAGAAAACTTAACTCTCTTTTGTAGGGAAAGGTCTCCAGCCGGAAATCAAAGGCGTCCAAAGCTAATACTAGAGACCCTAAAAATCTTGTAGGGCACAAGATAAAATTCCCAAATGGTCTTACTATGTATTTCACTCCACATTTCCTTGACACTCATCCTATGTATCCTAACCAAGACATGAATTTCCATGTTCCACTTGTTCGTCAAATGTTTCTGCTTCACAACTCGCTTGGTGAAGCCTATCCCCCAAACTACACTATAGGCTACGACACCTCGTGCTTCAGAATGGATTATGGACAGTGGATGCACTAATCACATGACTGGCGATCGAAGTCTTCTGATGGATTCAACACTACATCCATCAGACAAGAGCCACATCACATTTGCTGACACTGTTAAAAGCAAGGTATTGGGTCTAGGTACAGTTGCAATATCAAGGGATCAGTGGATAAAGTGATGCTTGTTGAATCCCTTGGTTTCAACTTAATGTCTGTCTCAATGCTTTGTGACTTAAACATGATTGTGCTATTTGGAAAATATCATTGCCTTGTACTGATGGAATCTGACAAGTCTCTAGTCTTTGAAGTGTATCGAAAAGATGATCTGTATATGGTAGATTTCTCAGCAGGACCACAGATGGCCGTATGTCTTCTAGCAAAAGCTTCAGAATGATGGCTTTGGCATCGAAGGCTAGGGCATGCTGGCATGAGGAACGTGCACACTCTCGCGAAGAAGAAGCATGTTGTGGGCATCGAAGGTGTCAAGTTCAAGAAGGATCGTCTGTGTGGTGCCTGCGAAGCCGGAAAGATGACAAGAGCCAAGCATCCCTCAAAGACAATCATGACTACATCTCAACCCTTCGAGCTGTTGCACATGGACTTATTTTGCCCTACTCACTACTCTACTCTCAATGCTACTGCTTGCTTCTATGGCTTCGTCATTGTTGATGATTACTCTCGATATACTTGGGTGCATATAATCTTCTACAAGACTGAAGTGCAGGATGTCTTCAGACGCTTTGCCAACCGCGCCATGACGAATTATGGCGTCAAGATCAAGCAAATCAGAAGCGACAATGGCACAGAGTTCAAGAACATTGGTCTTGATCTCTACCTGGATACCATGGGTATCACTCATGAGTTCTCTGCTCCTTACACCCCTCAGCAGAATGGCATCATGGAGCGCAAGAACAGAACTCTTATTGAGATGGCCCAAACGATGCTTGATGAGTACAAGACTCCACGGAAGTTCTGGCCTGAAGCCATTGACACTGCATGCCACGTCATCAACCGTGTTTATCTCCACAAGCTTCTGAAGAAAACCTCCTATGAGCTCCTAACTGGTAAGAATCCAAATGTAAATTACCTCAGAGTATTTGGTGCTAAGTGCTGTATCAAAGGTCCACATCACACTTCAAAGTTTGCACCGAAAGCACATGAAGGTTTTATGCTTGGTTACGGAAAGGATTCGCACTCCTACACAGTCTTCAACCTCTTTCACTATAAAGTGGTTGAAACTGTGGATGTGCGGTTCGATGAGACTAACGGCTCGCAAAGAGAGCACCTGCCAAATGTGCTAGATGAGTTACCCCCTAGCGAGTCAATCAAGCAGATGGGAACTGGAGAGATCATACCCTCTGATAATCAGACTGAAGAAGAACTGATCGTTTCTGCATCCACTCAACCTGAAGATAATGCTCAACCTGAAGACAATCCCCCAAGTGATGACATTGATCAGAATGAACAAATCTTCATCCTGCCCATCCTCGTGTTGCAAATGAAGTACAGATTGAGAAGATGATCGATAGCCTCAATGCACCTGGTCCACTCACTCGTTCAAGAGCTACACAAAGAGCAACACAACTGACCAATTTCTGTGGGCATTTTGCATTCGCCTCAATCTCAGAACCCAAGAAAGTCGTTGAAGCCTTCATGGAACCTGAATGGATTCAAGCTATGCAAGAAGAGCTTCAATAGTTCGAGCTGAATAATGTGTGGGAACTGGTCAAGCGTCCTGATCCTCGGAAGCACAATATCATTGGCACCAAATGGATATATCGCAACAAGCAAGATGAACATGGTCAAGTGGTCAGAAACAAAGCTCGTCTTGTTGCACAAGGTTACACTCAAATTGAAGGAATTGACTTCGATGAAACATTTGCTCCGGTGGCAGGGCTTGAAGCCATTTGCATACTGCTTGCCTATGCAAATCATCACAACATTCGTCTGTATCAAATGGATGTGAAGAGTGTTTTTCTCAATGGAAAAATAGAAGAAGAAGTATATGTTGCACAACCCCCTGGCTTTGAAGATCCAAAATATCCTGAAATGGTATACAACCTCAACAAGGCACTGTATGGCCTCAAACAAGCCCCTCGTGCTTGATACGATACACTCAAAGACTTCCTGATGAGCAAAGGCGTCAAACTTGGTTCACTAGATCCTACTCTCTTCACGAAGACATATGATGGTGAACTGTTTGTGTGCCAAATCTATGTGGATGACATTATCTTCGGCTGCACCAACAAGAAATACAGTGATGAGTTTGGTCACATGATGCAAGAGCAATATCAGATGTCCATGATGGGTGAACTGAAGTTCTTTCTGGGTCTCCAAATCCGTCAGCAACGCAACGACATCTTTATCTCTCAAGAAAAATATCTCGAAGATTGCCTGAAGAAGTTTGGAATGCAAGACTGGAAAGGATACACGACGCGAATGCCAACCAAAAGTCATCTGAGTCCCAACGCCAATGATAAAGAGTTCGATCAAAAGGAATATCGCTCTATGATTGGTTCTTTACTTTACTTATGTGCATCTAGGCCAGATATAATGCTTAGTGTTTGCATGTGTGCCCGATTCCAAGCGGCACCAAAGGAATCGCATCACTTAGCTGTGAAGCGAATTTTTCGATATTTGGCTTACGCCCCAACACTAGGATTATGGTATCCAAAGGGCTCAGAGTTTGATCTAGTTGGATTCTCATATGCTGATTATGCTGGTGACAAGGTTGATCGTAAGCCCACATCACGCACATGTCACTTTCTGGGACGATCACTTGTCTGTTGGTCTTCAAAGAAGCAGAACTCTGTATCTCTCTCCACTGCTGAATCCGAATACATTGCTGCTGGATCTTGCTGTGCTCAGCTTCTTTGGATGAAGCAAACTCTCAAGGACTATGGCATACACCTGAAGAATGATCCTCTCTACTGCAACAATGAGAGTGCCATCAAGATTGCCAACAACCCAGTTCAGCACTCGAAGACAAAGCACATTGAGATTCGTCATCACTTTCTCAAAGATCATGTATGAAGGAAGATATTGATATCATTCATGTCAACACTAAAGAGCAATTGGCTGATATCTTCACAAAGCCCTTGGATGAGAAAAGGTTTTGCAAGTTGCGGAGTGAGCTAAATATCTTGGAATCCTCAAATTTCCTGTGAATTGGACACACATCCTAACACTTATGCATTCTGATGACTTAGATCTGCAACACACAAAGTAACGTATATCTTCAACCAATGAAGACATACACTCTAAGTGTGAATACATTAACGTGGAATTTGACTTCGGAGCGCCACGATAATTGTGCATCGTGTCTGGGTCTAATACTTCCTATATGGTGGGTAACACCACCACCAAACTTTTGTTTGAAGTGTTATCCTTAGCGTTATATTAGCAAAGTCTTCGAAATTGATTTATCTTCTTTTGGTTGTACACTTATGTTCTATCCTCTACAGCATTCACTTATAGCTATGGTTTTGTGCTAAATCTTTTGATCTAAGTGAATGTGATCGGACCCTAACCTATCTATGCTTCTACCACAACTCTATCTATCCAAATCATATGCATTCTATTGAAAACGGTCGATTATCTTCACTAAACCTTGTCAGCTGAAGTCAATCTGACAAACATTTATATTTGTTTTTAATGCTCTATCTTTATTGCCCAAAATCCGAAGAATTCGGAACGATCACCCCGACAATCCAGGCGTGCGTGGGAACATGGAACAACTACCAAGGAGTTGCATGCTTGCCATGTGTCCTTCCGATATGAATCGCTCGGGGCACCTGCGTAATTGCACTGTGCCGTCTCTTTCCTTATAAATACCCGTCTCATCTCGGTCAAAAATTCTTCTTCCACCTCGCCATCTCTCGCAAACCCTAGCGCCACCGCTAGCTCCCGACGACGCCGGCGACAAAGCGCTTAGCTGCCGCCACTTCTCCGACGCCGTCCTCACGCCGGCCGCGGACCTCGTCCTCTCCGTATTCGCCGTAGGTGTCCTCCGTCGCCAACTTAGGGCACGGAAGATCAAACTTCTCGGCATCCAACTTCGCTCCGTCTAGCAGTTCTTCGTGTGGTAATTAAAATTCACTTTTTACCGTCTTTTCTATCTGATAGATTCATCCTTCTTTACCAAAAGTAGTTTCTACATCTCCAAAGTTGAATCTATCTCTTTCTGCATCTCATACTATGCCTAGTCTGTTCACTTATGCTTCTCTACAAGTTAGATTCCTCACTTGTACTTATTCTTGGATTTGTACAAATCTGGAACCAACTCTCATCAAATAAGTGAATGTCGCGTTATGAGGTCAATGTCTTCAAACTGATTTATCTTCAAAATCTTCTGAGAATGCATATGACCTCTTCCCCTTCCCTCGCACCTCTAATGTTGTCACAGGTACATGTCCGTGGGAGAATCCCTTGGTTCTCATAGTCTGCATTCATTTGCAGAGTTCTTACAGTGTCATATAAATTCTCCCGAAGCAAGTTCTTGTCTGACCAGTCGTAAGAAGCCTTTGCAAGTTCTGAATCCCTTCAGGTTAAGCTTCATGGCTACTAACAAATCAGCCAGAAAGGGTGGCCGACAGCACCGTGGGAATACCTCCAAGGATTTGCCACCTGACCTACATGAGATGTACAAAACTAACCCTGAGGAGACCTGTGGCGAGCGCAAAACTCGAATCCAATGGATTCGAAGATATTGGGCTGAGGAATGGTTCAAGTATCGTTTCATCACTGAAGAGTATGCAGAGAAAAATGCCATCAAGCGACCCTAGGGAGATATACTATACAAAAATCTTCAACCAAATCCCAAACTGAAGCTATTGAGCAAGGCTTCTATCCGTGCATGGTTCGCGGACCAGAGCTAGAGAATGCTGACCCCTCTTCTCTGTTGTGGTGTCGCGAAGACAATCTATTCAAGTGCAACTATCAGTTTGCAAAAGCCTCTGCTGTGAAGAAAAAGAAGGCATTCGGACTTGACTTTAACCCAGGTCCGTCTGCTCCATGGGAAGATGGCACCCATGAAGCCAATGAAAACAGGATTGGCCCTTCTACAACTTCGAAGGCCTCCTCGCGCACATCGTCGTTCAAGGTGCAAACGTGGATCATGTTGGGGAACGTTGCAGAAAAAAAAATTCTACGCTTCACCAAGATCAATCTATGGAGTCATCTAGCAACGAAAGAGAGGAGTGCATCTACATACCCTTGTAGATCGCGAGCGGGAGCGTTCAAGAGAACGGGGTTGAGGGAGTCGTACTCGTCGTGATCCAAATCACCGAAGATCCTAGTGCTGAACGGACAGCACCTCCGCCTTCAACGCACGTACGGTTGGGAAGACATCTCCTCCTTCTTGATCCAGCAAGGGGGAAGGAGAGGTTGATGGAGATCCAGCAGCACGACAGCGTGGTGGTGGAAGTAGCAGCGATCTCGGCAGGGCTTCGCCAAGCTCAGCAAGAGGGAGAGGTGGTACGTGGGGAGAGGGAGGCGCCAGGGACTAGGGTGCGGCTGCCCTCCCTCCTCCTCTTTATATAGGGGGCCTAGGGGGTGCGCCGGCCCCCTAGAGATCCCATCTCCAAGGGGGGGCGGCGGCCTAGGGGGGACTTGCCCCCCAAGTCAAGTGGGGCGCCCCCCCCCCCCACCCCTAGGGTTTCCAACCCTAGGCGCAGGGGAGGCCCAAGGGGGGGCGCACCAGCCCACCAGGGGCTGGTTCCCTTCCCTCTTTAGCCCACGTGGCCCTCCGTGATAGGTGGCCCCACCCTGTGGACCCCCGGGACCCTTTCGGTGGTCCCGGTACAATACCGGTGACCCCCGAAACTTTCCCGGTGGCCGAAATTGGACTTCCTATATACAATTCTTCACCTCCGGACCATTCCGGAACTCCTCGTGATGTCCGGGATCTCATCCGGGACTCCGAACAACTTTCGGGTTACCGCATACTAATATCTCTACAACCCTAGCGTCACCAAACCTTAAGTGTGTAGACCCTACGGGTTCGGGAATCACGTAGACATGACCGAGACAGCTCTCCGGTCAATAACCAATAGCGGGATCTGGATAGCCATGTTGGCTCCCACATGTTCCACGATGATCTTATAGAATGAACCACGATGTCGAGGATTCAGGTAATCCCGTATACAATTTCCTTTGTCGATCGGTACGTTACTTGCCCGAGATTCGATCGCCGTATCCCAATACCTTGTTCAATCTCGTTACCGGCAAGTCACTTTACTCGTACCGTAATGCATGATCCCGTGACCAACCACTTGGTCACATTTAGCTCATTATGATGATGCATTACCGAGTGGGCCCAGAGATACCTCTCCGTCATACGGAGTGACAAATCCCAGTCTCGATCTGTGTCAACCCAACAGATACTTTCGAGGATACCCATAGTATACCTTTATAGTCACCTAGTTACGTTGTGATGTTTGGTACACCCAAAGCACACCTACGGTATCTGGGAGTTACACGATCTCATGGTCTAAGGAAATGATACTTGACATTAGAAAAGCTCTAGCAAACGAACTACACGATCTTGTGCTATGCTTAGGATTGGGTCTTGTCCATCACATCATTCTCCTAATGATGTGATCCCGTTATCAACGACATCCAATGTCCAAAGTCAGGAAACCATGACTATCTATTGATCAACGAGCTACTCAACTAGAGGCTTACTAGGGACATGTTGTGGTCTATGTATTCACACATGTATTACAATTTCCGGATAACACAATTATAGCATGAATAATAGACAATTATCATGAACAAGGAAATATAATAATAATCATTTTATTATTGCCTCTAGGGCATATTTCCAACAGTCTCCCACTTGCACTAGAGTCAATAATCTAGTTACATTGTGATGAATCGAACACCCATAGAGTTCTGGTGTTGATCATGTTTTGCTCGCAGAAGAGGTTTAGTCAACGGATCTGCGACATTCAGATCCGTATGCACTTTGCAAATATCTATGTATCCATCTTGAACATTTTCACGAATGGAGTTGAAGCGACACTTGATGTGCCTGGTCTTCTTGTGAAACCTGGGATCCTTGGCAAGGGCAATAGCTCCAGTGTTGTCACAGAAGAGAGTGATCGGCCCCGACGCATTGGGTATGACTCCTAGGTCGGTGATGAACTCCTTCATCCATATTGCTTCATGCCCTGCCTCCGAGGCTGCCATGTACTCCGCTTCACATGTAGATCCCGCCACGACTCTTTGCTTGCAAGTGCACCAGCTTACTGCCCCGCAATTCAAAATATACACGTATCCGGTTTGTGACTTAGAGTCATCCAGATCTATGTTGAAGCTAGCATCGATGTAACCCTTTACGACGAGCTCTTCGTCAACTCCATAAACGAGAAACATATCCTTAGTCCTTTTCAGTTACTTCAGGATATTCTTGACCGTTGTCCAGTGTTCCATGCCGAGATTACTTTGGTACCTTCCTATCAAACTTACGGCAAGGTTTACATCAGGTCTGGTACACAACATGGCATACATAATAGACCCTATAGCCGAGGCATAGGTGATGACACTCATCTTTTCTTTATCTTCTGCCGTGGTCGGGCATCGAGCCGAGCTCAATTTCACACCTTGCAACACAGGCAAGAACCCCTTCTTGGACTGATCCATATTGAACTTCTTCAATATCTTATCAAGGTATGTGCTTTGTGAAAGACCTATGAGGTGTCTCAATCTATCCCTATAAATCTTGATGCCTAATATGTAAGCAGCTTCTCCAAGGTCCTTCATTGAAAAACACTTATTCAAGTAGGCCTTAATGCTGTCCAAAAGTTCTATATCATTTCCCATCAAAAGTATGTCATCTACATATAATATGAGAAATGCTACAGAGCTCCCACTCACTTTCTTGTAAACGCAGGCTTCTCCATAAGTCTGCAAAAACCCAAACGCTTTGATCATCTCATCAAAGCGAATGTTCCAACTCCGAGATGCTTGCACCAGCCCATAAATGGATCGTTGGAGCTTGCATACCTTGTTAGCATTCTCAGGATCGACAAAACCTTCCGGCTGCATCATATACAGTTCTTCCTTAAGATAGCCGTTAAGGAATGCTGTTTTGACGTCCATTTGCCATATCTCATAATCATAGTATGCGGCAATTGCTAACATGATTCGGACGGATTTCAGCTTCGCTACGGGAGAGAAGGTCTCATCGTAGTCAACCCCTTGAACTTGCCGATAACCCTTAGTGACAAGTCGAGCTTTATAGATGGTAACATTACCATCCGGGCCGTCTTCTTCTTAAAGATCCATTTGTTCTCTATAGCTCGCCGATCATCGGGCAAGTCTGTCAAAGTCCACACTTTGTTTTCATACATGGATCCTATCTCGGATTGCATGGCTTCAAGCCATTTGTTGGAATCTGGGCCCGCCATCGCTTCTTCATAATTCGAAGGTTCACCGTTGTCTAACAACATGATTTCCAGGACATGGTTGCCATACCACTCTGGTGTGGAACGTGTCCTTGTGGACGTACGAAGTTCAGTAGTAACTTGATCCGGAGTACCTTGATCATCATCATTAACTTCCTCTCCAGTTGGTTCAGGCACCACAGGAACATCTTCCTGAGCTGCGCTACTTACCGGTTCAAGAGGTAGTACTTCATCAAGTTCCACTTTCCTCCCACTTACTTCTTTCGAGAGAAACTCTTTCTCCAGAAAGGACCCGTTCTTGGCAACAAAGATCTTGCCTTCGGATTTGAGTTAGAAGGTATACCCAATGGTTTCCTTAGGGTATCCTATGAAGACGCATTTTTCCGACTTGGGTTCGAGCTTTTCAGGTTGAAGTTTCTTGACATAAGCATCGCATCCCCAAACTTTCAGAAACGACAGCTTAGGTTTCTTCCCAAACCATAATTCATACTGTGTCGTCTCAACGGATTTAGACGGTGCCCTATTTAAAGTGAATGTA
This sequence comes from Triticum dicoccoides, assembly GCF_002162155.2. Taxonomy (NCBI): domain Eukaryota; kingdom Viridiplantae; phylum Streptophyta; class Magnoliopsida; order Poales; family Poaceae; genus Triticum; species Triticum dicoccoides. The sequence continues at coordinate 63,543,693 of NC_041393.1, forward strand.
GCTGTCTCTAAAGTGTATCCCCAAAATGATAGCGGTAAATCGGTAAGAGACATCATAGACCGCACCATATCCAATAAAGTGTGATTATGATGTTCGGACACACCATTACGCTGAGGTGTTCCAGGCAGCGTGAGTTGTGAAACGATTCCACATTTCCTTAAGTGCGTACCAAATTCGTGACTTAAATATTCTCCTCCACGATCATATCATAAGAACTTTATCTTTCGGTCACGTTGATTCTCTACCTCATTCTGAAATTCCTTGAACTTTTCAAAGGTCTTAGATTTGTGTTTCATCAAGTAAACATACCCATATCTACTTAAGTCATCAGTGAGGGTGAGAACATAAAGAGAGCCACCGCGAGCCTCAACGCTCATTGGACTGCACACATCAGTATGTATAATTTCCAATAAGTTGGTTGCTCTCTCCATTGTTCCGGAGAATGGAGTCTTGGTCATTTTACCCATGAGGCATGGTTCGCACGTGTCAAATGATTCGAAATCAAGAGACTCCAAAAGTCCATCTGTATGGAGCTTCTTCATGCATTTGACACCAATGTGACCAAGGCGGCAGTGCCACAGATATGTGGGACTATCATTATCAATCTTACATCTTTTGGTATTCACACTATGAATATGTGTAACATCACGTTCGAGATTCATTAAGAATAAACCATTGACCAGCGGGGCATGACCATAAAACATATCTCTCATATAAATAGAACAACCATTATTCTCGGATTTAAATGAGTAGCCATCTCGTATTAAACGAGATCCAGATACAATGTTCATGCTCAAAGCTGGCACTAAATAACAATTATTGAGGTTTAAAACTAATCCCGTAGGTAAATGTAGAGGTAGCGTGCCGACGGCGATCACATCAACCTTGGAACCATTCCCGACGCGCATCGTCACCTCGTCCTTTGCCAGTCTCCGCTTATTCCGCACCTCTTGTTTTGAGTTACAAATATGAGCAACCGCATCGGTATCAAATACCCAGGAGCTACTACGAGTACTGGTAAGGTATACATCAATTACATGTATATCACATATACCTTTAGTATTGCCGGCCTTCTTGTCCGCTAAGTATTTGGGGCAGTTCCGCTTCCAGTGACCCTTCCCTTTGCAATAAAAGCACTCAGTCTCAGGCTTGGGTCCATTCTTTGGCTTCTTCTCGGCAACTGGCTTACCGGGCGCGGCAACTCCCTTGCCGTCCTTCTTGAAGTTCTTCTTACCCTTACCTTTCTTGAAACTAGTGGTTTTATTGACCATCAACACTTGATGTTCCTTTTTGATTTCCACCTCCGCTGATTTCAGCATTGAAAATACTTCAGGAATAGTTTTCACCATCCCCTGCATATTGTAGTTCATCACAAAGCTCTTGTAGCTAGGTGGGAGCGACTGAAGGATTCTGTCAATGACCGCCTTGTCCGGGAGGTTAATGTCCAGTTGGGACAAGCGGTTGTGCAACCCAGACATTTTGAGTATGTGCTCACTGACAGAACTATTTTCCTCCATCTTACAACTATAGAACTTGTCGGAGACTTCATATCTCTCGACCCGGGCATGAGCTTGGAAAGCCATTTTCAACTCTTCGAACATCTCATATGCTCCGTGTTGCTCAAAATGCTTTTGGAGCCCCGGTTCTAAGCTGTAAAGCATGCCACACTGAACAAGGGAGTAATCACCAGCACGAGACTGCCAAGCGTTCATAACGTCTTGGTTCTCTGGGATGTGTGCTTCACCTAGCGGTGCTTCTAGGACATATGCTGTCTTGGCAGCTATGAGGATGATCCTCAGGTTCCGGACCCAGTCCGTATAGTTGCTGCCATCATCTTTCAGCTTGGTTTTCTCTAGGAACGCGTTGAAGTTGAGGTTGACATGAGTGTTGGCCATTTGATCTACAACACATTTTTGCAAAGGTTTTTAGACTAAGTTCATGATAATTAAGTTCATCTAATCAAATTATTTAATGAACTCCCACTCAGATTAGACATCCCTCTAGTCATCTAACTGATACATGATCCGAGTCAACTAGGCCGTGTCCGATCATCACGTGAGACGGACTAGTCATCATCGGTGAACATCTCCATGTTGATCGTATCTTCCATAGGACTCATGTTTGACCTTTCGGTCTCTTGTGTTCCGAGGCCATGTCTGTACATGCTAGGCTCGTCAAGTCAACCTAAGTGTTTTGCATGTGTAAATTTGTCTTACACCCGTTGTATGTGGACGTTGGAATCTATCACACCCGATCATCACGTGGTGCTTCGAAACAACGAACTTTCGCAACGGCGCATAGTTAGGGGGAACACTTCCTTGAAATTATTATGAGGGATCATCTTATTTACTACCGTCATTCTAAGCAAATAAGATGCAAAAACATGATAAACATCACATGCAATCAAATAGTGACATGATAAGGCCAATATCATATAGCTCCTTTGATCTCCATCTTCGGGGCGCCATGATCATCTTCGTCACCGGCATGACACCATGATCTCCATCATCGTGTCTCCATGAAGTTGCTCACAAACTATTACTTCTACTACTATGGCTAACGGTTTAGCAATAAAGTAAAGTAATTACATGGCGTTTATTCATTGACACGCAGGTCATACAATAATTAAGACAACTCCTATGCCTCCTGCCGGTTGTCATACTCATCGACATGCAAGTCGTGATTCCTATTACAAGAACATGATCTCATACATCATATATATATATATATCATTCATCACAACCTTTTGGCCATATCACATCACAAGGCATATGCTACAAGAACAAGTTAGACGACCTCTAATTGTTGTTGCATGTTTTTACGTGGCTGCAATAGGGTTCTAGCAAGAACGTTTCTTACCCACGTAAAAGCCACAATGTGATATGCCAATTTCTATTTACCCTTCATAAGGACCCTTTTCATCGAATCCGATCCGACTAAAGTGGGAGAGACAGACACCCGCTAGCCACCTTATGCAACTAGTGCATGTCAGTCGGTGGAACCTGTCTCACGTAAGCGTATGTGTAAGGTCGGTCCGGGCCGCTTCATCCCACAATGCTGCCGAAACAAGATAAGACTAGTAGTGGCAAGAAAATTGACAACATCTACGCCCACAACAAATTTGTGTTCTACTCGTGCATAGAAACTACGCATAAACCTCGCTCATGATGCCACTGTTGGGGAACGTTGTAGAAAATAAAAAAATTCTACGCTTCACCAAGATCAATCTATGGAGTCATCTACCAATGAGAGAGAGGAGTGCATCTACATACCCTTGTAGACCGCGAGCGGAAGCGTTCAAGAGAACGGGTTTGAGGGAGTCGTACTCGTCGTGATCCAAATCACCGAAGATCCTAGTGCTGAATGGACAGCACCTCCGCGTTCAACACACGTACGGTTGGGAAGACATCTCCTCCTTCTTGATCTAGCAAGGGGGAAGGAGAGGTTGATGGAGATCCAGCAGTACGACGGCGTGGTGGTGGAAGTAGCAGCGATCTCGGCAGGGCTTCGCCAAGCTCAGCGAGAGGGAGAGGTGGTACGTGGGGAGAGGGAGGCGCCAGGGACTAGGGTGCGGCTGCCCTCCCTCCCCCCTCTTTATATAGGGGGCCTAGGGGGTGCGCCGGCCCCCTAGAGATCCCATCTCCAAGGGGGGGCGGCGGCCTAGGGGGGGGGGACTTGCCCCCCAAGTCAAGTGGGGCGCCCCCCACCCCTAGGGTTTCCAACCCTAGGCGCACGGGAGGCCCAAGGGGGGGGGGGTGCACCAGCCCACCAGGGGCTGGTTCCCTTCCCTCTTCAGCCCACGTGGCCCTCAGGTATAGGTGGCCCCACCCGGTGGATCCCCGGGACCCTTTCGGTGGTCCCAATAAAATACCGGTGACCCCCGAAACTTTCCCGGTGGCCGAAACTGGACTTCCTATATACAATTCTTCACCTCCGGACCATTCCGGAACTCCTCGTGACGTCCGGGATCTCATCCGGGACTCCTAACAACTTTCGGGTTACCGCATACTAATATCTCTACAACCCTAGCGTCATCGAACCTTAAGTGTGTAGACCCTACGGGTTCGGGAATCACGTAGACATGACCGAGATAGCTCTCTGGTCAATAACCAACAGCGGGATCTGGATACCCATGTTGGCTCCCACATGTTCCATGATGATATCATCAAATGAACCATGATGTCGAGGATTCAAGTAATCCCGTATACAATTCACTTTGTCAATCGGTACGTTACTTGCCCGAGATTCGATCGTCGGTATCCCAATACCTCGTTCAATCTCGTTACCGGCAAGTCACTTTACTCATACCGTAATGCATGATCCCTTGACCAACCACTTGGTCACATTGAGCTCATTATGATGATGCATTACCGAGTGGCCCCAGAGATACCTCTCCGTCATACGGAGTGACAAATCCCAGTCTCGATCCGTGTCAACCCAACAGATACTTTCGGGGATACCCGTAGTATAACTTTATAGTCATCCAGTTACGTTATGACGTTTGGTACACCCAAAGCACACCTACGGTATCCGGGAGTTACACGATCTCATGGTCTAAGGAAATTATACTTGACATTAGAAAAGCTCTAGCAAACGAACTACATGATCTTGTGCTATGCTTAGGATTGGGTCTTGTCCATCACATCATTCTCCTAATGATGTGATCTCGTTATCAACAACATCCAATGTCCATAGTCAGGAAACCATGACTATCTGTTGATCAACGAGCTAGTCAACTAGAGGCTTACTAGGGACATGTTGTGGTCTATGTATTCACACATGTATTACGATTTCCGGATAACACAATTATAGCATGAATAATAGACAATTATCATGAACAAGGAAATATAATAATAATCATTTTTATTATTGCCTCTAGGGCATATTTCTAACACATCATTCTGGTGATGATGCTGACACTGATGATGCACCAGCTCCTCCTCCTAAGCCGCAGAAGTAGAAGAAAGCTAAGCCTTCCAAACCAGCTGCTGCACCAAAAGCTTCTCGAGTGAAGCCATTGGCAACTTCCCCTCCTGCTCCAAGTAACACCTCTGAAGATCAATCTTGTGTCTCCAAACGGAACGAGAAGCCTCATAAGAAAACTTCTCAGAGGTCCAGTCAAGCATTGACACCAGCTGTCGTTCTAAGGAACGAAATTGAAGCTATTGATCTGTCGTCAGATGACGAGTTTGGTGAGGATGCTCTTGAGCAGCTGATAAAGAGCAAGCAAGAGGCGGAGATCTTCAATGATCTGCCCCTCTTCAATGTAAACATTCTGAACAACTTCATTGATGAGTGTTTTGACAACCCCAATCTCAGCTTCGACGATCTTCAGCTCCCAAGTGGCATCAGCATCGCCTTCCAAGGCGCCATTGCTCCTGAGCTGGCTCTGGCTCAACGCATTGTTGAACTAAAGAACAAAATTGATTTTGAGAAAGAACAGTTCAAGAAGCATGTGGCCAAGCTTATTGTGGCTGATGTTCAGAAGTTCAAGCTGATGCTGAATGACCTCAAGGAGGTGTTTCATAAGAGCACGAAGAAGCTAAAGGCTCAAGAGAACGCATGAAGAATCTTGCTGCCAAGTGTGTTCAAGCTTAAAATGAAGCTGAGAAGCGCAAGGCTCTTGGGCATCCAGGTATTGACCCCAAGATGGCTGCCAAGAAGAAGTCTACTATGGCCCCAACTGAAGCTCCACGGCGGGAAGAACCTCGCATTGTCTTCCCTGCCAGCATGACAGGCTCGAAGCCTAAGGTTACCACAACAGATTCAGAACAGAAGAAAACCAGGGCAGCTGAAGCCGAAGCCAGAAAGCGAAAAACCAAGAACACCACTGATGATTCCCCACCCCCCAAGAAGAGGAAGACCAAGAAGAGAGATCGGGCTGCTCCCAAAGAGCCCCTTGTTGTCGAGCCCATTGCTTTTGCTCCCCCTGCATATGAAAATCAAGAGCGTTAGTTGATTGTTCATGAGCCTGCTTCCACCGAGGCTCCTGAAGCTCAAAATGTTCCAATCATTGACCCCTTCGCGACTGAAGACATTGGTCCTCAAGACAATGTAGAATATGATGAAGTCCTTCCTCAGATCGAGCGCCAAACGGTATCATTGCCTGTTCTCACGAACAGCGAACCCATCAGTATTGGTCGTCCTTTGACGCCAATCTCACAGGATGCCTCATGGGCTGATCGCCCCCAACCAGCAACCCCAGTTCAAGACTCAGCAAGTACACCCCGTCCTACATCAACGCAAGTCACAAGCGCAATTGTCAATGACGACAATTACATGGAGACCACACCATCACCGAAAGTGTCGCCCGTGTTTCAATGGCTTCGCAAAGGCCATAGGCCATCGGTCTCCATGACAACCATCACAGAAGAGGATTCCCATCAGTCCAGCTCAGTGTCACGTCAAGTGTTCCCTGAAGATAATCCTTCTATGATGGTTCCTGTGTCCGTAGCTAATGCTTCTGAACAGACTCCGGCTGCAGCAGCCGATGAAAGACAAGAAGAAGAATGTGTTGCTACCCCCCCCCCCCACCAATCAAGAAGAAGATATTCTCGAGGAGAATGTGTCCATGCCCGACCCTCCAGCTACTCAAGTGGAGGTTGAAAATCTTGAGGCGGCCACCAACAACACTGCTGAATCCAATGACGTTGTCATGGCTGAAGATAATGTGGCGCCTGAAATGAACACTGTGCAAGAAGCAAATGATGCACCTGCAGCCAATGTGCAGCCTGACGCCTCTGCCAATGCCACTGCTCCTGTTCCGCCTCCAAGGCCACACACCATTGAGCAAGCATTTTACCAAGGCGAGCTTGTCACTGTTAGATGGCCAATTTTGGTTCCTTCGCCTGCTCCTGGACCACAGTTTGACTATCATGTGGAGCACAGGCCTCAGGTTCAGAAGCCAAAGCCAAGACTGCCAAGGTTTCCAGGTACTGCATCTGCACCAGGATCATTCAATGAAAACAGCTTCATTGCACACAACACCTTCTTTGATAGCGCCAAGAACCCATATTCCAAGCCAAGAATATCATCTGATTGATTCTGGAGCTATCAACAATGAAGCTATTACTCCTGCATTCTATACAACCAAGGGCGCATATTTGCTCATATGCGTCTGGATTCCGAAGTCATTGCTGGCATGCCCTGCTTAGAAGAAGCACTTGACTGTTTTTGAGATGCAGGCCTGCTACAGTTCGTCACTGATAAGGAGCATTGGAATGAAGAGCTTCTGCTCCAGTTTGATGCAACTCTCCACATTCGCGGCATCAATAGCGATCCGAAGACATGGGTCCTTGAGTGGATGACAAGCAATGTCCATCATGAAGCCAAAGCCTTTGACCTCATTGAGCTTACCGGCCTGTCCACTCCAGGTGAACTCTATGAACCTGTTTGTCAGCTTCACAGCGATGCATTTGAGAGCATCTTTCAGAAGCCAGGGCCCAACATGAGCCAAATGCTGAGCATGATGAAGCCACTGCCTCGGGATGCCGAATATCTCAAGGAAATCTTCGTTGAAGACCTAGAGTATCTGCCATGCACGATCTATCACATCATAAGGCGAACTCTATGGCACATCAAAGGGCATTCCTCCTTAGCAAGGCTTGAAGGTGCAATGAAGACATTGGTCTTCTACATTCTCAATGGCAAAAGCTTCAATGCTCAGGATTTCTTCATTCGTCAGTTTGCTGCATCTGGTTCTGACATCTTTGGTCTGAAATTTTCTGCTCCTTGGGTTATGCGTCTAATCAAGCTTCACTCCGCTGTTAACTAGCAGTCCTCTGCACGCAACCATCTTATATTCCTGCCAGAGGTTGATATGTCAGTTGAAGCCATCTACCAAGAGCCTGCCAAGGAGGCAATATATCTTCACAATATCGATCATCAGAGTTTCTCTCAGGATGTTGAATGTGTTAAGGCTGCTTCTCGTGTCTATCCATTTGTCGGCAACACTCGTCGTGCACGTACTGAAGCCACTGAAAGTACCATTGCTCCAAGGACTCGAAAGCGGTCTCGTGTGCTCAATGACTGAGAGCTTCTCGTGGCCTTGCATCAGAAACACGACAAGCATCACTACTGGCAGAAATGTCAAATGCAAAGCCTCTTGGTGGATGTCAATAACATTCGCAACCTTGCCACCAAGAATGCCTTTCTTACTCATGAAACCTGTCGGAGGACTTGGAAGGGTTTGACATTGCTCAGTGCTAAACCTGATCTTCAAGACGATGGCTTCGCTGAGAGATTCAAGTTTGACTCCACTCCTCCAAGAAATGTTGTTTTCCGTCGAACCCCTTCTCTTGAAGACTCAGATTACTCTTCCTCCGCAGCTACGCTAAATGCCAAAGTTCTTGATGATGCTGATGATGCTACTTCACCACCTCCAACATCAGCGCGTATCGACACTACACCAAGTTCTTCTGCACCACCAAACCTCAACGACGACTCTGCTGCTTCACCTACTCCACATGGGAACGAGTAGCGACTATGTCTTCAAACCTTTTTGGTCCTTACTGACAAAAGGGGGAGAAGCATATGTTGATAGTCTTCAAGCGGGTCCATATGGGTGGTTGCTATACTTTTGCCTAGTGTTTACAACTCTCGTTTTGATACATTTGGTTCTTTGAGTTGTAACACTTAAAATCGATGGTTGTCTGCTACTTTTTACTGCTATTCTGTGATGCGATGATAAATTCTGCATGTGCGATGATAAATCCCGCATGGAGTCATTTCGCAGACATCCGTCTTTCATTATGCATGTCATTATCCCTATATATATGTTCATGCATGATGTATTGTCTTCATATGTGAGGACGATCTCCACAAGTACAACCTGCCATGTGCATTTGCAGTCCAACGCAAAACATTTATATGCACATGTTCAGGGGGAGCCTTTTGCCTCTTATGAAGACAATGCCTTAATCCTTTACAATTTCACATACTTTTATCCCCATTGAAAACTTCAACCAGTTTGTCATCAATCACCAAAAGGGGGGAGATTGTAAGTGCATCTAGTGCCACCCCTAGTTGGTTTTGGAGTATTGACGACAAACCTGGTTGAGGGACTAATGTGTTTGTGAGAATTGCAGGATAACACGGGTAGTAGTCCCTCATTGATTCGGTTTACCTACCGGAGATGACCCCTAAAAATGTGTGAAGACATTGAAGACAATGGTGGTCTGTGAAGCTAATCACGTTGAAGACTATGACATGAGAAGACAATGTCTCAAGACTATGGAGCGCGAAGACTTAGTTGTTTCGTTGTTTCTTTTCTTCTTTGTTGAGTCATAGGAACCACCGCACTGTTAAGTGGGGTCCAAGTGAACAAAGTTAGAGTGACTGAAGTGATGCTCAAACCAAATCCTATGTCTTCGAGCGAAGACAATGTGAGCAAACCTTATCCAGAGTCGGATAAGTCATCTTTACTTGTAGCCCAAGTAAAGCTGCAGCGTGTGTTTGAAATCTGACCGTTGCGACACGTGTCAGTTCCTTAGTGACCCAGGGTCATTTCAGACAAATCAGGTCGGGTTGCCCCGTGGCTATAAATAGCCCACCCCCTACACCATAAATTGGTGGCTGCTCAGAGTTAGTATACGGCTTTTGTCGTTTGAGAGCAACCCACCTCCGAAGCCTTTGAGAGAGAATCCTTGCGAGGACAAAGCCTAAACCACCCAGAGCCCAAAGAGTGTTTGGCATCACTTAAGTCTTTCTGTCCGCGTGATCTGAAGACTTATTTCAGTTAAGGACTATGAATCCTCCAGTCGGTTAGGCGTCACGTTCTGAGTATCCAAGAGTCATTGTGGATTGCCGGTGAACGAAGTCTGTGAAGGTTTGGGAGTCTATCTTGAAGACTTACCAGAGTGATTGGGCGGGGACTGAGAGTCCTTAGCTCAAGGGGAATAAGGTGAAGACGCAGTCTTCTAATTAAATATCAGCCTCCCTAATCAGACGTACAGTTGTCACAGCAACTAGAACTGGTCGAACAAACCCCTGTCCTTCTGAAACCACTGGTTCTATCTCTCACTTCCCTTTACTTATAGTTTGTCTTCTTGAAGTCATTGCCTGCTTGCATAATCTGTTTGACTTTACTGTGTGCTTGATTGGCTTCATACTATCTTCCATCCTGATCCTTACTACCTAGCTGCTAATAGTCTTCGTGCTTTCACTTCATTGAATACTTGACTATGGCTTGTATAGTGTAGTCTACCTTCCACTGGATACGAATAGTGTTGTTTCTACTGTTTGTCTTCGAAACTCCCATGTTTTGAAGACTTTCATAAAAATCGCCTATTCACCCCCCTCTAGTCGATAACTAGCCCTTTCAGGGTCGGGGCAGGTGGCGGCGTGGGTTAGGGCTTGGGGCAGGGCATCCTAGGTGACGAGGGCATATGGCGGCGGGCGTGCCAGGTCCTAATCACGATAGATTCTGTTAGGCCCGCATCGCATCTGTCTCCTCTGCCGTCCTCAATGATTGGGCCGGGCCCCAGACGACATGGGTGGATGAGGGTCAAGCGGCTGGCATGCTAGTTTAGTCCCACCTCGGCCGCCTAAGAACGCCCCGACCGGCTTAAATAGCCGTGTCGGTTAACCCATGCATGGTCATATTTAATACTGTGATATGACTTAACTTAACTGCCCGGGCAGTGCACAGTCTGGGTACTGCCCGGACAGTTATGTAAAGTCACATCGGACTATTAAATATGTTTTTTATTTATTCGTATAATTTTGTCATTTTTTGTATTTTTTTTAACCTAACACGAAAAACAAACGTGTTTCAACTACGGTTTTTTTCTACTCTGTCAAACGTCATGAAACTTTTTCCACACGTTGGCATCACCATCCACAGAACCCACGCCAATTTGCATATTTTTTTGACGCTCGATGCATTTTCTAGGATTTTCCCGGTCAAAAATCACTAAAACACTGGCCGGACATGACGCAACATTTGTTTTGTGTCTGTTTTTGTTCCAACCTTGGGTGGTGGTGTATGTTGCCCGTGCCCACATGTATGCACACTTTGGTGCACTTGCATGCATGCGATCACGTAGCCGCAGTGCAACAAGCTACTTTTCGGTCTGCCAGAGAGGGGGTTCCCAACGACGGTTTTTTTCTACTCCGTCAAAGGTCACGAAACTTTCTCCAGACGTTGGCATCACCATCCACAGCACCCACGCCAATTTGCATATTTTTCCGACGCTCGATGCATTTCCTAGGATTTTCCCGGTCAAAAATCACTCAAAACACTGGCCGGACATGACGCAATGTTTGTTTTGTGTCCGTTTTTGTTCCAACCTTGCATGGTGGTCTACGTTGGACATGTTATCACGCCCAATATGCGACCCTATCCAAAAGGAACTCAAAGGTCCCACCAAGGATAGACCCGCATATTAAAACGCTTTTGCAAGGTGGATATCATTACATCAACATTACAAAATAGATGGGGATACATACAAGAGGCATACAAAGCCACACGAATACAACATCATCTTACATAAGAGCACCATCCGACTACGGATGAAACACAAACAGAAACACAAACGTCATCCACCCTGCTAGCCCAGGCTGCCGACCTGGAACCTATCCCTGATCGAAGAAGCAGAAGAAGAACTCAATGCAAGCAAGCATCGCTCTCGCGTCATGATCATCGCAAAACCTGTACCTGCAACTGTTGTTGTAGTAATCTGTGAGCCATGAGGACTCAGCAATCCCATTACCATGGGTATCAAGACTAGCAAAGCTTAAAGGAAAGGAAGGGGTAAAGTGGTGAGGCTGCAGCAGCGACTAAGCATATATGGTAGCTAACATACGAAATAAGAGCGAGAATAGAGCAAGCGGAACGGTCGTCAACTAGTAATGATCAAGAAGTGATCCTGAACTCCTACTTACGTCAAACATAACCCATAAACCGTGTTCACTTCCCGGACTCCGCCGAGAAGAGACCATCATGGCTACACACGCGGTTGATGCGTTTTAATTCAGATCTGGTGTAAAGTTATCTACAACCGGACATTAACAAATTCCCATCTGCCTATAACCGCAGGCACGGCTTTCGAAAGATTATACCCTGCAGACCCATGATAAGCTCTCGCGATCAACGAAGGATATACCTTCTCCCAAGAAGACCCGATCAGAATCGGAATCCCGGTTTACAAGACCTTTCGACAATGGTAAAACAAGACCAGCAAGACCGCCCGTTGTGCCGACAAATCCCGATAGGAGCTTCACATATCTCGTTCTCAGGGCACATCGGATGAGCAAGACGACGGGTTGGCATAGACCCTGGTTGCCCAGGGGGCGCCGGACATCGCTCGGTTTGGACCAACACTTAGACAAGCATTGGCCCGGGGGGGCTAAAATAAAGATTACCCTCGGGTTAATTACTCCCAAGGGAAATGTAGGTGATGGTGAGGCAAATGGTAAAACCAATGTTGGGCCTTGTTGGAGGAGTTTTATTCACAGCGAACTGTCAAGGGGGTCCCATAAATCACCCAACCGCGTAAGGAACGCAAAATCCAGGAACATAACACCAGTATGACGAAAACTAGGGCGGCAAGAGTGGAACAAAACACGAGGCATAAGGCCGAGTCTTCCACCCTTTACCAAGTATATAGATGCATTAATAATATAAGAGATATTGTGATATCCCAAACAAAATCCTGTCCACCATGGAGCAATCTTCAACTTCACCTGCAACTAGCAACGCTATAAGAGGGGCTGAGCAAGGCGGTAACATAGCCAAGCAATGGTTTGCTAGGAAGGGTGTCAAAGGTTAGAGGTTCATGGCAATTTGGGAGGCATGATGAGCAAAAGATAGGTAACACAGCAAAGCGATAGAACGGAGCAACTAGCATAGCAATGATAGTAGTGAGATCCAGGGTAGCGGTCATCTTGCCTGAAATCCCGTAAGGAAGAAGAACAAGTCCATGAAGAAGACGAACGGATGAAGCCGAACCAAGCGTAGACGAACGAATCCTCACGATCACAACGAAACAGGAACTAACAAGAATAAGCACACAACATGGTAAACACACCACACATATACAAGACATGATGCACAACCAAGGATGATGCATGACAAGGCTACATGAAGCTACTCATGGCAAGAGATGATGCAAACAAGAGCAACACATCAAGGCAAGTTTAAATTAGGCCGGGAACAACATATAACAATTCCGGTAAGTCCTCATGCATATTTCGAAATTAGTCGAGATCTGAACAAACATTAAGTTGAAGTTGTTATACAGCAAGTTAAATAGCACCAAGAGGATCTACACGAAATTCTAGTCAAGTTACATATAAAGTTCATTTAGTTCGGAGCTACGGCCTAGAAGATATGAGCAAAACAAGTTAAACATGGCATTGATGCAAAATGCATCCAAACATCAAGAAAACACCTCAAAACCAGGATGCAACATGATAATATGAAACTACATGCAATTCTAAGCAAATTTCATATAGAGCACACTCAAAACGGAGCAACGGTTCAACACACACACATGAAACAAGTTTAAAGGACAAGCTGTCCAAAACACCAACTAGGCATCTTGCAAGCATCAAAACAACATGCTACATGACCTCAACAAGAAAACAAAAGGCATGGGCATGATGTACAGGTAAAGCATAACAAAACATGAACACTGAGATATCTCCAGAAATCACTAGAACATGCTCAAACACACATGGCAAGATTGCAAATAATAACGGTTCAGACTTTGCAGAAAATAACATTAGGTTGCAATGTTTAGAGCTATCAAACAACATGTTACAGGAACTTATCATGGCAAACAAAGGCATGGCATGAACCTACTAAAAGCATAGAACAAAAGTCCCTTACTGACCATAAGCCAAAAAGGATCAGAAAATATGATGGCACCCATGTAAACATAGCAAGTTATAATAGATTCATGCATGGCAGGAACAACGATAAGTAGGCATGTAGATGAGCTTGTACCACTCACCACAGAGCAATACATGGCATGGAAAGGCAACCAATAGTAATAAGGCATGTTTATGAAGCTAAGCATGGCAATAGCAACTTCATAGGGTGCATGGAACACTAACAACAATCATGGTAACAACTGAACTTAATGTTAACAGGCTGACAGCAATATTATTAAGCAAATTTGGAGCAAGTTTACAACAATCTACAGCATGCTATAAATGCAACCAGGGGCATAGGTGGATAGAGCATAACATGTAGAACAAAAAACCCTTAGTGAACATCTCCAGATTGTGCATAGAATGACTTGTAGCAGCAGGTTTACATAGCATCACGAAATAACAGATTCAGCCTAGCAAAACAGTAATAGCAAGTACCCTACTTAACAAGCTCGATTCACTCACCACAAGTCATTGCATGACAAGATAAGCATAGCATCAGCAAGAAGACATGTTTATGAAACAAACCAAGGCAAGAACAAGTTCATAGCATGCAAGGATCAACTACAACAACCTTGGCAAAATTGAATAACATGTAAACAATCTGCCAGGAAACATTTTGTAGCAAACGTAGAGCACGGACATGCTAGACTACTCCATAAATGCAAACAGGGGCATGAATGGATAGAGGATAACCGTATGTTCAAAACATCCTTACTGAAGTATCTCAAAATATGCATGGATCTCTCTATAGCATCATGTTTACATGGCATCAAAATAACAGCAGAACAGGGACTAAAATCAGCAACATCACGAAGCCTAGTTTGCATGCTTGTGCTAGTCACCACACTGATCACAAAATACATGGTACGAACCTCTGTAAAGAAGACATGGCATAGTTCAAAACACATGTAGACATCAACCTCATAGGATGCACACATCAATCATGGCAAAAATGACAAATGAGCATGTTCTGTTAAGAAACAGGAACTAACATTATGAAGCACTCTTACAACGATGATTCAGGCATCGAGATGACCTCAAATGAACATGATGCAATGGAATGAAATGAAGTACTCGTTGAGACGAACAATTTGACATATTACACGCACAAAACGGAGAAGTATGCATGGAGATATGATGCGATCAACATGGCATGATAATGTCAAAATATTTCGGGACTTAGTCAAATTTCGACCTCGGGGAAAGCTGGACGGGACGGAGCGGGACGGAGGGATCCGGGGACGCCGCGTTTGGATCGGTGAACGGGTGGATCTCGTCCACCTGCGGCGGATCTGGCCGGAGTGGACTCCGGCGAGGGGCGGGGCGGCTCCGGCGAGCTCCGGGCGGCGCGGAGCGACGAGGGGGCGGCGGGGAGGTGCGGCAGAGGAGGCCG
>NC_041393.1:63559549-63566820 GCF_002162155.2 Triticum dicoccoides
GGCGCGGGGTTCCCGGTGCGGCGGCGTGGCGCCGGCGGCGGCCGGGCAGGGCGCTGGGCATGGGCGGGCAGATGGGCCAGGCGGCGGCAGCGCGCGGGCTCGCGTGGTCCCGCTTCGGGCCCCGCGGGCCGCGGCGGTGGGAGGCGCGACGGGACAGGTGGCGCACTGCGGTTGGACGTGGGGGGCGGCGGAGGACGTGTCCGACGTTGGGCGGACGTGTCCGGCGCGCGGAGGAAGAAGGGGCTAGTGTTTCATCCGCGAATTCGGGGGAGGTGGACTAATTTATAGGTAGGAGGAGCTAGGAGAGTCCAAATGGAGCACGGTTTTCGCCCACACGATCGTGATCGAATGTCCGAGAGCATGGAGGGGAGTTTGCTGGGTTTTGGGACACTTTGGCAGGGTGTTGGGATGCAAAGAGAAAGAGGGGGTTTCGGGCTACGCGGTTAACCGTTGGAGCATCAAACGAGCTCCAAATGGCACGAAACTTGACAGGCGGTCTACCGGTGCTATAACAAGGCCGCTTGGCAAACCTCGGGCCATTCCGAGAAAGTATAACACCCGCTCACGAAGAGAGGCAAGAAGGGGACGTCGGATGACATAGGAGCGCCGGATTGCAAAACGGACAATGGGGAAAATGCTCGGATGCATGAAACGAACACGTCTGCAAAATTAGATGCACATGATGACATGATAAAATGCAACACACAAGCAAATGACATAGCAACAGCGACGAATAACTGAATGACATCTGGCGCATCAGATCCGGGGTGTTACAACACTCCTCCACTAACAAGAGATCTCGTCCCGAGATCTTAGGACCGAGACGGAAGGGAAAAGGAATAAGGTGAAACAAGAACTCAAGAGAAGAAGCAACGAATCGAGAGCACTCGAGAAGAAAACAGGAACGACGAGAATGTCGAGAATCGAATGCTCACGGGATCAGATAGACTATGAAACCACTCCGATTAGAACGAGATAAGAAGCGAATAAGACTGAAAGGATTTAGGCAGCACTCCGACTGAAAATGGAAGGAATAGAACAAGAACTTCACAAAATGGGATGGCACTTGACGAGATGAACAACACAAAGCCTCCGGAGGAAATGAAAGAATTGAATGAAAAGAACTTAGAAGGAAGGGTTGAACGGAGTTGTTGAGAAAATCAACAACGAAAGAATAAGCTTGATGTGGACTTATGGATAACATCTCAGAAATTATGAGGTGATAACCAGCCGCAAACGGAAATGATTGGATAACTTAGAAGAACGAAGAAATGCAAAACTCCACTTCAAAAGAATACAGAGAATTAATTGCACTTCGAGACACGAGAAGAAAAGATACTTGAACTCCACCGACAAAATCTTAATGAACTCTTGAAAGAATGAATTAAATCATGAAGAACCACCATGAAGAACTCCAGTAACAAAAGGATGATGAGATAGAATGAAGGATGAAAGAATAAGATGAGCCTTGCGATGATTTAGATGGAGGTTCCGACGAGATGGCCAAGGAAATTTGAACTCCAGAAAAGAAAAGATGAAAACACTTGGAACTAGAATTTATTCCTCAAGAACAAACTCCGAAAGAAGGGATTAATCACTTTGGGGAAATAAAAATAAGATTTATTGTATGCTTATCCTTCATCAAATTAAATTGATGACCAACAATGGATTTATGCATACTACTTATTCTTCTTGAAAAAGATTGAGAAGTGACATATCGCAACTTGAGAAGGTCTTCATGAACCACCGGTAGGATTGGAAAGAACGAATGAATTAAACTGATAATCAAGGAAAAATAATCTTGAACGAACCACCGTAAAAAACTCAGAAATGACTGATGGAAGAGAATGAATCACCGGGAAGAATTGGAAGAACCAATATGCTCGAGGGGATTTAGATGCAACAGAACAAAGAGATCATGAACTGATAAAGAACACTTGAACGAAGCACCGAGATAATTGGATAACGTTAGCTCAAATGTGAGGACGAAGAATTCTTCTGGAACGATGGCCTCCGGTGAAAAGAAACGGGGAAACAACTCCTGACATACTCCGGATGGGTAGGAAAAGGAATATCTGACAAATGGAATAATTCAAGAGGATAACATGAAGCTAGAACCATGAAACTTCTAGAGAACAGACAAGATTTAGAGGAAAAAACTCTTCTTCGGTCTTCGAATGACGACGAGAAGCACCACCAAAATTACTGAGATACTCCGTTAGAATGAAAAGCGACGATGTTGAGCCAACAATGAAAAGAGTTTGAAAACGATCTTGGAGAAGGCATGTGACTGATGGAATCCATTCTTACGTCACACTTGAAAAGAATTGAGAATAACTCCAGGAAATTAGAAGAGTCAGGTAAGAACCTAGGAAAACACCTGTGGGTTAGGGCCCACTAAAGAGATAACACCATTGGAAAGGATTGTTGAAGAGATAGATGATGCACCGGAACAATTGAAATATTTGAATGAGGTGACAACCTCGAATTAATTAGAACACAGACGAATCTCCTGAGATGTCTTGAACTCCGCAATGATTGAATGGCGAGAGGCAAACGAGCAGGGAAAACACTTGAGCTGAGGGATAGAATATAATCACTACCGAAAAACTTGAATTGAGTGCACCGGAAAAGAGATGAAGAATGTCGAACAAAATGAGAATTCACCGGTTGAAATGATTGAGGGAAGACTGAAGAGGCTCCATACGAATGAAATAGATGGTCGAGAGAGAGTCAGACTCCGGGAAGAAAAAGGGTGGGAGGGCGGGAAAACAAAGGCAACTCGGAAGGGGAAACTGACGAATATCTTGAAGAGAAAACACCGGTTGAAATCATTGAGGAAAGAAAGCAAAGGCTTCGCATGAGTAGGATAGATACTCGATTACGGACTCTGGTTCCGAGAAGAAGAAGGGTGGGCGGGTGGGAAAGAAAACAACTGAGGATTGAACTCAAAGATGAAGAGGGTCGAGTTAGCTTGACGAGAAATGCAACGGATCAAAAGAGCTGAGAACCAACGATCGAAAAACCAATTGCGTGAACCTAAAGAAAAATTTGAAGGGGAAGAGAAGTAGTTCAAAACACCTACGTCAAGATTCCTCACCAGAGCGACGAAGGGGGTTGAGGAGTAAGAAGAATTCCTACTCTCCGATATAACTAGACTCCGAAAATAGTTTTCTTTCTAGACTCGACATCGGCCAAACTACACGATCAATCAAGGGGGCTCCTAGGGTCGGTCGAGGCTCTGATACCAACTTATCACGCCCAATATGCGACCCTATCCAAAAGGAACTCGAAGGTCCCACCAAGGATAGACCCGCATATTGAAACGCTTTTGCAAGGTGGATATCATTACATCAACATTACAAAATAGATGGGGATACATACAAGAGGCATACAAAGCCACACAAATACAACGTCATCTTACATAAGAGCACCATCCGACTACCTATGAAACACAAACAGAAACACAAATGACATCCACCCTGCTAGCCCAGGCTGCCGACCTGGAACCTATCCCTAATCGAAGAAGCAGAAGAAGAACTCAACGCAAGCAAGCATCGCTCTCGCGTCATGATCATCGCAAAACCTGTACCTGCAACTGTTGTTGTAGTAATCTGTGATCCACGAGGACACAGCAATCCCATTACCATGGGTATCAAGACTAGCAAAGCTTAAAGGAAAGGAAGGGGTAAAGTGGTGAGGCTGCAACAGCGACTAAGCATATATGGTGGCTAACATACGCAAATAAGATCGAGAAGAGAGCAAGCGGAACGGTCGTCAACTAGTAATGATCAAGAAGTAATCCTGAACTCCTACTTACGTCAAACATAACCCATAAACCATGATCACTTCCCGGACTCCGCCGAGAAGAGACCATCACGGCTACACACGCGGTTGATGCATTTTAATTCGGATCTGGTGTCAAGTTATCTATAACCGGACATTAACAAATTCCCATCTGCCTATAACCGCAGGCACGGCTTTCAAAAGATTATACCCTGCAGGGGTGTCCCAACTTAGCCCATGATAAGCTCTCGCGATCAACGAAGGATATACCTTCTCCCAGGAAGACCCGATCAGACTCGGAATCCCGATTTACAAGACCTTTCGACAATGGTAAAACAAGACCAGCAAGACCGCCCGCTGTGCCGATAAATCCCGATAGAAGCTGCACATATCTCATTCTCAGGGCACACCGGATGAGCAAGACGACGGGTTGGCATAGACCCTGGTTGCCCAGGGGGCGCCGGACATCGCTCGGTTTGGACCAACACTTAGACAAGCATTGGCCCGAGGGGGCTAAAATAAAGATGACCCTCGGGTTAATTACTCCCAAGGGAAATGTAGGTGATGGTGAGGCAAATGGTAAAACCAATGATGGGCTTTGCTGGAGGAGTTTTATTCAAAGCGAACTATCAAGGGGGTCCCATAAATCACCCAACCGCGTAAGGAACGCAAAATTCGGGAACATAACACCGGTATGACGGAAACTAGGGCGGCAAGAGTGGAACAAAACACCAGGCATAAGGCCGAGTCTTCCATCCTTTACCAAGTATATAGATGCATTAATAATATAAGAGATATTGTGATATCCCAAACAAAATCCTGTCCACCATGGAGCAATCTTCAACTTCACCTGCAACTAGCAACGCTATAAGAGGGGCTGAGCAAGGCGGTAACATAGCCAAGCAATGGTTTGCTAGGAAGGGTGTCAAATGTTAGAGGTTCATGGCAATTTGGGAGGCATGATGAGCAAAAGATAGGTAACGCAGCAAAGCGATAGAACGGAGCAACTAGCATAGCAATGATAGTAGTGAGATCCAGGGTAGCGGTCATCTTGCCTGAAATCCCGCAAGGAAGAAGAACAAGTCCATGAAGAAGACGAACGGATGAAGCCGAACCAAGCGTAGACGAACGAATCCTCACGATCGCAACGAAACAGGAACTAACAAGAAGAAGCACACAACATGGTAAACACACCACACATATACAAGACATGATGCACAACCAAGCATGATGCATGACAAGGCTACATGAAGCTACTCATGGCAAGAGATGATGCAAACAAGAGCAACACATCAAGGCAAGTTTAAATGAGGTCGGGAACAACATATAACAATTCCGGTAAGTCCTCATATGCATATTTCGAAATTAGTCGAGATCTGAACAAACATTACGTTGAAGTTGTTAAACATCAAGTTAAAGAGCACCAAGAGGATCTACACGAAATTTTAGTCAAGTTACATATAAAGTTCATTTAGTTCGGAGCTACGGCCTAGAAGATATGAGCAAAACAAGTTAAACATGGCATTGATGCAAAATGCACCCAAACATCAAGCAAACACCTCAAAACAAGGATGCAACATGATAATATAAAACTACATGCAATTCTAAGCAAATTTCATATAGAGCACACTCAAAACGGAGCAACGGTTCAACACACACACATGAAACAAATTTAAAGGACAAGCTGTCCAAAACAGCAACTAGGCATCTTGCAAGCATCAAAACAACATGCTACAGTACCTCAACAAGAAAACAAAAGGCATGGGCATGATGTACAGCTAAAGCATAACAAAACATGAACACTGAGCTATCTCCATAAATCACTAGAACATGCTCAAACACACATGGCAAGATTGCAAATAATAACAGTTCAGACTTTGCAAAAAATAACATCAGGTTGCAATGTTTAGAGCTATCAAACAACATGTTATAGGAACTTATCATGGCAAACAAATGCATGGCATGAACCTACTAAAAGCATAGAACAAAAGTCCCTTACTAACCATAAGCCAAAAAGGATCAGAAAATATGATGGCACCCATGTAAACATAGCAAGTTATAATACAGATTCATACATGGCAGGAACAACGATAAGTAGGCATGTAGATGAGCTTGTACCACTCACCACAGAGCAATACATGGCATGGCAAGGCAACCAACAATAATAAGGCATGTTTATGAAGCTAAGCATGGCAATAGCAAGTTCATAGGGTGCATGGAACACTAACAACAATCATGGCAACAACTGAACTTAATGTTAACAGACTGACAGCAACATTATTAAGCAACTTTGGAGCACATTTACAATAATCTACAGCAAGCTATAAATGCAACCAGGGGCATGGGTGGATAGAGCATAACATGTAGAACAGAACACCCTTAGTGAACATCTCCACATTGTGCATAGAAATAACAGATTCAGCATAACTTGTAGCAGCAGGTTTACATAGCATCACGAAATAACAGATTCAGCCTAGCAAAACAGTAACAGCAAGTACCCTACTTAACAAGCTCGATTCACTCACCACAAGTGATTGCATGACAAGATAAGCATAGCATCAGCAAGAAGACATGTTTATGAAACAAACCAAGGCAATAACAAGTTCATAGCATGCAAGGATCAACTACAACAACCTTGGCAAAATTGAATAACATGTAAACAATCTGCCAGGAAACATTTTGTAGCAAAAGTAGAGCACGAAAATGACATGCTACACTACTCCATAAATGCAAACAGGGGCATGAATGGATAAACGATAACCATATGTTCAAAACATCCTTACTGAAGTATCTCAAAATATGCATGGATCTCTCTGTAGCATCATGTTTACATGGCATCAAAATAACAGCAGAACAGGGACTAAAATCAGCAACATCACGAAGCCTAGTTTGCATGCTTGTGCTAGTCACCCATTGATCACAAAAATACATGATAAGCACCTCTGTAAAGAAGACATGGCATAGTTCAAAACACATGTAGACATCAACCTCATAGGATGCACACATCAATCATGGCAAAAATGACAAATGAGCATGTTCTGTTAAGAAACAGGAACTAACATTATGAAGCACTCTTGCAACGATGATTCAGGCATCTAGATGACCTCAAATGAACATGATGCAATGTAATGAAATTAAGTACTCGTTGAGCCGAACAATTTGACATATTACAAGCACAAAACAGAGCAGTATGCATGGAGATATGATGCGATCAACATGGCATAATAATGTCAAAATATTTCAGGACTTAGTCAAATTTGGACCTCGGGGAAAGCTGGACGGGACGAAGCGGGACGGAGGGATCCGGGGGCGCCGCGTTTGGATCGGCGAACCGGTGGATCTCGTCCACCCGCGGCGGATCTGGCCGGAGTGGACTCCGGCGAGGGGTGGGGCGGCTCCGGCGAGCTCCGGGCGGCGCGGAGCGACGAGGGGGCGGCGGGGAGGCGCGGCAGAGGAGGACGGCGACCCCTGGCGGCGCGGCGAGG
>NC_041393.1:63567264-63569972 GCF_002162155.2 Triticum dicoccoides
GCGCGCGGAGGAAGAAGGGGCTAGGGTTTCATCCGCGAATTCGGGGGGGGGGGTGGACTAATTTATAGGTAGGAGGAGCTAGGAGAGTCCAAATGGAGCATGGTTTTCGCCCACACGATCGTGATCGAACGACCGAGAGCATGGAGGGTAGTTTGTTGGGTTTTGGGCCACTTTGGAAGTGTGTTGGGCTGCAAAGAGAAAGGGGGAGTTTCGGGCTACGCGGTTAACCGTTGGAGCATCAAACGACCACCAAATGGCACGAAACTTGACAGGCGGTCTACCGGTGCTATAACAAGGCCGCGCTTGCCAAACCTCGGGCCATTCCGAGAAAGTATAACATCCTCTCATGAAGAGAGGCAAGAAGGGGACGCTGGATGACATAGGAGCGCCGGATTGCAAAACGGACAACGGGGAAAATGCTCGGATGCATGAAACGAACATGTATGCAAAATGAGATGCACATGATGACATGATAAAATGCAACACGCAAGCAAATGACATAGCAACAGTGACGAATAACTGAATGACATCTGGCGCATCGGATCCGGGGCGTTACACATGTCCACATGTATGCACACTTTGGTGCACTTGCATGCATGCAATCACGTAGCCGCAGTGCAACCGGCTACTTTTCGGTCTGCCGGAGAGGGGGTACCCAACTATGGGTTTTTTCTACTCCGTCAAACGTCACGAAACTTTTTCCACATCTTGGCATCACTATCCACAGCACCCACACCAATTTGCATATTTTTCTGACGCTCGATGCATTTCCTAGAATTTCCCAACCAAAAATCACTAAAACACTGGCCGGACGTGACCCAACATTCGTTTTGTATCTGTTTTCGTTCCAACCTTGTGTGGGGGCCTACGTTGGCTGTGCCCACATGTATGCACACTTTGTTGCACTTGCATGCATGCGATCACGTAGCCGCAGTGCAACCAGCTACTTTTTGGTCTACCGGAGAGGGGGTTCCCAACTACGGGTTTTTTCTACTCCATCAAATGACACGAAACTTTTTCCACACGTTGGCATCACCATCCACATCACCCAGGCCAATTTGCATATTTTCCCGACGCTCGATGCATTTTCTAAGATTTTCCCGGTCAAAAATCCCTAAAACACTGGCCGAACGTGACACAACGTTCGTTTTGTGTCCGTTTTCGTTCCAACCTTGCGTGGGGGCCTACGTTGGACGTGCACACTTTTATGCACTTGCATGCATGCGATCACGTAGCCGCAGTGCAACCAGCTACTTTTCGGTGCCGGAGAGGGGATTCCCAACTACGGGTTTTTCTACTCCGTCAAACATCACGAAACTTTTTCCACATGTCGGCATCACCATCCACAGCACCCATGCCAATTTGCATATTTTTCCCACGCTCAATGCATTTCCTAGGATTTTCCCGGTCAAAGATTAATAAAAATACTGGCCAGACGTGACACGCCGTGTGTTCCGTGTCTGATTTCGTTCATATCGTGCGTGCAAGACTACATTCGGGATGCACACGCACTCGCAAAATTTTGTTTGGTTACATGCATGCGATCACGTACCTTTACATTGAGCATCGTTCTGGACTACCGGTATTTTATGTGTTTGTTCAATAAATTTTTAAGCCTTATTTTGTGTACGACTAATTTCTTATGCTTTAGCATATATTCGTGTACAAATGCATCATCAAATCAACACTCTCGAATGAAATGGATAAAACAAATTTCACTCAAATTTCATTCAACATAGATAAGATATTTTACATAGTCGAGCGAAGTCGATGATGATAGGTGCATACATAAAGTCTACTACTTAGGCTTAGAACGACATAACCAAATTAGCTAATCAACACACTAAAAATAACTACTCATTGTCGCTATCGACGAGGTCAATCACGGCCGGGCCGTCGCCACCATCATCGTCGCTGTTGGACCGGTTCGCGACGTCGTCCCAGTCCACCGGGCCGTCGTCGGAATCCTCTTCCGCCGCCTCCGCCAGCGCCTGCTGTCACTTCGGCGGCGCCACGCCGCCTGCTGTGCCGCCATCGCCTCGGCCGCATCGATTGCGGCCGCAATCTTGGCGACCTCCATCGCAGCAGTCACCGCCGCCACAGCCTACGACGCCCGTACGGCCACATTGTACCCCGGGGTGTCATCCGGGTCGCCATCCTCGCGGAGGATGACCTGCTCCGGCGGCAGCTCGATCTCCGGCGGCAAGGGAGGGGCGGCCGGTGCGGGCGCCGCTGCCGGGTGCGCACCATGGCCGCCGTCATGTCTGCGGTGATCGTGCGGTGGAGGCGGTGCGCGAAGACGGCCACTGCGGCCCGTTAGGTCGGGGCTCACGCCGGCCGCCGCAAGGCGGAAGGCGGCGATGACCTCCCAATAGACTTTCCCGCACCTAAAGTTCTGGCGGCCTTCGATGTTGTGCCGGCCACCGCTATGGTTCCGGAGCTCCTCCTCCGTCGCGCCGGGACCTAGCATCACGAAGCCATCCTTGTCGATCTTCCAGTTGCGTGGAAGACGACAGCCCGGTGGCACGGGGAGGCAGTAGCGGTGGAGCTCCTCCGTCTTCGGCACTCCGATGCTCGTCGGCCATGCACCGGGGATGTCGTTGTCGTCGTTGCCGCCGCCACCGCCGCCCGTGCTGCGAGGGGCGTCGGTGGGACGGGTGTGGGCGTCGGAGGGACGGGAGGGGCTTCTTATATAGCAGCGGGCTGCG
>NC_041393.1:63571026-63572748 GCF_002162155.2 Triticum dicoccoides
CCACGCGTTGACTGCGGGGCTGCCGCGTTGATCACGGGCGGCCGCGCGGGCATGTCTGCATGCCTGCCACGTCATCAGGCGCGTGCGGACGGACGGTTTAATTTTTTTTTCCTCGCGGGCGGGCGGGCTGTATTCATATACGTATAGCTCCGGCTGTTTTTTTTTTGCGATCGGGCGGGCGGACGCTTATTTGAAAAATGATCATCCTGCCCTCTGTTATGAAGAGATATTGGACAATCTCGGTCGTCCTTTTGTTTGGGGGTCTATCAAAGCGGAAGTGTTATAATTAATAGTTGAAGAGAGTATCAATTACAACATTTACTTCTGAGGTGTGCACAAGTCACCCGCTTACAACTGAAATTGTTCTAA
Organism: Triticum dicoccoides; assembly: GCF_002162155.2. Lineage (NCBI taxonomy): Eukaryota > Viridiplantae > Streptophyta > Magnoliopsida > Poales > Poaceae > Triticum > Triticum dicoccoides. Next base: position 63,571,396 of record NC_041393.1, read on the forward strand.
TTCTCACGATTATCTGCCATCTTTGACCGTGAACGTTCGGATGAAAATGTGGGAGGTCACCTGACCACCCAATCTTCTATTACATCGAGAACTCGTATGTGCAATTGCGCCCTAAAGAGTCCATAAGACAAAGCCTTGATTTTCCCTACCCTCAGTCTTCTTCTTTCTGTTTTGTATAGATTATGATTTGTAATTATTTTTTTGCTTTTCCTCCGGTTCGGCTTACAAAGCTCTGCTTTTCGGCCGTGAGTTTGCACCGGCAGCGGAGGAATGCTGGAACTCGTGGGTGCCTTTGGAGGTGAAACTCTTCATTTGGATTGCCTTGCACGACCGTCTCTCGACAGCAGATCGCCTAATCCGCCGCACGCTGCCTCTCCGGATCACTGGAAGCTTCGCAATGGTGCGCCAGAAGATGTGGAACACATGCTAGTACTTCGGTGCACCTACTCTCGACAGGTATCCGTGTCTATACTCAGGCCTCCGCAGCTGGCGGAATGGGGGCCTTCGCTTTCTTTGGCGATACAAAGGGCGTGTCGGAATGATTTAAAAAAAATATAGTCTCGGCAACCCTTCGGTTTATATGGCTAGAAGAGAACAACGTCTTTGATGACAAGGCCTTGATGTTCAATTTGGTTGTTGGACGAATCCGGACGGAGCTAGGGAACCACATCTGGTTTCATAGTTTGCACATTAACATGGTTTTCTTCTCCTTCTTAATACAAAAGGCACGCAATTCTCTTGCGTGCTCTTATTAAAAAAATCACAAGGTACTTTTTTACGGAAGCTTATAATTAACATGACATATTTGAGCAGTTGAATATTATGCATTAAGGGACGGCTAACACGCGCGCGTCGTAGCGCTCGGTTTTGGACAAGGGTAGCTTCCTCGATTAAGTATGTTGCAACGAGTTGGGAGGGGGGGACTCGCCAGCCCCCACTCCCCATTGAAATCAGGGAGGGGGGGAGGGGGGAGATTAGGGGAGGGGGTGGGCCCATGTACTTGCATGTGTGACTAAATTCACGGGAGAGAGAGAAATTGGTGGACCAGGATGCTTGCATGCAACTGAAATAGGAAACTTGGTGGGTCCAGTTGCTTCAAAGGATGCCTACCCACCCTCGCATGCCTCGTCACGCTGGCTATTTGGTGGGACCCAATAATGATTACCCTATCGCCCGAAAAAGGAAGCCAAGGCAGATATCCCGTTGTGTGTTCGTGCGTTCAACGCGCGCACGCGAAGGAGTAAATCCGTATGCGTATCCATTGTCCATCTCATGATGTATATTTAGACATCTGGGGTATTCAATTGAAATTTAACATGTTTATCTTGAATTTCTATCGTCAAATATACCCAC
>NC_041393.1:63572881-63578178 GCF_002162155.2 Triticum dicoccoides
TCACTGTTCTCCTTCCATGTTCCTAATCGTGACCCCACAACTCGAAACCTCTCTTGTCGGCAACATTGAGTCACTACTTTTGATCAGACTATCATATATTAAAGAAGAAAGGGGGAGAGCCCTCCACACATTAAATCATGAATGTACGGGCGTTACAACGCCGTCCGCTGTTGCACTAAGCTGACTACTCGCCCTGTGCCCACTCCGGTGCCGCTATGATGGCCGCCGCTAAGTCGCCCCGCAAGATGCCCGCCTGCTTCCAAACCCTACTCTCACTAGTGATTATGTCCATAACCCATGCCAGGCATACCGCCGCCCTATCAAATACTATAGCGTTCCTGTGCTTCCACAACTCCCATAGGTTAGCAGGCAGATGGTGCGGATCGTCTTCGTGTGATGCCCGTGCACGCTCTGCCTTGTGCACCATGCCTGCAATGCCTCTCCTGCCTGCGGTACGCCGCCCAGATTACCTAGGGTAGAGAAGACCCGGGTCCAAACCTCCCTTGCTAGCATGCACTCCCACGAGTAGATGGCCGATCGTTTCGTCGTGCTGGTCGCAAAAAGGACACGTATCCGGGTGTGGAAGGCCACGGCGTGCCAGCCTGTCAGAAGTCCAACAACCGTCCATGATCGCCAAGCTTTTGATCAGACTATCACCATTCCCGGCAGCTTCCCTTCCCTTTGTTTTCACGCAAGTGTAGATTACCGGAATGTGCTATATCTTAGGCTAGTCATAGTGGGAGTAACTTAGCAAGTAACATAGCGCACTTCGATATTTTTTTGCTTATCTGGCATGTAGTTAATGAGAAGTAGTAACATAATATGTTACTGTACCATAGCGCTTTCCAAGACAAAATGAGTCTACAAGCTAATTAATGAAGTCCTCTATGACACTACTGCTATATTACTTTGCACTATGAAGGTAGTAACTTAGACTAGTGTCATGTGCATGACACTAGTATAAGTTACTCCCCATTATGACCAGCCTTAGTCCTATCATCTTGGTAGTCATTACTCAAAATAATAAATCATCTTGGTAGTCGTCAATACAAGCGACACATTATGCCACTTGGAAAGGAAGCTTTCCGAAGACTAATTTAGGCTGGTCATAGTAAGAGTAACATAGGTAGTAACATACATGCCACATAAGCAAAGAAGATGATGTGTCAAGTAATTAATGAGGAGAGAGACAAATAGAGTAACATAATATGTTACCATCACATAGCGCTTTCCAATGCAAAATGAGTCTACAAAACAATAAATGAAGATCTATATGTTATCACACTTATGTTACTACCCACTATGAAGGTAGTAACATAGACTAGTAGCATGTGCATGTTACTACTCTAAGTTACTCCCCACTATGACTAGCCTTAGTGTTTTGATAAGTTAAGCCAGATCTGATCCTTGTTCGATTTTTTCTCGAGATTTGACCCCTTTTCTACCGTCAGGGTCGATGGATATAGGGTATAACTTTCTACCACCAAGGACCTTGACGGTAAGGTTGCACGCCTTACCGTAAAAAAATTAAGTATCAAACACAGTGCTTGTACCCACCTATCATTGGGCATCTCTGCGGTAGGGTTGCACAGGCTACCATCAGCCTGTTTAGCGGCAGGGCTGCACTGCGCTGACGTGGATAAGTGAACTACCGCCAGAGGACTTGACGGTAGGTTGGTATACCCTACCGCCATCGAGCTCGGCGGTAGAAAAATTGTTAGATAAAAAAAAACTCGAATCAAAGTCAGATCTGGCTTAACTTTCACGAAAGGGTCACACCAAATTTAACCGCTTTCGGGGTGAAAGATGCCCCCATTTTCCATTCAGACTGCACACGCAAACAAAGAACTGAAGTTTCCCTTCAAAAAAAAAAAGTTCTACAGTAAACTCTCCAGCTTTGCCTTGCATGAACGGCTGTACGTTCCCAGGCTCCCAGCTAGGTCAACTCTTCTGCTTTCTCTTCCAGCAAGACTACAAGCCTCGTGGCCGTGGTTTCCACCGCGTGGTCAGTCCCGCGGAGCCACACCTCCATTTGTACACGGCAGCTAGCTCAGTAACGTCTTGATCTGTTGCCTTTAACAGTAGAGTGATACACACACAGCTCCATTCCATTGGAGTAGATTGTACTAGCACAGCTGCACCGACGATCTCTTGCTATTTTGGACCACAGTGCACATGCGAAAATTGAAGCTTTCCGGGAAAAAGGTGCCCCCATTGTCCGATCCATCCAACCCAAGTTGCTTGCGCTTGCACGCACGGACAAAGAAACTGAAAAATCTGCATTAAACTCTTGTGTTTTCGTCGACGCATACAAGTCTCGTGGCTGTACGTGTCCGCAGCTCAGTCAGAGTCCCGCGGAGCCATGCGTTTCAGTCGTCAAGCCGGCAAAAGATGACCGTGGCAACACCGGCCAGCGCTGGACAGTGACCAGCGGTTGAATTCACTGTGTGGGAAACGCCGGATGCGTGCCGGGGACGACTGCCTTGGACGCTGGAGGGGTCAGCGCGGCGCTGCTGATGCCCGCCTGCCGTTGAAGGTAACTGAAAGTGGCCTTTTCCTCCTTGCTTTCCTGCTGAACATGCTCAGGAAAAATCGTCGGATGCACGGATGGGTCGACCAACCCCCGCCGAGAGGGACCCCGTCGCCGGCGTCGACGTCGGCGGCGGTTAGGAAGACGACGCCATTGCAGGTACAGTGACAGACGGAGGAGGAGGGGTGCTGAGCAAATGCTCTGCTGGGTCGTCGTCATGGGGCGAGTAGTTGTAGGTAGCCAGTGGGTAGCTAGCTGACGGACCGGACGGACGGACGACTGACAGTGCCAGGGGGAGGAAGGAGGAAATGCACGCGCTCGTGCCGACTGGGATTCCTTCCTAGGACGGCTTCGCTTCTCTCTCGAGGGAGAGAGCGCGAGGGGAAACAACGGAATGATTGAGGATTAGTTGGGACTCACAAGTTGAGCTGGTTTGCTTTCGTTGCGGTTCTTCTCTGAGGTTGGTGCGTTTTCTTGGATAGCTTACCATGCACACGCGCAGTGTGGTTTGAGGTTGGTGTGTTGCGTGGTTAGTGGTGTTAGGAATTCAAGCCGCACCCATATCATTCGAGGAGAAGCTATCGCAACAATGACATCTCAAAACTGATTTGGTAATCTCATCTACTCCATGGCCATGATTACGCGCTTCTCTCCATATTCTAAATTGACATAGTAAGCTACCGATAAGCTTGATGATGTTATGCTTCATGCACTAGCTAACGTAACCAACAATTCAAACTGACGAAAAGGGTTAGGCAATCTTTGTATACACTTCAACACTTGAGATCATCCAATCACACTGCCATGGGCACCAGAGCCATTCCTGCCATGCTCTTTATCTAACTTATTATGTCTAGTGTATTCTTGGGGCGACACTAGGCGCCGACAGATCGATGCGAGAGCCCGATCGGCAGCCTTCATGAGCCGTCGGATGCCCTGGCTCCTAGTTATCGGATCATAGAAGCCCTCATCGTCCTCTTCGCACACCTTCTCAATCGTGTGAAATCATCCGGATTGTACTTGTTTACTCCTATTTTTGGCTGCCTTGTGGTCCCTTTATATATAGACAAAAGCTACATACTTTTCGAATGCGGCTGTTCATGAGCTTGGATGAACAGTAAAATCAAAATAAATTTAAAAAATATAAAATGGTCTGAACTTTTTCCGTGTCAAAGATTGACATATGTTTTCGTAATGCAAAGTTTTATCACCGGATGACATTCTTGGAAAACATGGTTAAAAAAATCGACGCTCCAAAATGTTACTCCCTCCATCCCAAAATAACTATCTCAAGCTTAGTATAATTTTGTACTAAAACTAGTACAAAGTTGAGACTTATTTTGGGGCGGAGGGAGTATTTTCAAAAGCATTCTGGAGCATCAATTTTGTTTTCTTACCACGCCTTCCACAAGTATCATTTCTTGACGAAACTTTGCAAGCTGTGAAACATTTCTCAATGTTCGGTATAAAAAAATCAGAATTTTTAAAAATTGTTTTCAGTTTTTTTACTTTTCAGTACAGCTCACATGACATTGGGATAAGAACAACACTTTCGCATATGTTTCTTCCTTTTCTAATTACAAAACAACTATAATCTGACATGTACACGTATATTTGACATATATTTCAACAAGTAAAATATCAACACAAAGAAGGAATTGGGCGTGCCGTGGGAAAGTACTCAAGTGCGTCTGATTTTGTTTTTAATTTTAGAACAAACTAATCTTTCACAGAGAGCTCCTTTGATGAGCAAAAAAAAAAAAAAAATTAGTGTATGTCGAGCAATATATAGTTGCCACGCGCTCGTAGCGAGGTGAATGTCGCGCTCGTCTACACACCAACTCACAGCTTATGGGCTGTGCCCAACAACGTTGTTCTTTGAGAACATGATCAGTATTCCTGCGAATTATTCTTGGGAAACGACACCATTATCTTTTTTTCTGCGAGAAAACTTCTAGTCTATTTATCTTCAATCATGGAAAAATAACGACCACCAGAAATAATAAAAGTTACATCCAGGTCCGTAGACTACCTAGTGACGACTACAACACTAAAGCGAGCCAAATGCGCGCCGCCGTCGTCGCCCCTCCCTCGCCGGATCTGGACAAAACTTGTTGTAGTAGACAGTCGACAAGTCGTCGTGCTAAGGCCCCATAGGACAAGCGCATCACAACAGTAACCACCGGCGATGAAGAGTGGCGTAGATCGGAAGGATCCAACCTGAAGAAACACAAACGTAAACGAACTACAACCAGATTCAAGCAAATCCACTAAGGGCAGATCTGCCGGAGACACACCTTCACAGGCCCACCGACGATCCTAGACACACCACCGAAACGGAGCTAGGCAGGGAGATGTTGGGGAACGTTGAATGGAAAACAAAAAAAATTCTATGCACACGCAAGATCTATCCATGGAGATGCATAGCTACGCGAGGGGAGAGTGTGTCTACGTACCCTCGTAGACCGTAAAACAGAAGCGTTTATTAACGCGGTTGATGTAGACGAACACATTCGCGATCCAACCGTTCAAGTACCGAACGTACGACACCTCCGCATTCAGCACACATTTAGCTCGATGACGTCCTCGCCTTCTTGCTACAACAAGACAAGCGAAGTAGCAGATGAGTTCCAGTAGCAAGACGGCGTGGTGACGGTGGTTGTGAACTTGTTCTCGCAGGGGCCTTGCACTGTGGAAAAACTGGATGGAGGACTAAACTGTGGAGAGGGGCGCCGCACACGACTAAGACATTGTCGTGGGGTTGTGT
>NC_041393.1:63578397-63631577 GCF_002162155.2 Triticum dicoccoides
CGCCTTTCCTTCCTCTTAGGTGGAGGGAAGGAAAGAGGGGCTAACCCTACCCCGTTTGCATCCATAGGGACGGCGTCCAAGAGGAGGGGCGCGCCTGCCCCTTGTGGGCTGGTGTGTTCTCCTCTCTTGGCCAAGAAAGCCCATTAACCTCCCGGGGCTTCCCGGAACCCCTTCCGTGACTACCCGATGTACTCTGAAACCTTTCCGGTGTCCAAATAGCATCGTCCTATATACTAATCTTTACCTCCGTACCATTCCGCAGATCCTCATCATGTCCGTGATCTAATCCGGGACTCCAAACAACATTCGGTCACCAAATCACATAACTCATAATACTATATCGTCAACAAACGTTAAGCGTGCGGACCCTACGGGTTCGAGAAGGATGTAGACATGACCGAGACGCTTCTCCAGTCAATAACCAATAGCGGAACCTGGATGTACATATTGGTTCCTACATATTCTACGAAGGTCGTTATCAGTCGAACCTTATGACAACATACGTAATTCCCTTTGTCTGTCGGTATGTTACTTGCCTGAGATTTGATCATCGTTATCTTCATACCTAGTTCAATCTCGTTACCGGCAAGTCTCTTTACTCGTTCTATAATACATTATCTCATAACTAACTCTTTAGTCACTTTATTTGCAAGATTTTGTGATGTGTATTACCGAGAGGGCCCAGAGATACCTCTCCAATACACAGAGTGACAAATCTCAATCTCGATCTGTGCCAACTCAACAGACACCTTCGGAGATACCTGTAGAGCATCTTTATGATCACCCAGTTATATTGTGACGTTTTATAGCACACAAGGTATTCCTACGGTATCTGGGAGTTGCATGATCTCATGGTCGAAGGAATATGTATTTGACATTAAGAAAACAGTAGCAATAAACTGAACGATCATATGCTAAGCTAACGGATAGTTCTTGTCCATCACATCATTCTCCTAATGATGTGATCCCGTCATCAAGTGACAAAACATGGCCATGGTTAGGAAACCTTAACCATCTTCGATCAACGAGCTAATCTAATAGAGGCTTACTAGGGACACAATATTTGTTTATGTATCCTCACATGTATTTAAGTTTCCGATCAATACAATTCTAGCATGAATAATAAACATTTATCATGAATAAGGAAAATAATAATAATAACTTTATTATTGCCTCTAGGGCATATTTCCATCAGTCTCACACTTGCACTAGAGTCAATAATCTAGTTCAGTCACCATGTGATTAACACCCATAGTTCACATGACCATGTGACTAACACCCAAAGAGTTTACTAGAGTCGATAATCTAGTTCACATCGCCATGTGATGAATACCCAAAGAGTACTAAGTGAAGGAAATATGCCCTAGAGGCAATAATAAAGTTGTTATTTTATATTTACTTATTCATGATAAAGGTTTACTATTCATGCTAGAACTGTATTGATCGAAAATTTAAGTACATGTGTGAATACATAAACAAATACCGTCTCCCTAGTAAGCCTCCACTAGACTAGCTCGTTGATCAAAGATGGTTAAGGTTTCCTAACCATGGACATGAGTTGTCATTTGATAACAGGATCACATCATTAGGAGAATGATGTGATGGACAAGACCCATCCATTAGCTTAACATAATGATCATTCAGTTTTATTGCTATTGCTTTCTTCATGTCAAATACCTATCTCTTCAACTATGAGATTATGCAACTCCCGGATACCGGAGGAATACCTTGTGTGCTATCAAACGTCACAACATAACTGGGTGATCATAAAGATGCTCTACATGTATCTCTGAAGTTGTTTGTTGAGTTGGCATAGATCAAGATTAGGATTTGTCACTCCGAGTATCAGAGAGGTATCTCTGGGCCCTCTCGGTAATACACATCATAAGCTTGCAAGAAAATGACTAAGGAGTTGGTCACGAGGTGATGTATTATGGAACGAGTAAAGAGGCTTGCCGCTAACAATATTGAACTAGGTATGAAGGTACCGACGATCGAATCTCGGGAAAGTAACATACGGATCGACAAAGGGAATTACGTATGTTGTCATAACGGTTCAACCGATAAAGATCTTCATAGAATATGTAGGAACCAATATGGGCATCCAGTTCCACTATTGATTATTCACCGGAAAGGTGTCTCGGTCACTTCTACATAATTCTCGAACATGTGGGTCTGCACGCTTAACGTTCGATGACGATATAGTATTATATGAGTTATGTGATTTGGTGATCAAATTTTGTTCGCAGTCCCGGATGAGATCACAGACATGATGAGGAGTCTCGAAATGGTCGAGAGGTAAACATTGATATATAGGACGATGGTATTCGGACAACGGAAGTGTTTCGGGGGGTACCGGGTACTTATCGGGTCATCGGAAGGGGTTCCGGGCACCCCCGGCAAAAGATATGGGCCTTATGGGCAAGAGGGGAAATGCACCATCCACAAGGGCCTGGTGAGGCCCCATATTAGGCTGTCCAAGGAGGAGAAGTAAAGAGGGGAAGGGCAAGGAAAGTGTGGAGTAGGACTCCCCCTTCCTTCCCTCTCCTCCCCCCCCTCTTTCCTCCCCCTCGGTTATATATGGCAGGGGGGCGTGGCTTGGGAGGGAGTCCAAGTAGGATCCATCCTGCTTGGGCGCCTCCTATGGCTGCTCCTCCCTCCCTCCCACCAATATATATGTGGGAGGGGCGCCTAGCACACACCAGACAATTGTTAGCCGTGCGCGGCGCCCCCTCCACCGTTTACACCCCCGGTCATTTTTTGTAGTGCTTAGGCAAAGCCCTGCGGAGATCACTTCACCATCACCGTCACCATGTCGTCATGCTGACGGAACTCATCTACTACCTTGTCGTCTTGCTGGATCAAGAAGGGCGAGGGACATCACCGAGTTGAACATGTGCAGAACGCGGAGGTGCCGTAAGTTTGGTACTTGATCGGTTGCGTGAAGAAGTTTGACTACATCAACCGCATTATGAAACACTTCTGCTTATGGTCTACGAGGGTACATAGACACACTCTCCCCCTCTCTTTGCTATGCATCTCCTTGATAGATCTTGCGTCTGCGTAGAACTTTTTTGTTTTCCATGCAACGTTTCCCAACACTAAGGTGTGATCATGTTTTTATTGTGAGAGAGGTTTAGTCAACAGGTCTGCCATATTCAAATTCGTATGTATTTTCGCAAATTTTTGTGTCTACAATGCTTGGCATGGAGCTACTCTAGCTAATTGCTCCCACTTTCAATACGTATCCAGATTGAGACTCAGAGTCATCAGAATCGGTGTCAAAGCTTGCATTGATGTAACCCTTTACGATGAACTCTTTATCACCTCCATAAACGAGAAACATTTCCTTAGTCCACTTTAGGTACCTAAGGATAATTTTGACCGTTGTCCAGTGGTCCACTCCTAGATCACTATTGTATCCCCTAGCCAATCTCATGGCAAGGCACACAATAGGTCTGGTACACATCATGGCATACTTTATAGAACCTATGGCTAGGGCATAGGGAATGACTCTCATTCTCTCTCTATCTTCTGTCATAGTCGGGCTTTGAGTCTTACTCAACTTCACACCTTGCTACATAGGCAAGAACCCTTTCTTTGACTGATCCATTTTAAACTTCTTCAAAACTTTGCCAAGGTATGTGCTTTGTGAAAGTCCTATTAAGCGTCTCGATCTATCCCTGTAGATCTTGATGCCCAATAAGTAGCATCACCGAGGTCTTTCCTTGAAAAATTCTTCTTCAAGCATCCTTTTATGCTATCCAGAAATTCTATATCATTTCTAGTCAATAATATGCCATCCACATATAATATCAGAAATGCTACAGAGCTCCCACTCACTTTCTTGTAAATACAGACTTCACCATAAGTCTGTATAAAACCATATGCTTTGATCATATCATCAAAGTGTATATTCCAACTCCGAGATGCTTGCACCATCCATAAATGGATCGCTGGAGCTTGCACACCTTTTCATCTCCTTAAGGATCGACAAAACCTTCTGGTTGCATCATATATAACTCTTCTTTAAGAAATCCATTAAGGAATGTAGTCTTGATGTCCATTTGCTAGATTTCATAATCATAAAATGCAGCAATTACTAACATGATTTTGACAGACTTAAGCATCGTTACGGGTGAGAAAGTCACATCGTAGTCAACCCCTCGAACTTGTTGAAAAACTTTCGCGATAAGTCGAGCTTTGTAGATAGTGGCATTACCATTAGTGTCTGTCTTCTTCTTGAAGATCCATTTATTCTCAATGGCTTGCCAATCATTGGGCAAGTTCACCAAAGTCCACACTTTATTGTCATACATGGATGCTATCTCAGATTTCATGGCCTCAAGTCATTTATCGGAATCTGGGCTCATCATAGCTTCTTCATAGTTTGTAGGTTCACCATGGTCTAATAACATGACTTCCAGGACAGGATTACTGTACCACTCTGGTGGAGAACACATTATGGTTGACCTACGAGGTTCAATAGCAACTTGATCTGAAGTTTCATGATCATCATCATTAGTTTCCTCTCTAGTTGGCGTAGGCATCATGGGAATGGTTTTCTGTGATGTGCTACTTTATAATTCGAGAGAAGGTACAATTACCTCATCAAGTTCTACTTTCCTCCCACTCACTTCTTTCGAGAGAAACTCCTTCTCTAGAAAGGACCCATTCTTGGCAACAAAGATCTTTCCTTCGGATCTGTGGTAGAAGGTGTACCAAATAGTTTCCTTAGGGTATCCTATGAAGATGCACTTCTCCGATTTGGGTTCGAGCTTATCAGGCTAAAACCTTTTGACATAAGTGTCGCATCCCCAAACTTTAAGAAACAACAACTTAGTTTATTTCCAAACCATAGTTCATACGATGTCGTCTCAATGGATTTAGACGGTGCCCTATTTAATGTGAATGCGGCTGTCTCTAATGCATAACCCAAAAATGATAAAGGAAAATCGGTAAGAGACATAGTAGAATGCACCATATCTAATAAAGTACGATTATGACGTTCGGACACAGCATTACTGCGGTGTTCCAGGTGGCATGAGTTGTGAAACAATTCCACATTGTTTTAAATGAAGGCCAAACTCGTAACTCAAATATTCGCCTCCACCATCAGATCGCAGAAACTTTATTTTCTTGTTATGATGATTCTCCACTTCACTCTGACATTCTTTAAACTTTTCAAATGTTTCAGACTTGTGTTTCATCAAGTAGATATACCCATACCTACTCAAATCATCTGTGAAGGTTAGAAAATAGCGACACTTGCCGCATGCCACAAGACTCATCGGACCGCATACATCCGAATGTATTATTTCCAATAAGTCATTAGCTCGCTCCATTGTTCCAGAGAACAATGTTTTAGTCATTTTTCCCATGAGGCATGGTTTGTAAGTATCAAATGATTCATAATCAAGTGATTCCAAAAGTCCATCCGCATGGAGTTTCTTCATACGCTTTACACCAATATGACCTATAACGGCAGTGCCACAAGTATGTTGCACTATCATTATCAACTTTGCATCTTTTGGCATCAATATTATGAATATGTGTATCACTAGATCGAGAATCAACAAGAATACACCATTCATCAAAGGTGCATGACCATAAGAGTTATTACTCATATAAATAGAACAATCATTATTCTCTGACTTAAATGAATAGCCGTCTCACAATAAACAAGATCCGGATATAATGTTCATGCTCAATGATACGTCTCCAACGTATCTATAATTTTTGATTGTTCCATGCTATTATATTACCTGTTTTGGATGTTTATGGGCTTTACTATACACTTTTATATCATTTTTGGGACTAACCTATTAACCGGAGGCCCAGCCCAAATTCCTGTTTTTTTGCCTATTTCAGTGTTTCGCAGAAAAGGAATATCAAACGGAGTCCAAACGGAATGAAACCTTCGGGAGAGTTATTTTTGGAACAAATGCAATCCAGGAGACTTGGAGTGGACGTCAAGAAGTAAACAAGTTGGCCACGAGGGTCTAGGGCACGCCCTAGGGGGGTAGGCGTGCCCCCCACCCTCTTGGCTCCCCTAACCGACTTCCTTCGCCTATATATACCTATGTACCCCGAAAACATTCAGGAGCACCACAATAACCTATTTCCACCGCCGCAACCTTCTGTACCCATGAGATCCCATCTTGGAGCCTTTTTCGGCGCTCCGTCAGAGGGGGAATCGATCATGCAGGGCTTCTACATCAACGCCATAGCCTCTTCGATGAGTTGTGAGTAGTTTACCACAGACCTTCGGGTCCATAATTATTAGCTAGATGGCTTCTTCTCTCTCTTTGAATCTCAATACAATGTTCTCCTCGATCTTCTTGGATATCTACATGATGTAACTCTTTTTCCGGCGTGTTTGTCAAGATCCGATGAATTGTGGGTTTATGATCAAGTTTATCTATGAGAAATATTTGAATCTCCTCTGAATTCTTTTATGTATGATTGGTTATCTTTGAAAGTCTCTTCAAATTATCAGTTTGGTTTGGCCTACTAGATTGATCTTTCTTGCAATGGGAGAAGTGCTTAGCTTTGGGTTCAATCTTGTGGTGTCCTTTCCTAGTGACAGCAGGGCAGCAAGGCATGTATTGTATTGTTGCCATCGAGGATAAACAGATGGGGTTTATATCATATTGCTTGAGTTTATCCCTCTACATCATGTCATCTTGCCTAATGCATTACTCTGTTCTTATGAACTTAATACTCTAGATGCATGCTGGATTGCGGTCGATGTGTGGAGTAATAGTAGTAGATGCAGAATCGTTTTGATCTACTTTTCGTGGACGTGATGCCTATATACATGATCATGCCTAGATTCTCATAACTATGCAATTTTCTAACAATTGCTTGACAGTAATTTGTTCACCCACCATAATACTTATGCTATCTTGAGAGAAGCCATTAGTGAAACCTATGGCCCCCGGGTCTATTTTCCATTATATAAGTTTCCGATCTACTTTATTTTGCAATCTTTACTTTCCAATCTATATCATAAAAATACCAAAAATATTTATCTTACTATTATTTCTATCAGATCTCACTTTCGCAAGTGGCCATGAAGGGATTGACAACCCCTTTATCGCGTTGGTTGCGAGGTTCTTGTTTGTTTGTGTAGGTACGAGGGACTTGCGTGTAGCCTCCTACTGGATTGATACCTTGGTTCTCAAAAACTGAGGGAAATACTTACGCTACTTTGTTGCATCACCCTTTCCTCTTCAAGGGAAAACCAACACAGCGCTCAAGAGGTAGCAAGAAGGATTTCTGGCGCCGTTGTCGGGGAGTCTACGCTCAAGTCAAGACATACCAAGTACCCATCACAAACCATTATCCCTCGCATTACATTATTTTCCATTTGCCTCTTGGTTTCCTCTTCCCCACTTCACCCTTGCCATTTTATTCGCCCTTCTTCTGTTCATCTTTTCGTTTGCTTTGATGTCTTACTTGGCTCGTTTGCTCATTTGGTTGGAATAGTTGTTTATTTATTGCTAAACAGAGAACCTAAGATCTATGGATCCTCATCCGCTTGCCAATCTTTTTAAGAGATCCAATTATGATGAACCAAATTCTAGTGATTTGAGTGCACTAGATTATCTTTATGAGGTTTTTCTTGAAATTTGTGAATCTAAAAATTGTGATGAAGAAATTTATGAAGAGATTCACGATAGCTCCTTGAATAAAAAGCATGGTTGCAGTGATTTTATTATAAATTCTATTAATTTCAATTGTGTTAATGATATGCAAAACCCTAAGCTTGGGGATGCAAGTTTTGCTATGTCCACTACTTGTTGCAATGATCATGATTGGGGTGATTCTTCTTAGGATCTTGAAAATTTATTTAAGCCCCATGATGAATATGAGATTGATAATAGTGTTTGAAATAATATTTAAAGTGGGTTTGGAAGAGTGTCAACTTTAGATCCCACATATTTGGAGTATGTTCAATCTTATGATATTTTTGATAAAGGTGGGTTTGGAGAGGTCATGACTTTAGTTAATGTTAATCCCACTATCTTAGAAGAGTGTCAGCTTTGCATGCTTGTGGATCGTGTTGAGAATATGTTTTGTGATAGCTATATTGTTGGATTTGCTTATGATCCTACATGTAATTATTATGATAGAGGAAAATATGGTTGTAGACATTTTCATGTTACTAAATTACCTCTCGTTATGTTGATATTGCTATTGTTTCTTTCCACTTCCTTGCATATGCTAGTTGTTGCTTGCTATGATAATTTTTTTGCCTATAATATGCCTATGCATAGGAAGTATGTTAGACTTAGATATGTTTATCACGTGTTTCATGATGCTCTCTTTGCGCTTCAATTCTTATCTTTCATGTGAGCATCATTAAAATTATCAATGCCTAGCTAAAAGGCTTTAAATAAAAGCGCTTGTTGGGATACAACCTAATAACTTTCCTTGCTGTTATTCAATAAATAATTCATATAGCCTTTGTTTAGAAGTGGTTTTATGTTTAATTAGTGTTTGTGCCAAGTAGAACCTATAGGATCATCTTGGGTGATAGTTAATTTGATCTTGCTGAAAAACAGAAACTTTTGCACGCACGAGAATAATTTTAATAGATCACAGAAACGTGCTTTTTAGTTGATTCTTTTTTAAGTAGATTAATAGACAAATTTCCTAGGACTTACTATTTTTGTAGGATTTTTAGAGTTCCGCAAGTATTCAAAAGTTACAGATTACTACAGACTATTCTGCTTTTGACAGATTCTGTTTTGCGTGTGTTGTTTGCTTATTTTGATGAATCTATGGCTAGTATCGGGGGGGGGGGTATGAACCATAGAGAAGTTGGAATACAGTAGGTTTAACACCAATATAAATAAATAATTAGTTCATTACAGTACCTTAAAGTAGTGGTTTTCTTTCTTGCACTAACGGAGCTCGTGAGATTTTCTGTTGAGTTTTGTGTTGTGAAGTTTTCAAGTTTTGTGGAAAGATTTAATGGATTATGGAATAAAGAGTGGCAACGTCCGAAGCTTGGGGATGCCCAAGGCACCCCAAGGTAAATTCAAGGACAACCAAAAGCCTAAGCTTGGGGATGCCCCGAAAGGCATCCCCTCCTTCATCTTCGTTTATCGTTAACTTTACTTGGAGCTATATTTTTATTCACCACATGATATGTGTTTTGCTTGGAGCGTCTTGTATGATATGAGTCTTTTCTTTTTAGTTTACCAAAATCATCCTTGATGTACACACCTTTTAGAGAGACACACATGCATTGGAATTTATTGGAATACTCTATGTGCTTCACTTATATTTTTTGAGCTAGATAATTTTGCTCTAGTGCTTCACTTATATATCTTTAGAGCACGGTGGTGGTTTTATTTTGTAGAAATTATTGATCTCTCATGCTTCACTTGTATTATTTTGAGAGTCTTTTAGAACAGCATGGTATTTTATTTGGTTATAAAATTAGTCCTAATATGATGGGCATCCAAGTTGGGTATAATAAAAACTATCATATAAAGTGCATTGAATACTATGAGAAGTTTGATACTTGATGATTGTTTTGAGATATGAGTGTGGTAATATTAGAGTCATGCTAGCTGAGTAATTGTGAATTTGAGAGATGCTTGTGTTAAAGTTTGTGATTCCCGTAGCATGCACGTATGGCGGACCGTTATGTGATGAAGTTGGAGCATGATTTATTTATTGATTGTCTTCCTTACGAGTGGCGGTCGGGGACGAGCGATGGTCTTTTCCTACCAATCTATCCCCCTAGGAGCATGCGCGTAGTACTTCGTTTCGATAACTAATAGATTTTTGCAATAAGTATGTGAGTTCTTTATGACTAATGTTGAGTCCATGGATTATACACACTCTCACCGTTCCACCATTGCTAGCCTCTCTAATACCGCGCACCTTTCGCTGGTACCATACACTCACCATATACCTTGCTCAAAACAGCCACCATACGTACCTATTATGGCATTTCCATAGCCATTCAGAGATATATTGCCATGCAACTTCCCACCGTTTCGTTTATCATGACACGCTCCATCATTGTCATATTGCTTTTGCATGATCATGTAGTTGAAATTGTATTTGTGGCAAAGCCACCTTTATAATTATTTCATACATGTCACTCTTGACTCATTGCATATCCCGGTACACCGCATGAGACATTCACATAGAGTCATATTTTGTTCTAAGTATTGAGTTGTAATTTTTGAGTTGTAAGTAAATAAAAGTGTGATGATCTTCATTATTAGAGCATTGTCCCAAGTGAGGAAAGGATGATGGAGAATATGATTCCCCCACAAGTCGGGATGAGATTTCAGACTTTATGAAAAATAAAAGAGGCCAAAGAAGCCCAAATAAAAAAAGAGGCCAAAGAAGCCCACAAAAAAGGGAGAAAATAAAAAAAAGAGAAAAAGAGAGAATGGAAAATGTTACTATCTTTTTCCACACTTGTGCTTGAAAGTAGCACTATGATCTTCATGATAGAGAGTCTCCTATGTTGTCACTTTCATATACTAGTGGGAATTTTTCATTATAGAACTTGGCTTGTATATTCCAATTATGGGCTTCCTCAAATTGCCCTAGGTCTTTGTGAGCAAGCAAGTTGGATGCACACCCACTTAGTTTCTTTTGTTGAGCTTTCATACACTTATAGCTCTAGTGCATCCATTGATGGCAATCCCTACTCACTCACTTTGATATCTATTAATGGGCATCTCCATAGCCCGTTGATATGCCTAGTTGATGTGAGACTATTTTCTCCTCCTTTTTGTCTTCTCCAGAACCACCATTCTATTCCACCTATAGTGTTATGTCCATGGCTCACGCTCATGTATTGCGTGAAAATTGAAAAAGTTTGAGAACATCAAAAGTATGAAACAATTGCTTGGCTTGTCATCGGGGTTGTGCATGATTTAAATATTTTGTGTGATGAAGATAGAGCATAGCCGGACTATATGATTTTCTAGGGATAACTTTCTTTGGCCATGTTATTTTGAGAAGACATGATTACTTTGTTAGTATGCTTGATGTATTATTACTCTTATGTCAATATGAACTTTTATTTGAATCATTTGGATCAGAACTTTCATGCCACAATAAAGAAAATAACATTGAGAAATATGCTAGGAAGCATTCCACATCAAAAATTCTATTTTTATCATTTACCTACTCGAGGACAAGCAGGAATTAAGCTTGGGGATGCTTGATACGTGTCCAACGTATCTATAATTTTTGATTGTTCTATGCTATTATATTACCTGTTTTGGATGTTTATGGGCTTTACTATACACTTTTATATCATTTTTGGGACTAACCTATTAACCGGAGGCCCAGCCCAAATTGTTTTTTTTTGCCTATTTCAGTGTTTCGCAGAAAAGGAATATCGAACGGAGTCCAAACGGAATGAAACCTTCGGGAGACTTATTTTTGGAACAAACGCAATTCAGGAGACTTGGAGTCGACGTCAAGAAGTAAACGAGTCGACCATGAGGGTCCAGGGTGCACCCTAGGGGGGTGGACACGCCCCCCACCCTCGTGGCTCCCCTGACCGACTTCCTTCGCCTATACAAATCTGCGTACCCCGAAAACATCCAGGAGCACTACGAAAACCTATTTCCACCGCCGCAACCTTCTGTACCCGTGAGATCCCATCTTGGAGCCTTTTCCGGCGCTCCGCCGGAGGGGGAATCGATCATGGAGGGCTTCTACATCAACACCATAGCCTCTCCGATGAGTTTTGGGTAGTTTACCACAGACCTTCGGGTCCATAGTTATTAGCTAGATGGCTTCTTCTCTCTCTTTGAATCTCAATACAATGTTCTCCTCGATCTTCTTGGATATCTATTCGATGTAACTCTTTTTGCGGTGTGTTTGTCGAGATCCGATGAATTGTGGGTTTATGATCAAGTTTATCTATGAGAAACATTTGAATCTCCTCTGAATTATTTTATGTATGATTGGTTATCTTTACAAGTCTCTTCGAATTATCAGTTTGGTTTGGCCTACTAGATTGATCTTTCTTGCAATGGGAGAAGTGCTTAGCTTTAGGTTCAATCTTGCGGTGTCCTTTCCTAGTGACGGCAGGGGCAGCAAGGCACGTATTGTATTGTTGCCATCGAGGATAAAAAGATGAGGTTTATATCATATTGCTTGAGTTTATCCCTCTACATCATGTCATCTTGCCTAATGTGTTACTCTGTTCTTATGAACTTAATACTCTAGATGCATGCTGGATAGCGGTCGATGTGTGGGGTAATAGTAGTAGATGCATAATCGTTTCGATCTACTTTTCGCGGACGTGATTCCTATATACATGATCATGCCTAGATATTCTCATAACTATGCACTTTTCTATCAGTTGCTTGACAGTAATTTGTTCACCCACCGTAATACTTATGCTATCTTGAGAGAAGCCACTGGTGAAACCTATGGCCCCCGGGTCTATTTTCCATTACATAAGTTTCCGATCTACTTTATTTTGCAATCTTTACTTTCCAATCTATATCATAAAAATACCAAAAATATTTATCTTATTATTATATCTATGAGATCTCACTTTCGCAAGTGGTCGTGAAGGGATTGACAACCTCTTTATTGTGTTGGTTGTGAGGTTCTTGTTTGTTTGTGTAGGTACAAGGGACTTGTGTGTAGCCTCCTACTGGATTGATACCTTGGTTCTCAAAAACTGAGGGAAATACTTACGCTACTTTGCTGCATCACCCTTTCCTCTTCAAGGGAAAACCAACGCCGTGCTCAAGAGGTAACACTCAACGCTAGCACCAAATAACATTTATTGAGGTCTAAAACTCATCCCAAAGGTAGATGTAGAGGTAGTGTGCCGACGGCGATCACATCGACCTTGGAACCATTCCCGACGCGCGTCGTCACCTTGTCCTTAGCCAATCTTCATTTTTTCCGCAGCTCCTGTTTCGAGTTACAAATATGAGCAGCTGAACCAATATCAAATACCCAGGCACTACTAAGAGCATTAGTAAGGTACACATCAATAACATGTATATTAAATATACATTGGTTCACTTTGCCATCCTTCTTATCCGCCTAGTATTTGGGGCATTTCCGCTTTCAGTGACCATTCCCTTTGCAGTAGAGGCACTCGGTTTTAGGCTTGGGTCCAGCTTTGGGCTTCTTCACAGGAGTGGCAACTTGCTTGCCATTCTTCTTGAAGTTCCCTTTCTTTCCCTTGCCCTTTTTCTTGAAATTAGTGGTCTTGTTAATCATCAACACTTGATGCTCCTTCTTGATTTCTAGCTCCGCGGCCTTAAGCATTGCGAAGAGATCAGGAATCATTTTCGTCATCCCTTGCATACTATAGTTCATCACAAAGCCTTTGTAGCTTGGTGGCAGTGACTGAAGAACTCTGCTAATAATACTCTCAACTGGAAGATCGATTCCCAGTCGAGTCAAGTGGTTATGATACCCAAACATTTTGAGTATGTGTTCACTGACAGAATTGTTCTCCTCCATCTTGCAACTATAGAACTTGTTGGAGACTTCATATCTCTCAAGCCGGACATTAGCTTGAAATATCAACTTTAGATCTTGGAACATCTCATATGCTCCATGGCATTCAAAACGTCCTTGAAGTCCCGGTTCTAAGTCATAAAGCATGGAACACTTAACTATTGAGTACTCGTCAGATCGAGTCTGCCAGACGTTCATAACATCTATTGTAGCTCCTGTAGCAGGTCTGTCACCTAGCGGTGCATCAATGACATAATTCTTCTATGCAGCAGGATAATTCTCAAGTTACGGACCCAGTCCGTGTAGTTGCTACCATCATCTTTCAACTTAGCTTTCTCTAGGAACGCATAAAAATTCAGGGGAACGGTAGCACGGGCCATTGATCTACAACATAGATATACAAAACTATTAAGACTAAGTTCATGATAAATTAAGTTCAATTAATCAAATTACTAAATAACTCCCACTTAAATTAACATCCCTCAAGTTATCAAAGTGATAGATGATCCAAATCAACTAACCCATGTCTGATCATCACGTGAGATGGGGTAGTTATCAATGGTGAACATCTCTATGTTGATCATATCTACTATATGACTCACGTTCGACCTTTCGGTCGCAAGTGTTCCGAAACCATGGTTGTACATGCTAGGCTCGTCAAGTTTAACCCAAGTACTCTGCATGTGCAAAACTATCTTACACTCATTGTACGTGAACGTATAGTCTGTCACAGCCGATCATCACGAGGTGCTTCAAAATGACGAACTTTGACAATGGTGCATACTCAGGGAGAACATGTTTATCTTGAAATTTAGTGAAGGGGTCATCTTATAATGCTACCGCCATTCTAAGCAAAATAAGATGCATAAAGGATAAACATCACATGCAATCAAAATATGTGACATGATATGACCATCATCATCTTGTGCTTTTTATCTCCATCTCCAAAGCATCGTCATGATCTCCATTGTCATCGGCTCGACACCTTGATCTCCATCATTGCGTCGGGGTCGTCTCGCCAACTATTGCTTCTACGACTATTGCTAACGCATAGTGATA
Organism: Triticum dicoccoides; assembly: GCF_002162155.2. Lineage (NCBI taxonomy): Eukaryota > Viridiplantae > Streptophyta > Magnoliopsida > Poales > Poaceae > Triticum > Triticum dicoccoides. The sequence goes on from NC_041393.1 coordinate 63,592,942, forward strand.
AAGTAAAGCAATTACATGGCGCTTGCATTTCATATAATAATTAAAAGACAACCCTAAGGCTCCTACCGGTTGTCGATATTACAAAACATGATCATCTTATACAACAACCTATATCACATCATGTCTTGACCATATCACATCACAACCTACCCTGCAAAAACAAGTTAGACATCCTCTACTTTGTTGTTGTAACTTTTACGTGGCTGCTATAGGCAACTAGCAAGAACCGTTCTTACCTACGCAAAACCACAACGATGATTATCAAGTTTGATGTTTTAACCTTCTGCAAGGACCGGCCGTAGTCAAATTCAATTTAACTAAAGTAGGAGAAACAGACACTGATACGTCTCCAACGTATCTATAATTTTTGATTGTTCCATGCTATTATATTAACTATTTTGGATGTTTAATGGGCTTTAATATGCTCTTTTATATTATTTTTGAGACTAACTTATTAACCGGAGGCCCGGTGCTAGTTTTTTTTGCCTATTTTAGAATTTTGCAGAAAAGGAATACCAAACAGAGTCCAAACGGAATGAAACCTTCACGATGATCTTTCTTGGACCGAAAGCAAACCAGAAGACTTGGAGTTGAATTCAGAGACACAACAAGGCGTCCACGAGGCAGGAGGGCCCGCCCAAGGGGGTAGGCATGCCCCCCACCCTTGTGGGCCCCTTGTAGCTCCACCGACCTACTTCTTTCGCCTATATATACTCGTATACCCTAAAAATATCAGGGGGATCCACGAAACCACTTTTCCACCGCCGCAACCTTTTGTACCTGTGAGATCCCATCTTGGGGCCTTTTCCGATGATATGCCGGACGGGGATTTGATTACGGAAGGCTTCTACATCAAAACCATTGCCTCTCCGATGAAGCGTGAGTAGTTTACCACAGACCTTCGGGTCCATCATTATTAGCTAGATGGCTTCTTCTCTCTCTTTGATTCTCAATACAAAGTTCTCCTCAATGTTCTTGGAGATCTATTCGATGTAATACTCTTTTGTGGTGTGTTTGCTGAGATCTGATGAATTGTGGATTTATGAACAAGATTATCTATGAATATTATTTGGTTCTTCTCTGAATTCTTATATGCATGATTTGATATCTTCGCAAATCTGTTCTAATTATTGGTTTAGTAGCAACTACTAGATTGATCTTTCTTGCCATGGGAGAAGTGCTTAGCTTTGGGTTCAATCTTGCGGTGTCCTTTCCCAGTGATAGTAGGGGCAGCAAGGCACGTATTGGATTGTTGCCATCGAGGATAAAAAATGGGGTTTATATCATATTGCTTTAGTTTATCCCTCTACATCATGTCATCTTGCTTAATGCGTTACTCCGTTCTTATGAACTTAATACTCTATATGCATGCTGGATAGCGGTCAATGTGTGGAGTAATAGTAGTAGATGCAGGCAGGAGTCGATCTACTTGACACGGACGTGATGCCTATGTTCGTGATCATTGCCTTAGATGTCTTCATAATTATGCGCTTTTCTATCAATTGCTTGGCAGGAATTTGTTCACCCGCAGTAATACATGCTATCTCGAGAGAAGCCACTAGTGAAACCTATGGCCCCCGGGTCTCTTTTCCATTATATTTGCATCTCGTTTCCATATTATCGAATCTTTTTTACTATTTTGCAATCTTTACTTTCCAATCTATACATAAAAAATTACCAAAAATATTTACTTTATTATCTCTATCAGATCTCACTTTTGCGAGTGACCGTGAAGGGATTGACAACCCCTTTATTGCGTTGGTTGCAAGGTTCTTGATAGTTTGTGCAGGTATTCGGTGACTTGTGCGTCGTCTCCTACTGGATTGATACCTTGGTTCTCAAAACTGAGGTAAATACTTACGCTACTTTGATGCATCACCCTTTCGTCTTCAAGGGAAACACCAACGCAAGCTCAAGAGGTAGCAAGAAGGATTTCTAGCGCCGTTGCCGGGGAGATGTTCGTCAAGTCAAGCCATACCAATTACACATCATAAACTCTTCTCCCTTGCATTACATTATTTGCCATTCTCCTCTCATTTTCCTCTCCCCCACTTCTAAAACGATTTTCGAAAACCTTTGCCTTTTCTTTGCCCCTCTTCCGTTTGATCTTTTGTTTGCTTGCATTACCATGTGCCTTCTTTTTGCTTGCATCTTCGCTTGCTAAAAGTTTATGGATCCCCATCCACTTGCAAATCTCTTTAAGAGATCCAATTATGATGAACCAATTTCTAGTGATTTGACTGCAGTAGATTATCTTTATGAGGTTTTGCTTGAAATCCTTGAATCTGAAAATTGTGATGAAGTGCTTCATGAAGTGATTCGCGATAGATCTTTGAATGAAAAGCATGATTGCAATGATGTTATTATAAATTCTCTTCATGTCAATTGTGTTAATGATATGAAAAACCTCAAGGTTGGGGATGCTAGTTTTGCTATGACTACTATTTGTTGCAATAATCATGATTGGGATGATTCTTCTTATGATCTTGAAAATTAATTTAAGCCCCATGATGAATATGAACTTGATAATAGTGTTTGCAATATTATTGAAAGTGGGTTTGGAAGAGTGTCAACTTTAGATCCCACATATTTGGAGAATGTTCAACCTTATGATATTTTTCATAAAAGTGGGTTTGGACAGGTCATGACTTTAGTTAATGTTAATCCCACTATTTTGGAAGCGTCAACTTCGCATGCATGTGGATCGTGCTGAAAATATTTTATGTGATAGCTATTTTGTTGAATTTGCTTATGATCCCACATGTTATTATTATGAGAGAGGAAAATATGGTTGTAGAAATTTTCATGTTACTAAATCACCTCTCATTATGTTGAGATTGTTATTGTTTCTTTCCGCTTCCATGCATATGCTAGTTTTTGCTTGCTATGATAATTTGTTTGCCTATAAGATTCCTATGCATAGGAAGTATGTCAGACTTATATGTGTTTGTCACATGTTTCATGATGCTCTCTTTGCGCTTCAATTCTTGTCTTTCATGTGAGCCTCATTAAAATTATCTATGCCTCTAAGGGCGTTAAACGATAGCGCTTGTTGGGAGGCAACCCAATTTTATTTTTGTCCTTTCATTTTTGCTCCTGTTTAGTAATAAATAATTAATCTATCCTCTGGTTAGATGTGGTTTTATGTTTTAATTAGTGTTTGTGCCAAGTAGAACCTTTGGGAAGACTTGGGTGAAGTCTTTGCGATCTTGCTGTAAAAAACAGAAACTTTTGCACTCACGAGAATAGCTGTCATATTTTACAGAAGAGTGATTTTAGGTTGATTATTTTTGAAGAAGATTAATAGACAAATTCCTCACGTCCACCAATTTATTTCAGAACTTGTAGAGTTACAGAAGTATTCGAAAGTTACAGATTGCTACAAACTGTTCTGTTTTTGACAGATTCTGTTTTCCGTGTGTTGTTTGCTTATTTTGATGAATCTATGAGTAGTATTGGGGGGTATGAACCATAGAGAAGTTGGAATACAGTAGGTTTAACACCAATATAAATAAATAATGAGTTCATTACAGTACCTTAAGGTGGTGGTTTATTTTCTTATACTAACGGAGCTCATGAGATTTTCTGTTGAAGTTTTGTGTTGTGAAGTTTTCAAGTTTTGGGTAAGGATTTGATGTATTTTGCAATAAGGAGTGGAAAGAGACTAAGCTTAGGGATGACCAAGGCACCCCAAGGTAAAATTCAAGGACAATCAAGAGCCCAATCTTGGGGGTGCCCCGGAAGGCATCCCCTCTTTCATCTTCGTCTATCGGTAACTTTACTTAAGGCTATATTTTTATTCACCACATGATATGTGTTTTGCTTGGAGCATCTTGTATGGTTTGAGTCTTTGATTTTTAGTTTACCATAATCATACTTGCTGTACACACCTCTTGGGAGAGACACGCATGAATCGGTATTTATTAGAATACTCTATGTGCTTGACTTATATCTTTTGAGCCAGATAATATTGCTCTAGTGCTTCACTTATATCTTTTTAGAGCACGGTGGTGGTTTTATTTTATAGAAATTGTTGATCTCTCATGCTTCACTTATATTATTTTGAGAGTATTTTAGAACAACATGGTAATTTGCTTTGGTTACAAAATTAGTCCTAATATGATGGGCATTCAAGATGGGTATAATAAAAACTTTCATATAAAGTGCATTGAATACTATGAGAAGTTTGATTCTTTATGATTGTTTTGAGATATGCAGATGGTGATATTAGATTCATGCTAGTAGAGTAGTTGTGATTTTGAGAGATACTTGTGTTAATGTTTGTGATTCCCGCAGCATGCACGTATGGTGAACCGTTATGTGATGAAGTTGGAGCATGATTTATTTATTGACTGTCTTCCTTATGAGTGGCGGTCAAGGACAAGCGATGATCTTTTCCTACCAATATATCCCCCTAGGAGCATGAGCATAGTACTTTGTTTCGATAACAAATAATTTTTTGCAATAAGTATGTGAGTTCTTTATGACTAATATTGAGTCCATGGATTATACGCACTCTCACACTTCCACCATTGCTAGCCTCTCTTGTGTCGTGCAACTTTCACCGGTACCATATACCTTCCTCAAAACAGCCACCATACCTACCTATTATGGCATTTCCATATCCATTCCGAGATATATTGCCATGCAACTTTCCACCGTTCCGTTTATTATGACACGCTTCATCATTGTCATATTGCTTTGCATGATCATGTAGTTGACATCGTATTTGTGGCAAAGCCACCATTCATAATTTTTTCATACATGTCACTCTTGAATCATTGCGCATCTCGGAACACCGCCGGAGGCATTCACATAGAGTCATATTTTGTTCTAAGTATCGAGTTATAATTCTTGAGTTGTAAGTAAATAAAAGTGTGATGATCTTCATTATTAGAGCATTGTCCTAGTGAGGAAAGGATGATGGAGACTATGATTTCCCCACAAGTCGGGATGAGACTCCGAACTAAAAAAAGAGGCCATAAAAAGAGAGTGAAAAGGCCCCAAAAAATGAGAGAAAAAGAGAGAAGGGGCAATGCTACTATCCTTTTAACACACGTGTGCTTCAAAGTAGCACCATGATCTTCATGATAGAGAGTCTCATATGTTGTCACTTTCATATACTAGTGGGAAATTTTCATTATAGAACTTGGCTTGTATATTCCAATGATGGGCTTCGTCAAAAGTGACCTAGGTCTTCGCGAGCCAGCAAGTTGGATGCACACCCACTTAGTTTCTTTTTGAGCTTTCATACACTTATAACTCTAGTGCATCCGTTGCATGGCAATCCCTACTCACTCACATTGATATCTATTGATGGGTGAGGGAGTCCTGGATTAAGGGGTCCTCGGGCGTCCGGCCTGTTGACATGGGTCGGACTGATGGGCTATGGAGATGCAAGACCGAAGACTCCCACCTATGTCCGGATGGGACTCTCCTTAGCGTGGAAGGCAAGCTTGGCACCTGGATATGAAGATTCCTTTCTTTGTAACCGACTTAGTACAGTCCCCTCCGGTGTCTATATAAACCAGAGGGTTTAGTCCATAGAGGCAATCATAATCATACATGCTAGACTTCTAGGGGTTTAGCCATTATGATCTCGTGGTAGACCAACTCTTGTAATACTCATATTCATCAAGATCAATCAAGCAAGAAGTAGGGTATTAACTCCATAGAGAGGGCCCGAACCTGGGTAAACATCGTGTCCCCAGCCTCCTGTTACCATCAACCTTAGACGCACAGTTCGGTACCGCCTACCCGAGATCCGCCGGTTTTGACACCGACATTGGTGCTTTCGTTGAGAGTTCCGCTTTGACGTCCAAGACAGGATTGATGGCTCGTCTTGTTGTCAAGGACAGTATCACCTCCGGAGGAGCCCTGGCCCCAGGTCAAACCCTCCGGCTGTGCGGCTTTACCATGACCACCCGTGCGACCGTCGAGCCGACGATGACTTCTCGGGTCATCGAAAATTGCCTCCATGTTGACTCCAAGCACTCCAAACAGATGGATCCGACGGAGTTGTCGTCTTTAAACGAACTCCTCGATCACATCGTCGCCCTGGGAGTCGCTACAGACTACGATCGGATTGTGCTTAAATCCGATCAGAGAGAAATCAAATCTCCATCGATCACCCATCAGGTAGCGGTAATCGAGGAGCGAAACAACAACTCTCCCTCTATATTGAGGACGAACTATGTTCGGATTTTTGGGGTTGAAGAACGGTATACCCATCCACGGAACAGCACGCCCTGCCCTCCGAACCTAGAATCGGACATCGAGCCTGAAAAATCAGTTGATATACCGGAGCCCGAACTCTTAAGTTCGAAAGTTTCTCAAACTCCGGATCCCAAATTGGGTTAGGGTTCGGACTTAAATCCACCCACCCACCCAGACACTCGTGATCTTATGTGCATACGACAGCAGTCTCAAGAAACGGTCCATCACTTTTGGGCCAGATTCCTCCTTGTCAAAGACAAGATCAAAGATTGCCACGACGAAGATGCAATCTCACTATTCTGAAACAATTGTACGGACGAGGGAATCCTCAATTCCATTAACCGCTGTCGCGTATTACACTTCGCTGACTTGGAAACCATAGTACAGAAGTATTGTGCAATGGAAAGCGCCTGGAAAGCTCGGGTAGCTCCCTGGGAGCCACCAGTTTCCACTCAACCCCTCGTCCGGGCAAAAAGGACGCACCCTCGTGGGTCGCCCGATCCAACAGTAAAGAAATCAAAGCCCATTACGAGGCGCGGAACCATTCTGGAGGGATGGCTCGATAGGTCATGCAAAATACACACAACACTGAATACCATACCAACCCACAGCCTTAGAGCATGTTGGATACTCCGGCAAGTGGCCAAGAGCGGCGAGGATCTCCTTACCAAAAATGTCGTAGAGCAACACCCCATGGAAGACGACGACCTCAGAGTATTGACGGTCTTTGAGACCTTCGCCTCAAACAACAGGCGCAAAAGGGCACTCCGCGGCCTCGCTGAAGTCTGCCAAGTCACAGCAATAAACCCCTGGGACGACACGGCCATAACTTTTAATGCCGGTGATGAACCAAAATTCAGGATAGTTCGGGCACCAGCTGCCTTGGTCCTCAGTCCAATCGTGGACGGCTTTCGGCTTACCAAAGTGCTCATGGACGGCGGCAGCATACTAAACCTCATTTACGAGGAAACTCTCAACAAAATGGAAATAGACAGGAGCCGCATTGAGCAAAGTAGCACGACCTTCCGAGGAATCATTCCCAGTCATGAGGCGCGATGCGCGGGAAAAATCACACTCGACGTGGTATTCGGCACGCCGGAGAATTATCGGTCTGAAGAGATAACCTTCCAAGTGGCCCCTATCAGCAGTAGATATCACGCCTTATTAGGGCAAGATGCATTTACACGCTTCCAAGCTATACCTCATTACAGGTATATGAAGTTCAAGATGCCGAGGCCAAGTGGTATTATCACTCTTGCCAGTGATCCGAACATAGCACTCCGTGCCAAAAACAAAACCGCAGCCCTGGCCCTCGAGGCATTATCTAAAGCCCTCGTGGACGAAGAGTTAACCACACTACGCTCCAAAGTGGATAGGAATGACGTGATCCTGGACAAGCGACCCAAATCCACCTCCTTTAAACCAGCAGATGAAATAGTCAAATTTCAAGTCCACCCGACGGACCCCAAGAAGACAACATCCATCGGGGCACAGTTGGACCCAACGGTTGATGCCACGCTACGAGAGTTCCTGCATGAGAACTGGGACATATTCAACTAGCACCCTTCTGATATGCCGGGAATCCCATGCAGGTTGTCTGAACATAGCCTAAATATACTGAAGGGATATAAACCGGTAAAGCAAACACTACAACGCTTTTCGGAACCCAAATGACAAGCTATCGGGGAGGAGCTAGCCAAGTTAATCGAGGCCGGATTCATCAAAATAAAACACCCGGACTGGCTGGCAAACCTGGTGATGGTACCAAAGAAGGATAAATCATGGCGCCTATGCGTCAATTTCAAAGACCTCAACAAGACCTGCCCTAAGGATCCCTTTCCCCTCCCTCGCATTGATCAGATTATTGATGCTACAGCCGGACACGGCTCACTATGTTTCCTCGACGCATACTCCCGATACCATCAAATCAAAATGAAGGAGTCCGACACAGCCGCAACAGCATTCATTACCCCATGTGGGTCGTTCTGCTTCAACACTATGCCATTTGGACTTAAAAAACGCTGGCGCAACCTACCAATGCATGATTCAAACATGCCTGGAGAAACAGATAGGCAAGACAGTTGAAGCGTATGTAGATGATGTCGTCATCAAAACTAGGCATGTCGAGTCATTAATAGACGATCTGCGTCTCACATTTGACAACCTCCGTACATATGACATCAAGCTCAATCCAGAAAAGTGTGTTTTCGGTGTTCTCGCTGGAAAACTGTTGGGCTTCATTGTTTCCAATAGAGGAATTGAGGCGAACTGAACTAAAATCCGAGCTTTGTCACAGTTGGCTACGCCAACAGACCTTAAACAAGTCCAAAAACTAGCCGGATGTGTGGCAACTCTAAGCCGCTTTATCTCTAGACTAGGAGAAAAAGCATTGCCACTTTATCGCCTTCTTCGACGCACCGATCACTTCGAGTGGACGGATGTGGCAATGGCCGAATTGGAAGAAATAAAGGCTCTTTTAGCGAGCAACCCAATCCTGGCCGCACCGAACGTCGGCAAACCCATGTTATTATACATATCAGCAACACACCAGGTCATGAGTGCGGTGCTCGTCATTGAACGAGAGGAGGACGAACACAAGTTCCCGCTTCAAAAGCTAGTATACTACGTATCCACTGTCCTCACACCATGCAAATCTTGGTACCCTCATTACCAAAAAATAGCATACGTGGTCTTCATGGCATCCCGAAGCTATGACACTACTTTCAAGAGTGCTCAATCACGGTGGCCTCCGAAGTACCACTCAATGACATAATAAACAACTGCGATGCCACAGGCCGGATTGCCAAGTGGGCCATTGAGCTCCTCCCATTTGACATAACATACAGACCGCGTCGGGCCATTAAATCCCAAGTACTAGCCGACTTCATCGCCGAATGGACAGAGGCCAAACTCTCTAAAGAGTACGACACATATTCCAACTGGGTCATGCACTTCGACGGCTCCAAAATGCTGGCGGGCTTAGGAGCGAGCGTTGTCCTAACATCCCCCACTGGAGATACAGTTCAGTACATACTCCAAATATTATACACAGACTCCAACAATGCAGCCGGATACGAGGCCTTACTGCATGGTCTTCGGATGGCTGTCTCCATGGGCATAAAACGCCTGGAAGTGCGTGGGGATTCAAACCTTGCAATATCTCAAATAAATGGATACTTCGATGCCAAAGATCCGAAAATGGCGGCTTACCGTAACGCCGTTCTCAAAATGTCGGCTCGGTTCGAGGGGCTCGAGTTTCATCATGTGGCTCAAGAAAGTAATCAAGCGGCGGATGTCCTTGCTCGCATCAGCGTCAAGCGCGACCCCGTCCCACCTAACATCTTTCTAGAAAGGCTCTTCAAGCCATCTGTGGTGTGGCTAGGGGAGAGCGGCAACCCTAGTCTGGATCCGACTATAACCCCAGATTCTGAACACACCGATATCATCGAGGGCTTAGCCACCGAAATAACACCATCGGCCCATCTTATCATGGCAACCATTGCCCCATGGACCGAACCCTTCTTGGCCTACCTTAATAGGCGAGAACTCCCTGAGGATCAAAATGAGGCACGCTGCATTGTCCGGCGCTTGAAAGCCTACAAGGTTCATGGCGGAGAACTCTACAAGAAAAGCGCTACCAGAGTACTTCAAAGATGTATCTCCGAGGAAGAGGGGCGGCAGCTCTTGGCTGAAATTCATGCCGGTCTCGATGGTCACCATGCCGCGGCTCGGGCCCTTGTAAGCAAGTCCTTTCGTACAGGTTTCTATTGGCCGACAGCCCGAGAAGATGCACAGGACCTTGTCCAACATTGCGTCAGATGCCAGCTTTTCGCCAACCAAAGCCATATGCCACCCACTACTCTACAAACAATCCCCATCAGTTGGCCTTTCGCGGTCTGGGGGCTAGATATGGTCGGACCCCTTAAAGGAGGAAGCCATAATAAAAAATATTTGTTGGTCATGGTGGATAAATTCACTAAGTGGATAGAGGCCAAACCAGCTAAAATGGCCGAAGTCGGACCAGTGATAGACTTCATATCCAGTGTTGTGCACCGTTATGGTGTTCCACACAGCATCATCACCGATAACGGATCCAATTTCACAGCTGATGAGGTGAAAGCCTGGTGTGTTAATCTGGGCATTAAGCTCGATTACACCTCCGTCTATCACCCGCAAACAAATGGTCAAGTCAAACAAGCCAATGGTCTTATTATGAGAGGCATTAAGCTCAGACTAGTGCAGTCTTTGAAAGAATCAGACAAGCACTGGGTCGAGGAGCTTGACTCTGTACTCTGGGGGCTGCGGACAACGCCGAATCATACTACCGGATATACACCTTTCTTCATGGTGTACGACGCAGAGGCTATGTTACCTTGCGACATTATTCATGACTCACCTCGAGTGCGCATGTATGAAGAGAGAGAGGCCAAGCTTGATCGGCAGGACAACTTAGATGCCCTGGAGGAGAGCGATGTCGCAAAAGCCTGTTCTGTATTTTATCAACAACAGGCCCGCAGATATCAAAGCAGAGAAGTACGGGCCAAGACTTATAATGTTGGGGAACTAGTTCTACGCTTGTCGGAGAAGAAAAAGGACAAACTCAAGCCCAAGTGGGAGGGTCCCTTCATCATTGACGAAGTTCTCACTGGAGGAGCGTACCGCCTGCGTGATGCATCAGATAATCGCCTAGAGCCAAACCCATGGAACGCGGCCAGACTCCAAAGATTCTATGCCTAGCACCGAACTCTTTGTTCGTATCCTTCTCCCTTTTGTTTCCATTATTTATTTTATTTCCTCTCTTTTAGCTTTTTTAGCCTTAAAGCTTTCGTGCGGCTAAACAGTGCACCCACAGCGCACAATCCTCAAATATGTACGTCCATTATACCCGGGGGCTTCTTGTACAGAAGCTTATTATTGTTGTTTTCCGAGCATTGAGCTCACCACATATGTGGATTTTCCATGTATGTACCTTTTCTTCGCCATTATATGCATCGATATGACTTAATCTTGGCCAAGCTGGGTTGCCTGGCTCCTGTGCTTATGCCCTACATTCTCGTTAGTTCGGCTAGGGCATAAAGTGAGCACCTCTGCGATTGTTACTGTCGGGTCATGCGGATGTGTACCTCAGACTGGGTGAAGCCGAAAGCTAGCGTTCTGAAAGGAATATTCTGTCAGCGGACTAAATATGGTTTTTACTCATTACACTATGAACCCCCAGATGTTACGTATGCTGCAATTTTTCAATCACAGTTCAGGCATGCACGTTAACGCATGCTCACCCAGGGAAAGGAACCCCTAACGGAACTATTATCTCTGGAAGCGTTTCTTACTATCACAATGTAATATAGCATAGCTAGCCGGATACAACTTGTCTGTTCATGCAACTATGACCCCTACGCCTGGTTTCCACGCATACCCCGGTTTATTTTGCCGCTCAGGTATTCGGAAACACTCCGCACCTTCGGGTCCAGAGGTCGAAGCGAAAAGGTCTGCCATGACAATCGTTTTACAATCTGGCTAGGGACAAATATGTCAAGGAAAGTACATAGTCACTTGGACTCAAAAATTTCCTCTTCTATGTCGTCCAACAGGTTGTCTAGCTTCAATCCTGTTGAGAATATTTTGCAGCTACTTTTACCTGGTCATATACCAAACGAACGGGAATTTCTTTTCCATTTGACCCTAAAGGTCCGACCCGGTCCATATGATTCGGATCAAGCTTGGTATACCGTGTTTTCACCATGGCCCATGCCTCTCGCACACCTTCCTGGCAGGCCGATATCTTCCATAATTGGAAATGCCGCCACGCTTCCTTAAATAGATATACAAGATCCTCCATACTTCCTGGAGGGGAGGGGATGGCCATAAGGCCTTGGCAACACTCGCATCGCCTGCCGAGCTCGCTCGTGTATTTGCGACAGCTCTTGTAGCAGATCGCCTGAAGATCCGGACATCTCCTCTTCGGGATGGCCAGTCAGCATACCTACAGACATAACTCTGTCAGTTCGTTTGAACACATACTAAATATGCCGCCTCGTAGCCTCTTATTTTCCTTCACGGAGTCAGCCAGCTGGGCCCGCACATCTTTCAATTCTTCACCCAGCTGGGTGTTGGAATCCTGGAGTTTGTTTTTCTCCTCCCTAACTCGTGTAAGTATACGTTCGCCAGCGGCCAATTGCCTTTTGGCTTCTTGTTCACCCGCTTGTGCAACTTCCGGTGCCTCTCCTGGATGATCTGATGATCCTGCCATAAGATATGCAACTGTGTTAGCATTGCTGGTATATAATTCTGTTTTTCTCGATGAAGGGACACATTACCAGGCGATGCCTTCTTGGATTTCTCCAGTTCGGCTGTCACAGAAGCTAGCTGGGTCCGACACTTTTCCAGCTCTTGAGATAATAGGTTGTTCTTCTCCGTAAGCACCTGGTTTTACAATGACCCTTAAATCAGCTGAATCAACTGCTTCAATTCTCAGGGGCTACTGGTATATAATTATCAGGTTTATACAATGAGAGCTCACCCGCATATCTTTCAAATGCTGGTATGTGGCTCTGGAAAGCCCATCTCGAGCAGCTCGGGTGTATGCACTAGCTGAGCTGAAGGCACTGAATGCCTCTTTTGTAAAGTCGGCGTCGCAAAAAACGGCCCTTCGGCACTGACGATTCATGATGCTCTCCACTTCTGAGTTTTTGATGGACACATCATCCGAGTCCTCTGCCAAAGGATAATCTGGCGGCACTCCCGTATCAGCCCTCGTCGTCACGGCAGGGTCTGGAACCGGCTGATGGGAGTGTGACTAGCAGGCCTCCCGAACATAGTTCGGCGAACGCTCTTCCTGGTAAGACACGAACGGATAATGTCATAGTTGGATGTGACTTCCAAAGGGCATATTTACAAAGCCATACCTCTTGGATGACGTCTCTGATGTGTCTTCGCTTTCTTTCCTCTTCGAAAGCTTGCCCGGTGCGGGCGCCGTTCTCTTTGGAGTCGCCTCTGGTGCGGCATGGCGCGCCGAGTGCTTTCCCCTTTGGAGCACGAGATAGTGTGGTGGGTGAGGCACAATGAGGAAGCTCTTTCGGAGGAGATGTCTCCTGATTACTTACGTGTGAGGAAGGGAGAGGACCGGGATAGTCGACGGTGATGGCCACTTCTGTGCCGTCATAGCTCGCCTGGTAGAACACCTCATCCTCGAGCGTCACGAATATGTCTGGATCATCTTCGAAGCCGGGGCCAAGGTCCCGGTTGTGATCCTCTAGCTGGGGGCGGGGTTGTGGCCCCCCTTGGTGATCTTCCGCCATTCCTGTTACAAATGGACAAATTAATGTCCATAGAAAATGACTCATGGAGTAGATTGAGTAGAGTAGTAGGATTGGAACTCACCCAGCTAGGAGGATTGTACATGGAAAATCCATCTCGGCGCTTAATAGGATAGAATTCCTCTTTCTCCCCTTTGTATAGTTCGCCCAGTATTTTGGCCAAAGCGGCGGGGGTGTTCGGAACCTTCCGACCACAGCAGGAGGCGTCATCTTCCCCATTATAGTGACACACGGGAAGCCTTCTGTATTGGAGTGGCTGAACCTCTCGTACTATGGAAGTCGCCATTACCTCGACTATTGATAATCCGTACTGGGCGAGCGTCTTTATCTTGCTCATCAATTGACGGACTTCCGCGCTATCTTCCTCCTTGAGGCTCCGAGGGCGCCAGCTGTGGCGTTTCTTCAACAGAACGCCTGAAAATTCGGGAAGACCCATTCGGACTGGGTCGGGAAGGGCGATGTCCTCGATATAAAACCATTCGGAAGGCCACTCTTCGGATGCCTTCTTCGGCATGCCGGACAGGTATCCGGTCCCGGTGATGCGCCATATCTTAGCTCCACCCACTTCAAATATTGATCCCTCTTGGCTATGAGGGACGAGGCAGAATAGTTTCCTCCATAATTCAAAATGGGCCTCACAACCCAAGAATAGCTCACAAAGAGCAACGTAACCTGCGATGTGCAGGATGGAGGCAGTAGTGAAATTGTGCAGTTGGAGGCCATAATACTCCAGAAGCCGTCGGAGGAACAGGTGGATTGGAAATCCGACGCCTCTCAGCAAGTAGGGAAATAAGCACACTCGTTCCCCCCTGGATGGATTGGGGAAATTCTCCGCTTGAGCCCCATCATTGAAGGAAATCAATCCTGCCTGAACGAGGGCTAGATCCACGGGGGAAAGAAATCCTTGTGTCTCTAGGTTCACTAACTGACTGTGGGGTACGGAACATTTCTCCCAATCGCCTTTTCGGGGCCGTAGGGACGGGAGGAAGAGCCGGGAGCGCTAGCCATGTTGGAATGGTTTCTCCTAGCAAGCTCTGAGGATTCCTCGCTTGGTGCGGAATGGATCTGAAGATCCCAATCTCTTTAAATAAGACGACTTTCTTACATGGTCAGGGTGATATGTGGAAAAATATCCCGACCTCTCGTATTCGCTCGACACGTGGAAGCTGAAGTCATGAAGGTGCAGAAGCCGATGGGCGAGACATTAAATGGAAATCTGAATATTGTTCATTAAGACAGGTACTTTGAAGTAATCTGAGGAGGAACCCGCCTTGCAATGTCGAAGACAATCTGCACGCCGGACACATCGTCATTGAAAGACTAGTTCGGGGGCTACTGAGGGAGTCCTGGATTAAGGGGTCCTTGGGCGTCCGGCCTGTTGACATGGGCCGGACTGATGGGCTATGAAGATGCAAGACCGAAGACTCTCACCTGTGTCCGGATGGGACTCTTTTTGGCGTGGAAGGCAAGCTTGGCGCCTAGATATGAAGATTCCTTTCTCTATAACCAACTTTGTACAACCCTAGTCCCCTCCCGTGTCTATATAAATCGGAGGGCTTAGTCCGTAGAGGCAATCATAATCATACAGGCTAGACTTCTAGGGTTTTAGCCATTATGATCTCGTGGTAGATCAACTCTTGTAATACTCATATTCATCAAGATCAATCAAGCAGGAAGTAGGGTATTACCTCCATAGAGAGGGCCCGAACCTGGGTAAACATCGTGTCCCCCGCCTCCTGTTACCATCAACCTTAGACGCATAGTTCGGGACCCCCTACCTGAGATCCGCCGGTTTTGACACCGACAATGGGCATTGATAACCCACAAGTATAGGGGATCGCAACAGTTTTCGAGGGTAGAGTATTCAACCCAAATTTATTGATTCGACACAAGGGGAGCCAAAGAATATTCTTAAGTATTAGCAGTAGAGTTGTCAATTCAACCACACCTGGATAACTTAGTATCTGCAGCAAAGTATGTAGTAGCAAAGTAGTATGGAAGTAATGGTAACAGTGGCAAAAGTAACAGTAGCAGTTTTGTAGTAATTGTAACAGTAGCAACTGTAAAGTAAATAAGCAAAGAGCAATATGTGAAAAACTCGTAGGCATTGGATCAGTGATGGATAATTATGTTGGATGTGATTCCTCATGTAATAGTAATAACATAGGGTGGCACAGAACTAGCTCTAGTTCATCAATGTAATGTAGGCATGTATTCCGAATATAGTCATACGTGCTTATGGAAAAGAACTTGCATGGCATATTTTGTCCTATCCTCCCGTGGCAGAGGGGTCCTAATGGAAACTAAGCGATATTAAGGCCTCCTTTTAATAGAGTATGGTACCAAAACATTAATACATAGTGGATACATGAACTCTTCAAACTACGGTCATCACCGAGAAGTATCCCGATTATTGTCACTTCGGGGTTGTCGGATCATAACACATAATAGGTGACTATAGACTTGCAAGATAGAATCAAGAACTCACATATATTCATGAAAACATAATAGGTTTTGATCTGAAATAATGGCACTCGGGCCCTAGTGACAAGCATTAAGCATAGCAAAGTCATAGCAATACCAATCTCAGAACATAGTGGATACTAGGGATCAAAACCTAACAAAACTAACTTGATTACATGGTAAATCTCATCCAACCCATCACTCTCCAGCAAGCCTACGATGGAATTACTGACGCACGACGGTGAGCATCATGAAATTGGTGATGGAGGATGGTTGATGATGACGACGGCGATGAATCCCCCTCTATGAAGCCCTGAACGGACTCCAAATCAGCCCTCCCAAGAGAGATTACGGCTTGGCATCGGCTCTGTATCGTAAAATGCGATGAATCTTTCTCTCTGATTCTTTTTCTCCGCGGAAGCAAATATATGGAGTTGGAGTTGAGGTTGGTGGACGTCCAGGGGGCCCACGAGGCAGGGGCACGCCCTAGGGGAGGGGGCGCGCCCCCCACCCTCGTGGATAGGGTGTGGGCCCCCTAACGCTGATTCTTTCGCCAGTATTTTTTATTAATTCTGAAAAGTTGCTCCGTGGATTTCCAGGTCATTTCGAGAACTTTTATTTCTGCACAAAAATAACACCATTGTAGTTCTGCTGAAAACAACATCCGTCCGGGTTAGTTCCATTCAAATCATGCAAGTTAGAGTCCAAAACAAGGGCAAAAGTGTTTGCAAAAGTAGATACCACGGAGACGTATCAACTCCCCAAGCTTAAACCTTTGCTTATCCTCAAGCAATTCAGTTGACAAACTGAAAGTGATAAAGAAAAACTTTTACAAACTCTGTTTGCTCTTGTTGTTGCAAATATGTAAAGCCAGCATTCAAGTTTTCAACAAAGATTATGAACTAACCATATTCACAATAACACTTAGGTCTCATGTTTACTCATATCAATGGCATAATCAACTAGCGAGCAATAATAATAAAACTCGGATTTCAACACTTTCTCAAAACAATCATAATATGATATAACAAGATGGTATCTCGCTAGCCCTTTTTGAGACCGCAAAACATAAATGCAGAGCACCTTTAAAGATCAAGGACTGACTAAACATTGTAATTCATGGTAAAAGAGATCCATTCATAGTCATGCCCAATATAAACTAATAGTAATGCATGCAAATGACAACGGTGCTCTCCAGCGGGTGCTTTTTGATAGAGGGTGATGACTCAACATAAAAGTAAATAGATAGGCCCTTCACAGAGGGAAGAAGGGATTTGTAGAGGTGCCAGAGCTCGATTTTTAAATAGATATGAATAACATTTTGAGCGGTATACTTTCACTGTCAACATAACAACTATGAGATCTCGATATCTTCCATGCTACACACATTATAGGCGGTTCCAAAACAGAATGGTGAAGTTTATACTCCCCGCCACAAACAATCATCAATCCATGGCTTGCCCGAAACAATGGGTGCCTCCAACTAACGACAATCCTGGGGGAGTTTTGTTTGCAATTATTTTGATTTGATTTGAGCATGGGACTGGGCATCCCAGTGACCAGCCATTTTCTCGTGAATGAGGAGTGTAGTCCACTCCTCTTGAGAATAACCCGCCTAACATGGAAGATACAGACAGCCCTAGTTGATACATGAGTTGTTCGAGCATACAAAACAGAATTTTATTTGAAGGTTTGGAGTTTGGCACATACAAATTTACTTGGAACGATAGGTAAATACCGCATATAGGAAGGTATGGTGGACTCATATGGAATAACTTTGGGGTTTATGGAGTTTGGATGCACAAGCAATATTCCCTCTTAGTACAGGTGAAGGCTAGCAAGAGACTAGGAAGCGACCAACTGAGAGAGCGACAATAGTCACGAACATGCATTAAAATTAATCAACACCGAGTGCAAGCATGAGTAGGATATAATCCACCATGAACATAAATATCGTGAAGGCTATGTTGATTTTGTTTCAACTACATGCGTGAACATGTGCCAAGTCAAGTCACTGGAATCATTCAAAGGAGGATACCACCCTATCATACCACATCACAACCATTTTAATAGCATGTTGGCACGCAAGGTAAATCATTATAAGCTCCTGGCTAATTAAGCATGGCATAAGCAACTATAATCTCTAATTGTCATTGCAAACATGTTTATTCATAATAGGCTGAATAAGGAACGACGAACTAATCATATTTACAAAAACAAGAGAGGTCGAGTTTATACCAGCTTCTCTCATCTCAACCAGTCCATCATATATCGTCATTATTGCCTTTCACTTGCACGATCGAACGGTGTGTATAATAATAATCGTGTGCGTGCATTGGACTAATCTGGAATCTGCAAGCATTCAATTCTAGAGAGAAGACAAGGTAATATGGCATCTTGGTTAAATCAACAATCATGCATATGAGAGCCACTTAGACATTTTAATTATGGTCTTCTCCTCTCGACTTGCATATGAGTGCCACTTAGACATTTTAATTATGGTCTTCTCCTCTCGACCCCCAAAGGAAAGAAAAGAAATAAAACTATTTACACGGGAAAGCTCCCAAGAAGCAAAAGAAGAACAAGAAATCTTTTTGGGTTTTATTTTAATTACTACTACAAGCATGGAAAGCAAACTAACTAATTTTCTGTTTTTATTAAGGTTTATCAAACACACAAGATGAGCACCGACGACTAGAATGAGTGTGTGCACATGAATGTAATGTCGGTGAGAAATACCTACTCCCCCAAGCTTAGGCTTTTGGCCTAAGTTGGTCTACGCCCATGGATCATAACTACTCTCTCCGGTGTACTGAGGAGTGTTATCAATCTTCCACTGGCTGGCGATCTCCTCCGGATCCCACTGATAACTGGATGGACAATAAGGGTCAAGTGATGGTTCCGGCTCAGGCTCTAGGGCTGATGTCTGGCCCCGGTATGCGTACACAGCCTCCTGCAAGAGAGGTATGTTCCTGCAGTTAAATCAAACAAAGAGGGTGCAGGCAAGATAATAGTCTCACTGTGTTTCTTATGAAATCTCAAATTATACAAAAGCATCTTATCATCATTTTTTAACAATAAACTCATGTGCTACCATGCTCTTATAATCTAGAAAGGTAGGGGGCAGCAGCTTTTCCTCTTTCTCATAATGCCTAATATGTATCTTGAAGTGTTTAGCAAGGCGTGAGGTATAGATACCTCCAAAGATGGGGCCCTTTGTACGGTTCAGACTTAATCGTTTACCAATAATAGCGCCCATACTAACAGAGTTATCATGAAATAAAGCATGGAACAAAATAATAATATCCTCGTTTAGCAATAATAGCGCCCATATCCGGAACACTAAGGTTTCCATGGTTTCCGCGACCAATTAAGCATCAACTAGCAAATATTGCAAAGTAGCATCAAACAGGAAAATGTATGCTAGTAATTCTTGCATCGGAACCCTTCCTTGTTTCCCCCACAGTAATAGTATCAATAAATCCATCCACATCTTTACGATGTGGTTCCTCTAAGCTGCCCCCAAAGGGTATCTTGCAAACCATGAAAAATTCATATAGCGACATCTCCCTAGCCACATCATATAAATGAAACTCTACTGAAGGAGGTGATTT
Source organism: Triticum dicoccoides (assembly GCF_002162155.2). Lineage (NCBI taxonomy): Eukaryota > Viridiplantae > Streptophyta > Magnoliopsida > Poales > Poaceae > Triticum > Triticum dicoccoides. Next base: position 63,612,551 of record NC_041393.1, read on the forward strand.
CTTAGGATAAAAGTAGAAATTTTGCACGAAAGTATTGGTGAGTAAGAGATACTGTTCGATCTGGTCGTGGAGGAAGTCGGTGAGGCCCGCATTATCAACCAACGAATAAAAATCATCATGAATCCCGGTTGTCCTCAAGAAATCATCACAAGGACATTCACACAGCCGTACTTCTGCCACACGAGGGAGATTATACTTGGTCTTTTCATTCTCCTTAGTCAGTTTATCCTTAGAGTCTTGGCTAGAAGAGCCCCTCAAGAAAAATCTCTTCATCGTTTTTTGAAAATTTCTGAAATTTTTAGTAACTTAAAATACGAGTGAATCAAACTCAACAAAATTGATAGCAACTACTCCTACAAGTGCCTAGAGCCTATATCATGCATTAGAATTACTTGGAACCATATTAATTTGACATGCAAGCTCAAGAACAGGGTCACCTAGGCAGCAAAAATTTGCAATGAATAAAGCACTAGAACAAAAACTAATTGGACCATTGGAGGTGACACATACTAAAGAACAATCCCCCAAAGCAGTTTTGTGAATGGAGCTTTGAGCAAGGAGATCGAAAATGGCAGCAAAGTGAGCTAGAACTCGTGCTTGAGTTGGATGGTGATTTTTTTGGGAGGAAGAAGAAGTGTGTGGGTGCAGGAATAAGTGGAGGGGGCCATGATGGGCCCACGAGGCAGAGAGCGCGCCTAGACCCTCGTGGCCAGGTGTCAGCTGCCCCTGCTATGTTCTCAGTTCGAGATATTCTCAAATATTCCAGAAAAACTCATATTAAATTTGCAGGGCATTTGGAGATCTTTTGTTTTTGGGTATTTTTTATTGCAAGGATAATTCAGAAAAAAGACAGAAAATACTATTTTTACTTTATTTAATCTAAATAACAGAAAGTAAAGGAGGGTGCAGAAGGTTGTGCCTTCTAATTTCATCCATCTCATGCTCATCCAAAGGAATCGACTAACAAGGTTGATCAAGTCTTGTTAACAAACTCATTCCGAATAGCATGGAACCGGAGAAATTTCAAATAACACTAGGTTACCATAACTGGGATATGCACATCCCCAATAATAATAATATCATATTTCTTCTTCACGGTAGGAAGAGGAAATTCAAAACCTCCAATAATGATAGTTTGAATTTTTCCAATAGAATTGATACTATGAACTTGAGGTTGTTTCCTCGGAAAGTGTACCATATGCTCATTACCATTAACATGAAAAGTGACATTGCCTTTGTTGGAATCAATAAAAGCCCCTGCAGTATTCACAAAGGGTCTACCAAGGATAATCGACATATAATCGTCCTCAGGAATACCAAGAATAACAAAGTCTGTTAAGATAGTGATGTTTGCAACCACAACAGGCACATCCTCACAAATACCGACAGGTATAGCAGCTGATTTATCAGCCATTTGCAAAGATATTTCCGTAGGTGTCAACTTATTCAATTCAAGTCTACGATATAAAGAGAGAGGCATAACACTAACACTGGCTCCAAGATCACATAAAGCAGTTTTAACATAGTTTTTTTAATGGAGCATGGTATAGTTGGTACTCCTGGATCTCCAATTTCTTAGGTATTCCACCTTTAAAAGTGTAATTAGCAAGCATAGTGGAAATTTTAGCTTCCGGTACCTTTGTTTTATTTGTAATAATATCTTTCATGTATTGAGCATAAGGATTTGCTTTAAGCATATCAGTTAAGCACATACGTAAGAAGATAGGTCTAATCATTTCAGCAAAGTGCTCAAAATCCTCATCATCCTTTTTCTTGGATGGCTTAGGAGATAAAGGCATGGGTTTTTGAACCCATGGTTCTCTTTCTCTACCATGCTTCCTAGCAACAAAGTCTCTCTTATCATGATGTTGATTCTTTGATTGTGAGTTATCAAGATCAACAGCAGGTTCAATCTCTACATAATTATTATTGCTAGGTTGAGCATCAACATGAACATTATCAGTAATATTATCACTAGGTTCATGTTCATCACCAGATTGTGTTTCAGCATCAGAAATAGAAATATCATTGGGATTCTCAGGTGTGTCTACAACAGGTTCATTAGAAGCATGCAATGTCCTATCATTTTTCTTTTTCTTCTTTTTAGAAGGACTAGGTGCATCTACATTATTTCTCTGAGAATCTTGCTCAATTCTCTTAGGGTGGCCTTCAGGATACAAATGTTCCTCAGTCATTTTACCCGTTCTAGTAGCCACTCTAACAGCAAAATCATGTTTATTATTTAATTCATCGAGCAAATCACTTTGAGCTTTAAGTACTTGTTCTGCTTGAGTGGTAACCATAGAAGCATATTTACTAATGAGTTTAAGTTCACCTTTAACTCTAGCCATATAATCACTTAAGCGTCCAATCGTGTAAAAATAACTCTTTAATTCTCTACCAACATAAGCATTGAAATTTTCTTGTCAAGCCATAAAGTCATCAAATTCATCCAATCATTGGCTAGCAAACTTAGTAGAAGGGATTTCAACTTTATCATATCTATAGAGAGAATTTACCTTTACTACCTGTGACGGGTTATCAAGACCATGTGTTTCTTCAATAGGTGGTATATTAAGACCATGTATTTCTTCAGCGGGAGGTAAATTCTTAACATCTTCAGCTTTAATACCTTTTTCTTTCATAGATTTCTTTGCCTCTTGCATATCTTCAGGACTGAGAAATAGAACACCTCTCTTCTTCGGAGTTGGTTTAGGAGTTGGCTCAGGAATTGGTTCAGGAAGTGTCCAATTATTTTCATTAGTCAACATATTATTCAATAGCAATTCAGCTTGATCGATTGTTCTTTACCTGAAAACACAACCAGCACAACTATCCAAGTGGTCCTCGGAAGCATCAGTTTGTCCATTATAAAAGATATCAAGTATTTCATTTTTCTTAAGAGGATGATCAGGCAAAGCATTAAGTAATCGGAGAAGCCTCCCCCAAGCTTGTGGGAGACTCTCTTCTTCAATTTGCACAAAATTATATATTTCCCTCAAGGCAGCTTGTTTCTTATGAGCAGGGAAATATTTAGCAAAGAAATAATAAATCATATCCTGGGGACTACGCACACAACCAGGATCAAGAGAATTAAACCAAGTTTTAGCATCACCCTTTAATGAGAATGGAAATATCTTAAGGATATAATAATAGCGAGATTTCTCATTATTAGTGAACAGGGTGGCTATATCATTCAATTTAGTAATATGTACCACAACAGTTTCACATTCATAGCCATAAAAAGGATCAGATTCAGCTAAAGTAATTATCTCAGGATCGACAGAGAATTCATAATCCTTATCAGAAACAAGGATAGGTGAAGTGGCAAAAGCAGGGTCATATTTCATTCTAGCATTTAGAGTTTTCTGTTTCAGTTAAGCTAATAATTTCTTAAGATCTGACCTATCATTGTAAGCAAGAAAATCTCTAGCAGTTTCTTCATCCATAACAGAACCCTCAGGAACAACATGTAATTCATACTTAGGGGGAGAACCTTCATCATCACTATCTTCAATAATTTCATTTTCAATAATTTCATTCTCTCTAGCCCTAGCAAGTTGTTCATCAAGAAATTCACCTAATGACATAGTAGTATCAAGCATAGAAGTAGTTTCATCACAAGTATCATGCATAGTAGAAGTGGCATCATCAATAACATGCGACATATCAGAATTAATAGCAGAAGCAGGTTTAGGTGTCGCAAGCTTACTCATAACAGAAGAAGAATCTAGTGCAGAGCTAGATGGCAGTTCATTACCTCCCCTCGTAGTTGAGGGATAAATCCTAGTTCTTTCGTCTTTCATGTTCTTCATACTAACCAGCAGATATAAATCCCAAGTGACTCAAAGAATAGAGCTATGCTCCTCGGCAACGGCTCCAGAAAATAGTCTTGATAACCCACAAGTATAGGGGATCGCAACAGTTTTCGAGGGTAGAGTATTCAACCCAAATTTATTGATTCGACACAAGGGGAGACAAACAATATTCTTAAGTATTAGCAGTTGAGTTGTCAATTTGACCACACCTGGATAACTTAGTATCTGCAGCAAAGTATTTAGTAGCAAAGTAGTATGGAAGTAACGGTAATAGTGGCAAAAGTAACAGTAGCAGTTTTGTAGTAATTGTAACAGTAGCAACACTAAAGTAAATAAGCATAGAGAAATATGTGAAAAGCTCGTAGGCATTGGATCAGTGATGAATAATTATGTCGGATGTGATTCCTCGTGTAATAGTTATAACATAGGGTGACACAGAACTAGCTCTAGTTCATCAATGTAATGTAGGCATGTATTCTGAATATAGTCATACGTGCTTATGGAAAAGAACTTGCATGACATCTTTTGTCCTACCCTCCCGTGGCAGCGGGGTCCTAATGGAAACTAAGGGATATTAAGTCCTCCTTTTAATAGAGTACCGGACCAAAGCATTAAGACATAGTGAATACATTAACTCCTCAAACTACGGTGATCACCGAGAAGTATTCTGATTATTGTCACTTCAGGGTTGTCAGATTATAACACATAATAGGTGACTATAGACTTACAAGATAGGATCAAGAACTCACATAGTGAATACATGAACTCCTCAAACTACGGTGATCACCGAGAAGTATCCTGATTATTGTCACTTCAGGGTTGACAGATTATAACACATAATAGGTGACTATAGACTTGCAAGATAGGATCAAGAACTCACATATATTCATGAAAACATAATAGGATATGATCTGAAATCATGGCACTCGGGACCTAGTGACAAGCATTAAGCATAGCAAACTCATAGCAACATCAATCTCAGAACATAGTGGATACTAGCGATCAAACCCTAACAAAACTAACTTGATTACATGGTAAATCTCATCCAACCCATCACCGTCCAGCAAGCCTACGATGGAATTACTCACGCACGGTGGTGAGCATCATGAAATTGGTGATGGAGGATGGTTGATGATGACGACGGGGACGAATCCCCCTCTCCGGAGACCCCGAACGGACTCTAGATCAGCCCTCCCGAGAGAGATTAGGGCTTGGTGGCGGCTCCGTATCGTAAAACGCGATGAATATTTCTCTCTGATTTTTTTTCTGTGAAAATAAATATATGGAGTTGGAGTTGAGGTCGGTGGACGTCCAGGGGGCCCACGAGGCAGGGGGTGCACCCTAGGGGAGGGGGGCACCCCGACCCTCGTGGACAGGGTGTGGGCCCCCTGACACTAATTCTTTCGCCAGTATTTTTTATTAATTCTGAAAAGTTGCTCCGTGGATTTCCAGGTCATTCTGAGAACTTTTATTTCTGCACAAAAATAACATTGTGGCAGTTCTGCTGAAAACAGCGTCAGTCCGGGTTAGTTCCATTCAAATCATGCAAGTTAGAGTCCAAAAGAAGGGCAAAAGTGTTTGGAAAAGTAGATACGGCGGAGACGTATCAGGCATCTCCATAGCCCGATGATATGCCTAGTTGATGTGAGACTATCTTCTCCTTTTTGTCTTCTCCACAACCACCTTTCTATTCCACCTATAGTGCTATGTCCATGGCTCACGCTCATATATTGCGTGAAGATTGAAAAAGTTTGAGAACATCAAGAGTACGAAACAATTCCTTGGCCTGTCATCGGGGTTGTGCATGATTAAATACTTTGTGTGATGAAGATAGAGCATAACCAGACTATATGATTTTGTGGGGATAACTTTCTTTGGCCATGTTATTTTGAGAAGACTTGATTGCTTTGTTAGTATGCTTGAAGTATTATTGTTTTTATGTCAATATTAAACTTTTGTCATGAATCTTTCGGATCTAAACATTCATGCAACAATAAAGAAAATTACATTGATAAATATGCCAGGTAGCATTCCACATCAAAAATTCTGTTTTTATCATTTACCTACTCGAGGACGAGCAGGAATCAAGCTTGGGGATGCTTGATACGTCTCCAACGTATCTATAATTTTTGATTGTTCCATGCAATTATATTATCTGTTTTGGATGTTTAATGGACTTTAATATGCTCTTTATATTATTTTTGGGACTACACTATTAACCGGAGGCCCAGTGCCAGTTTCTGTTTTTTTTTTGCCTATTTTAGAGTTTTGCACAAAAGGAATACCAAACGGAATGAAACCTTCGCGATGATCTTTCTTGGACCGAAAGAAACCAAAAGACTTGGAGTTGAAGTCAGAGACGCAATGAGGCGTCCACGAGGCAGGAGGGTGCGCCCAAGGGGTAGGCACGCCCCCATCCTCGTGGGCCCTCGTAGCTCCACCGACCTACTTCTTTCGCCTATATATACTCTTGTACCCTAAAAACATTAGGGGGAGCCACAAAACCACTTTTCCACCGCCGCAACCTTCTGTACCCGTGAGATCACATCTTGGGGCCTTTTCCGGCGATCTGTCGGAGGGGGATTCGATCACGGAGGGCTTCTACATTGCTACCTCTTGAGAATGTGTTGGTTTTCCTTGAAGAGGAAAGGGTGATGCAGCAAAGTAGCATAAGTATTTCCCTTGGTTTTGAGAACCAAGGTATCAATCCAGTAGGAGACGACACACAAGTCACTTAGTACCTGCACAAACAATCAAGTACCTTGCAACCAACGCGATAAAGGGGTTGTCAATCCCTTCACGGTCACTCGCAAAAGTGAGATCTAATAGAGATAGTAAAGAAAATGTTTTTGGTATTTTTATTCTATATATTGGAAAGTAAAGATTGCAAAATAGTAAACGAGATGCGATGTAAATAAAAGAGATGTAATATAATAAGAAAGAGACCCGGGGGCCATAGGTTTCACTAGTGGCTTCTCTCAAGATAGCAAGTATTACGGTGGGTGAACAAATTGCTGCTGAGCAATTGATAGAAGAGCGCATAATTATGAAGACATCTAAGGCAATGATCATGAACATGAGCATCACGTCCGTGTCAAGTAGACCGAAACGATTCTGCATCTACTACTATTACTCCACACATCGACCGCTATCCAGCATGCATCTAGAGTATTAAGTTCATAAGAACGGAGTAACGTTCATGTAGAGGGATAAACTCAAGCAATACGATATAAACCCCATCTTTTTATCCTCGATGGCAACAATACAATAGTGCCTTGCTGCCCCTACTATCACTGGGAAAGGACACCGCGAGATTGAACCCAAAGCTAAGCACTTCTCCATTGCAAGAAAGATCAATCTAGTAGGCCAAACGAAACCGATAATTCGAAGAGACTTGCAAAGATATCAAATCATGCATATAAGAATTCAGAGAAGAACCAAATAATATTCATAGATAATCTTGTTCATAAATCCACAATTCATTGGATCTCGACAAACACACCACAAAAGAATATTACATAGAATAGATCTCCAAGAACATCAAGGAGAACATGGTATTGAGAATCAAAGAGAGAGAATAAGCCATCTAGCTAATAACTATGGACCCAAAGGTCTGTGGTAAACTACTCATGCTTCATCGGAGAGGCAATGGTGTTGATGTAGAAGCCCTCCGTGATCGATTCCCCCTCCGGCAGATCGCCGAAAAAGGCCCCAAGATGGGATCTCATGGGTACGGAAGCTTGCGGCAGTGGAAAAGTGGTTTTGTGGCTCTCCCTGATGTTTCTAGGGTATAATAGTATATATAGGTGAAAGAAGTATGGCGGTGGAGCTATGAGGGTCCCACGAGGGTGGGGGCGCAAATACCCCCTGGGCGTGCCTCCTACCTCATGGCCTCCTCATAGAGTCCCAGACTTCAACTCCAAGTCTTCTGGATTGCTTTTGGTCCAAGAAAAATCCTCGTGAAGGTTTCATTCTGTTTGGACTCCGTTTGGTATTCCTTTCCTGTAAAACACTAAAATAGGCAAAAAAATAGAAAATGGCACTAGGCCTCCAGTTAATAGGTTAGTCCCAAAATAATATAAAAGAGCATATTAAAGCCCATTAAACATCCAAAACAAATAATATAATAGCATGGAACAATAAAAAATTATAGATACGTTGGAGACGTATCAAGCATCCCCATGCTTAATTCTTGCTCGTCCTCAAGTAGGTAAATGATAAAAACAGAATTTTTGATGTGGAATGCTACCTAGCATATTTATCAATGTAATTTCCTTTATTGTGGCATGAATGTTCAGATCCGAAAGATTCAAGAAAAAAGTTTAATATTGACATAGAAATAATAATACTTCAAGCATACTAACAAAGCAATCATGTCTTCTCAAAATAACATGGCCAAAGAAAGTTATCCCTACAAAATCATATAGTCTGGTTATGCTCGATCTTCATCACACCAAGTATTTAATCATGCACAACCCCGGTGACAATCCAAGCAATTGTTTCATACTTTTGATGTTCTCAAACTTTTTCAATCTTCACGCAATACATGAGCATGAGCCATGGACATAGCACTATATGTGGAATAGAATGGTGGTTGTGGAGAAGACAAAAAGGAGAAGATAGTCTCACATCAACTAGACGTATCAACGGGCTATGGGGATGCCCATCAATAGATATCAATGTGAGTGAGTAGGGATTGCCATGCAACGGATCCACTAGAGCTATAAGTGTATGAAAGCTCAACAACAAAACTAAGTGGGTGTGCATCCAACTTGCTTGCTCACGAAGACCTAGGGCACTTTGAGGAAGCCCATCATTGGAATATACAAGCCAAGCTCTATAATGAAAAATTCCCACTAGTATATGAAAGTAAAACATAGGTGACTCTATATCATGAAGATCATGGTGCTACTTTGAAGCACAAGTGTGGTAAAAGGATAGTAGCATTGTCCCTTCTCTCTTTTTCTCTCATTTTTTTACTTGGGCCTTTTTTTATGGCTTCTTTTTTTAGTACAGAGTCTCATTCCGACTTGTGGGGGAATCATAGTCTCCATCATACTTTCCTCACTGGAACAATGCTCTAATAATGAAGATCATCACACTTTTATTTACTTACAACTCAAGAATTACAACTCGATACTTAGAACAAAATATGACTCTATGTGAATGCCTCCGGCGGTATACCGGGATGTGCAATGATTTAAGAGTGACATGTATGAAAAATTATGAGCGGTGGTTTTGCCACAAATACGATGTCAACTACATGATCATGCTAGGCAATATGACAATGATGGAGCGTGTCATAATAAACGGAATGGTGGAAAGTTGCATGGCAATATATCTCAGAATGGCTATGGAAATGCCATAATAGGTAGGTATGGTGGATGTTTTGAGGAAGGTATATGGTGGGTGTATGGTACCGGCGAAAGTTCTGCGGTACTAGAGAGGCTAGCAATGGTGGAAGGGTGAGAGTGTGTATAATCCATGGACTCAACATTAGTCATAAAGAACTCATATACTTATTGCAAAATATTATTAGTTATCGAAACGAAGTACCACGCGCATGCTCCTAAGGGGATAGATTGGTAGGAAAAGACCATCGCTCATCCCCGACCGCCACTCATAAGGAAGACAATCAATAAATAAATCATGCTCCAACTTCATCACATAACGGTTCACCATACGTGCATGCTACGGGAATCACAAACTTTAACGCAAGTATCTCTCAAATTCACAACTACTCAACTAGCAAGACTCTAATATCACTATCTTCGTATCTCAAAACAATCATAAAGAATGAAACTTCTCATAGTATTCAATGCACTTTTATATGAAAGTTTTTATTATACCCATCTTGGATGCCCATCATATTAGGACTAATTTTATAACCAAAGCAAATTACCATGCTGTTCTACAAGACTCTCAAAATAATATAAGTGAAGCATGAGAGATCAATAATTTCTATAAAATAAAACCACCACCATGCTCTAAAAAGATATAAGTGAAGCACTAGAGCAAAATTGTCTAGCTCAAAAGATATAAGTGAAGCACATAGAGTATTCTAATAAATTCCGATTCATGCGTGTCTCTCCCAAAAGGTGTGTACAGCAAGGATGATTGTGGTAAACTAAAAATAAAAGACTCAAATCATACAAGACGCTCCAAGCCAAACACATATCATGTGGTGAATAAAAATATAGCATCAAGTAAAGTTACCGATAGACGAAGACAAAAGAGGGGATGCCTTCCAGGGCATCCCCAAGCTTAGGCTTTTGGTTGTCCTTGGATTATCTTTGAGTGCCTTGGGAATCCTCAACCTTAGGCTCTTGCCACTCCTTATTTGTCACATCCCTGGTCCTGTTATGCACTAGGCTAGACCTCTTGTGAGCATCATGTTTAAATTCTGAAATTTGAACTGAGGGAAATTGGAAGCCTCAAAACCCTAAAGAAAAGAGGGGCAAGAAACCCTAAAATTTCAATCAGTAAATCCAAAATGCCCTAGAAATAGCTTTGACAATTTTGGCAAGAGTTATAAATCAAACCAAAATTTTGGGACATTTCTAAGGAATTATTGGGCTCTGATTTTAAATCAATATTTTATTTGAATCTGGAGTTATATTCATAATATATGATGAATATATTTTCAAATGACCTGAGATATTTTTTGTATATGTGGAGAAGTCCATTAAGTGACTTAAAAATATCCAGGGGAGTTTTGGCACTGTTTTCAAATTCTGTTTGAATTAAAATTCAGTGCCAATTAAATAAAACAGAACAGAAATGGGAAAAACAGAGAGAGGGAGAGAAACCTTACCTGGCAGCCCACCCACAGCCCAACACTGTGCAGCCCACCTGCGCGGCGCAGCCCACCTGGCCCCCCTTCTCCTGTCGTCTTCCTCCCCTCGCACCGAAGCTGCTCGGTGGCGAGCGCTGGCGATGCCCCGGCCACCTCCTGCTTCCCCCGGCCTCCCTAGCGACGCCACGACGACGCCTCGTGTCCCCTCGCACCTCTTCCTCCCTCGCTGCTCCCTCTCTTTTTCCCGAACACTCTTCCCCCCCCCTCCTCTGTTCTCCTCACCGAGCGGAGCCCGTCGCCGCCGCTTGCTGCTGCCGCGGCCACCGCCTCCCCCTCACCCCTCTGACGTGCCCGAGAGCCCCACCTCCGCCTTCTACGCCTCCTCGACGAGCCAAGCAACCGGGGACGCGCCGTATCGCCGCCATCGACATCATCTTCAACCTCGGGCACCGCCGATCTCCGTCGCCGATATGTCGTCCACAACCCGTCCCCGAGCCCGACGAGACCGCCGACGAACTCGCTGTGAGCTCCACTTCGTTTCCCTCCTTAGTTTTGCTCGTTCCCGTGCCGTAGCACCCCCGCCCACATTCCCGAGCACCGCCGTCCGCCATGGCCGCGTAGCTCTCCTGACCTGAGCCCCTCTGCTCGAACCCGTGGCACCAGCGCGCTTCTGGTGGCCCGCGGATGCCGTCTGGACCATCAGCTTCTCCCCTAGCGCGCCGCAGCCCCAACCCCGCACATGGCCGAACTCCGGCCGCCGCCAGGAGCCCGTTTCCGGCGAACCCCGGCCTCCCTGTGCCCAGCTGCATGCGCCACTAGATGCGCGGGAGCACGGGCTCCCTCTTGGTGCCCTCAGCGCGACCAGCCGCGGGCTGTAGCGCCATCCCGAGCAACTCCGGCGAGGTCCCGCCGTCGCCATGGTCGCCGGCGTCACTAGCCGACGTGGCCGCGTGATTAGCACTAATCACGGCCAGCTAACCTCCCCAGAGCCGCTGACGTATGGGCCCCATGCCTTATTTAATCCTTATCTTTTTCTGTTAAGTTTTAATCTAACCACCATGGGCCCACACGTCAGCTTTGACCAAGCTGACGTGGCTGTTGACCTGGTCCCACCTGTCATTGTCACTAACCAGCACTAGTCACTGACCAGTGGACCCCACTGGTCAGGTTTGACCTGGGGCGCCCAGTTGACTCTGCTGACGTCACAGTGACGTGGGGCTGACGCAATAAGTATTTTCTGGATTTAAAAATAATCAGGAAATTCCAGAAAACGTCCTAAACTTCTAAAAATCATAGAAATTCAACCGTAACTCCAAATGAAATAAATTATATATGAAAAATTATCAGAAAAATTCAAGGAATCCATCTGTACCATTTTCATGCATGTTAGAACAACTTATAGCTGCTTTTTAGCACAAATCAATTAAATGGCATTTGAATAATCACATATGGAGTTTGAATTTGAATCTTGTATTCAAACCAACTTCATTTAATCTGTTGCTAGTTGCATTAGCCCAAAACACATTCATTTTGCCATGTCATGATCATGCATCATATTGTGCATTGCATTGATTGTGTTCCCTTCTGTGTTGCCGGTATTTGTCCCCTCTCGATAGACGTGATACCGATGATGTGATCGTTGACACTGATGAAGACTCAATGTTATCTTCAGAAGTGCCAGGCAAGCAAAACCCCTTGTTCATTCCGATAAAATCCCACTCTCTCGCTCCTGCTCTCTTTTACTGCATTAGGACAACATCGATTCATCTGTTACTTGCTGCGGTAGCTGAACCCCTTTATCCTTTGCATGACCTGTCATTCCACAGTAAATAGATGAAACCCACTAGCATGAGTAGGAGTTGTTTGAGCCCTGTTGTGCCTACTCATTCATGTTTGTTTGTCATGCCTGCTATTGCTTAGAGTTGAGTCAGGTCTGATTCATCGGGGATGAATCAGAGGCGTGTGAACCTGTCCTACTGTGTGTGAGCTAAGTGTGTGAACACGATTTGGTAAAGGTAGCGGTGAGAGGCCATGTAGGAGTACATGGTGGGTTGTCTCATTGCAGCCGTCCTCAGGAACTGAGTTCTGTGTTTGTGATCCATGATTCAGCTACTACCATACATTGGGCCCTGAAATATGACCCCGCTCGACTTCTTATTCACCCTAGTCCTCTGTCCAGGAGTTGCAAGTAGTTTCTGGTGTTTGTAGCTTACTGGAGGCTGTGGACAGCGCTGACCGTAGGGGTGGGCTGTGATGCGGTAGGTACGTGGCACGGTGTACCGGATGCCCGTTTGGTATCTCGGGAACCCTGTTCACATCGTTTGGGGCTGTGAGCGAAACTCCGGCCGGATCTCCTCATGGATGGAACCCGAATAGGCGATAAACCTGGACTAGAGACTTGAGTGTTTAGGTAGGTCGTGGTCTACACCCACGTCGGCTTTCGCTTGAAGTCTGCCGAGCACATGTCGTGTGCAGACGCTAAGTGGTGGAAACATGTATGAAGAAGTACACCCCTGCAGGGTTAATATGATCTATTCGAATAGCCGTGTCCGCGGAAAAGGACTTCTGGGTTGCTTATATCAGTTCATAGACAAGTGAAAGTGGATACTTTAAAATGCGCAAGATAAGCGTGAGTGCTATGGATGGCGTTCTCGTAGGGAGACGGGAGCGGTTCCATAGTGGTGTATTGGTTGGTGAATATGTGGACTCGTGTGCGCCACCTCAAAAGAGTTACATTGCAGTCGTAGTTCAGGATAGCCACCGAGTCAAAGCTGGCTTGCTGCAGTTAAACCCCACCATCCCCTTTGTTGATAATGATGCATATGTAGATAGTTCTGATGTAAGTCTTGCTGGGTACATTTGTACTCACGTTTGCCTATTTATGTTTTTGCAGAGAGACTTCGGTCTCACTAGTAGTTTCGCGTGGACTTCGACGTTTAGCTTGTTACCTCAGCTACGATCTTGTGCCTCGGCAGGATCTGGTAGATAGTCAGGCTTCTCAGCCTTTTTCATTTATAGATGTCTGTACTCAGACATGATAGCTTCCGCTTGTGCTTTTATTTGTATGCTCTGAATGTTGGGTCAGCGAGATTCATGTTTGTAATATCTCACTCCTCGGAGCCTATTGAATAAATTACTTGAGTTGTAGAGTCATGTTGTGATGCCATGTTGTATTTGCACATATCGAGCATATTGTGTGTATGTTATTGAAATGCTTGGTATGTGTGGGATCTGACCATCTAGTTGTTTATCTTTAGTAGCCTCTCTTACGGGGAAATGTCTCCTAGTGTTTCCACCGAGCCATGGTAGCTTGCTACTGCTCCGGAGCACTTAGGCTGGCCGGCATGTGTCCTTCTTCGTTCCTGTGTCTGTCCCTTCGGGGAAATGTCACGCGATGAATACCGGAGTCCTGTTAGCCCGCTACAGCCCGGTTCACCGGAGTCCTGCAAGCCCAGTGCTACAGCCTGGATTCACTCGCTGATGACCGACACGTTCGATGCTGGGTCATGGATGCCTGTCCCTGTAAGTCTGTGCCACTTTGGGTTTACGACTAGCCATGTCAGCCCGGGCTCCTTATCATATGGATGCTAGCGACACTGTCATATACGTGTGCCAAAAGGCGCAAACGGTCCCGGGCAAAGGTAAGGCGACACCCGTGGGAATACCGTGCGTGAGGCCGCAAAGTGATATGAGGTGTTACATGCTAGATCGATGTGGCATTGAGTCGGGGTCCTGACAGCGTTGGTATCAGAGCTTGACTGCCTGTAGGATTACCAAGCCAAACTGGTCAAAGTTGAGTCTAGAAATTCTTAGTTATATAAGGGAATTGATTGTGGGATGGAACGTAAGGCTCTTTTTACTCCTTATACCTCATGGCCTTCTGATCTGAGTCATCATCTTCTCTTCTACGGGGATTAAGAACTAGGCTATCTCTTCTTTCTATTAGGATCACGTGTTGCTAATCTGTAGACTTATAAGATTGTTGGACTTAAGCCTCGTTTCAGTTCCTACTACTTCTGTATGATTACTGTTGATCTCGGAACCTTGATACTGTGATGTTGAGTGGTTATGCCACCATTTTGTGATTGTCTCAAATCTTTTTGAGCATTTACAGCCGTTATGCTGTCCGAGTCATCCCAGGTCTCTAAACAGTCTGATGCATTTGCAAATCCTTTCCTTCCGTCTCCGATGTCCCTTTTGGTCGGAATAAGCACACTAATCGGTAGGTTGAGGTACTTTGTTACCTCGGCGTAGATGTTGGAGCTATTATTATGACCTTAGGTGTTTAGGAAGTCACCTAGCAATTTAGCAATGCTTTTGTATCCCCAGTGTGATGATTCTGGCCATTATTTTTGAAAGCATCCCGTGATGTTATTAGTTAGTAGGCATTCTATTTCTGGGTTTTGAACCCGAGATTCACTCTACTTACTTCATGTTGATAGTGTTTGCTAGTTCCTTCAGGATATTAGTAACTTTGCGATAGTCCTCGAGGTCTGTGGTATCTCCTTCTTCCAAATACTATGAACCGCTTATGGCAGATGTTTATTGGATCAAAGATCACAATTAGAGTACTCTTGAGGAGATCTCCATTCATAAATCGTGACTCTGCCAGTCCTACCTCTCTGCATGGGTTATCTGGAAGAAATGTTGATCTCGCTTGACATACTAATCTATGCATCCACAACTCAGAAAATTATATGTTCCTTTGAGTTGTCCCTCTTTAGTTGTCTACTGACCTTCGTCTATCAATTGATAGTCAAGGGTATGCATGCATTCGTTTATCGATGCCTATTACCCTTGTGGTCCGTCAAGACATTCTGTCCCGAATGACTTGGAGAAACAAACTCCAGTACCTCTTCCATATCCAGGATTGAGTCAAAGAAGTTGTATGCCGCAGATCAAATGCCAATCCAGCTTTTGGTTCTGTTCTACCTTGGAGTATTACCCCCTTTATGTCAGAATTGTCATGAGAACTGCACCAACTCTCATGAATTTTGACGTAGTGATACTTCTCACCATCATTAGTCATTCCTCGGCCCTCGTGTTGATGCAACCGGAATACCGACAAATGAATTGTGATGTGTGAAATCAATACTCCCAGCAACCTCGTTGCTTGGTAGTTAAAGGATAATAATTTCATTCTTAGCGTGTTGGTTTTTGACTCATCCTTCTAAGACTGATCGTGCTACCTAGTGCTTATTTCGGTGCACCCTTCGATTGATGAGTTAGGATCTTGTCAAGTCCTCACTCATTTGATCATATCGTCTTGCCCTCAAAAGCGAGATTGTTCTCGAGCTTAGTAACATACCGGTGGTTTGTGATTTTCCGAATATCTTCTCGGAAGTATTACCAGGTTGTTCCCTGACTGTTATGTTGAGCTCGTGATCAAGTTGGTTTCTTGTGAACCACCTTCTCTCCAAGAATCGGTGTTAGATATCCCTGAGCTAGTTGGTTAAGCTAGACAACAACTTGGAGAGTTGGAAGATAAAAGCTTGCCTGACTTAGTTCGTTCCAAAGGGATATTCTTGTGTAGTGTGTGCTGAAGAAAGATGATATCTTCATCGATTGGTCCCTGTGATCAGTTGCTGGACCTATTGTCTTATCAATCCTTTGATTGGAGTATGGGCTATCATCCAATCAAGTCAGAACCAACGATGTTCGTAATGTTGTCTTACTCGTGGTTTTTCCTCGAGCATACACCGTTATATTCTTGGGTCTGACCAATGCTATCACCGTGTTCACTTAACTATGGAATTCCTTTTAAAAGGAAACCTAGATGAATTGTTGTTGAGCCCATTGACAACATCCTTATCTCCTCCATGATTTTGTTGAACATTAAGCTAGTGTTGGAAACTTTTGAAAGCATTTGTTCATGCTAGCTCATGAAGCATATGTTTGGATGAAGGTAGTGACTTCCTTTAATTCATGTGCATCTAATGCAAGTTGCCGCCGTGGACTCGAGAAAGTCAATGTTGCTTCCTCTGGAATCATCGCAAGTCAGTCATGCACACGTGCGAAGTATTCTGTGGTCTGGAGACTTGCAACCTTCATTCCATATGTGTATCCTAGCACACCAAGCCACTGACTGATTTGTTCAAGGAGAAGGAGTATCTCCATAAGAGCTAATCCGGACTTACGAAAGAACTTCGATATCCTCGCTGATGGTTCCCAACCAGAACTCGGTAGTGTTTTATTGTAAGACTACCATGTGGGCATGCTTGTCTGGGACAACGTGTTCATGTGTTTGTAGCAGAACTAGCTCATGTTTTGGAGCTTGCTATCATAGTTCATCTCCCGAGAATCCCGCAACGTCATCTCGTCGATTTGTGTTGCAAACTTTCATTTTTCTTCCTAGCCTCGATGAGTCTGGAATATCCTGACACCAACCAGATCTGAATCTCAGGCAGATATGATGGTTGGAATATTTCCCAAGAATTATAATATTGGTCGCGCGATAACCGGTAAAGTGGATGTCGTGGCCAACACACCCAGCCGGAAGACCTGTTATTATAATATCTTAATTGATGAAGTTGGCCACCTCCCCATAAGGATTTCATAGGATTTACCTCCCTAGTTGTTCCTTATGGATTCTTGTGCTCCCGAAGTCCGACCTTTACTTGATGTTCTAGATATCAAACCATATCTATGAATGGGTTACACTAGCACATCAAGAAGAACATTAAAAGCGGAGTGCTAAATGTCTCTCGGTCGATCATCCAGATTTTATTTCCTTGGCCTCGCTAAGATGAAATCTGAGAAGTGTTATCTTCCTTTGCATCTGCATCATCCATCATCATTCATCGTGGTAGCAAGTTGTGTTGCCAGGATCCTTGACACGGATATTGGTAAAACCTTGATGAATGTGGAAATGCTCAAGATCTTGAGAGCACGCACAAGCGCTACGTGTTATCATCGGCACTAACTGGGTTTCCTCTCAGTTTCCTCGGAAATACTATGACCTATTCAAATAGTGAATTCACTCTCTATTGTTGGGTTCTTCCCCAGTTACTAGAATCATTCCCAGCATTTGCATTTTGTTCCCAGCTTGCACCGCCAATGTGTCATTCTACCATGGGTCTCTTCCATTTCCGGTGATAAGCAAATTCATCCATTACGTTGTCTTCAACAAGGTAATCCACATCATCCAAGTTTGAGTATGCCATTCTACTGACCCCCTCCAAACGATCGCTCGAGAATTGTCTTAGGCTGGTTTAAAGAGTTTCAATGATCTCTGAATCAAAAGTAATTCTTTTTGCCACTTAAGGGGATATCTCTACGAGTCACCTTCCCTAAGGTGTATCGTTATGGTATCATGGCAACTCAACTCCTCGCTACGTTGACAATCGTTTACCACCTTCTTAAGCGTGAAATTGTTGTCTACCTAGTGAACCTTCGTTATCCGTTTCTTTCCACCCCTCTTGATGTGTATCTCGTGTCTCAACCCGACAGATGGTCCTATGTCTCATTCCTGAGTTGTCCGACCTTCGAGAAGAACAATTCTTTTAGGGTCTTTCCTTTCCTCTCATTGTCATGATAGTTGGAGTTTCCAGAGCAAGACATCAAGATAATGATGGTGATCAAATCAACGCTCTTATGGAATGCACCCTGGATCGTGAAGATTGTGCTAGTTGCGTTCCCCCTTCACCTTACCCTACGCTTAAATCTCGGGACGAGATTTTTCTTTAGTGGGGGTGAGTTGTCACATCCCTGGTCCTGTTATGCACTAGGCTAGACCTCTTGTGAGCATCATGTTTAAATTCTGAAATTTGAACTGAGGGAAATTGGAAGCCTCAAAACCCTAAATAAAAGAGGGGCAAGAAACCCTAAAATTTCAATCAGTAAATCCAAAATGCCCTAGAAATAGCTCTGACAATTTTGGCAAGAGTTATAAATCAAACCAAAATTTTGGGACATTTCTAAGGAATTATTGGGCTCTGATTTTAAATCAATATTTTATTTGAATCTGGAGTTATATTCATAATATATGATGAATATATTTTCAAATGACCTGAGATATTTTTTGTATATGTGGAGAAGTCCATTAAGTGACTTAAAAATATCCAGGGGAGTTTTGGCACTGTTTTCAAATTCTGTTTGAATTAAAATTCAGTGCCAATTAAATAAAACAGAACAGAAATAGGAAAAACAGAGAGAGGGAGAGAAACCTTACCTGGCAGCCCACCCACAGCCCAACACTGTGCAGCCCACCTGCGCGGCCCAGCCCACCTGGCCCCCCTTCTCCTGTCGTCTTCCTCTCCTCGCACCGAAGCTGCTCGGTGGCGAGCGCTGGCGATGCCCCGGCCACCTCCTGCTTCCCCCGGCCTCCCTAGCGACACCACGACGACGCCTCGTGTCCCCTCGCACCTCTTCCTCCCTCGCTGCTCCCTCTCTTTTTCCCGAACACTCTTCCCCC
>NC_041393.1:63631926-63656760 GCF_002162155.2 Triticum dicoccoides
CTCCTCACCGAGCGGAGCCCGTCGCCGCCGCTTGCTGCTGCCACGGCCACCGCCTCCCCCTCACCCCTCTGACGTGCCCGAGAGCCCCACCTCCGCCTTCTACGCCTCCTCGACGAGCCAAGCAACCGGGGACGCGCCGTATCGCCGCCATCGACATCATCTTCAACCTCGGGCACCGCCGATCTCCGTCGCCGATATGTCGTCCACAACCCGTCCCCGAGCCCAACGAGACCGCCGACGAACTCGCTGTGAGCTCCACTTCGTTTCCCCTCCTTAGTTTTGCTCGTTCCCGTGCCGTAGCACCCCCGCCCACATTCCCGAGCACCGCCGTCCGCCATGGCCGCGTAGCTCTCCTGACCTGAGCCCCTCTGCTCGAACCCGTGGCACCAGCGCGCTTCTGGTGGCCCGCGGATGCCGTCTGGACCATCAGCTTCTCCCCTAGCGCGCCGCAGCCCCAACCCCGCACATGGCTGAACTCCGGCCGCCGCCAGGAGCCCATTTCCGGCGAACCCCGGCCTCCCTGTGCCCAGCTGCATGCGCCACTAGATGCGCGGGAGCACGGGCTCCCTCTTGGTGCCCTCAGCGCGACCAGCCGCGGGCTGTAGCGCCATCCCGAGCAACTCCGGCGAGGTCCCGCCGTCGCCATGGTCGCCGGCGTCACTAGCCGACGTGGCCGCGTGATTAGCACTAATCACGGCCAGCTAACCTCCCCAGAGCCGCTGACGTATGGGCCCCATGCCTTATTTAATCCTTATCTTTTTCTGTTAAGTTTTAATCTAACCACCATGGGCCCACACGTCAGCTTTGACCAAGCTGACGTGGCTGTTGACCTGGTCCCACCTGTCATTGTCACTAACCAGCACTAGTCACTGACCAGTGGACCCCACTGGTCAGGTTTGACCTGGGGCGCCCAGTTGACTCTGCTGACGTCACAGTGACGTGGGGCTGACGCAATAAGTATTTTATGGATTTAAAAATAATCAGGAAATTCCAGAAAATGTCCTAAACTTCTAAAAATCATAGAAATTCAACCGTAACTCCAAATGAAATAAATTATATATGAAAAATTATCAGAAAAATTCAAGGAATCCATCTGTACCATTTTCATGCATGTTAGAACAACTTATAGCTGCTGTTTAGCACAAATCAATTAAATGGCATTTGAATAATCACATATGGAGTTTGAATTTGAATCTTGTATTCAAACCAACTTCATTTAATCTGTTGCTAGTTGCATTAGCCCAAAACACATTCATTTTGCCATGTCATGATCATACATCATATTGTGCATTGCATTGATTGTGTTCCCTTCTGTGTTGCCGGTATTTGTCCCCTCTCGATAGACGTGATACCGATGATGTGATCGTTGACACTGATGAAGACTCAATGTTATCTTCAGAAGTGCCAGGAAAGCAAAACCCCTTGTTCATTCCGATAAAATCCCACTCTCTCGCTCCTGCTCTCTTTTACTGCATTAGGACAACATCGATTCATCTGTTACTTGCTGCGGTAGCTGAACCCCTTTATCCTTTGCATGACCTGTCATTGCCACAGTAAATAGATGAAACCCACTAGCATGAGTAGGAGTTGTTTGAGCCATGTTGTGCCTACTCATTCATGTTTGTTTGTCATGCCTGCTACTGCTTAGAGTTGAGTCAGGTCTGATTCATCGGGGATGAATCAGAGGTGTGTGAACATGTCCTACTGTGTGTGAGCTAAGTGTGTGAACACGATTTGGTAAAAGGTGTCGGTGAGAGGCCATGTAGGAGTACATGGTGGGTTGTCTCATTGAAGCCGTCCTTAGGAACTGAGTTCTGTGTTTGTGATCCATGATTCAGCTACTACCATACATTGGGCCCTGAAATATGACCCCGCTCGACTTCTTATTCACCCTAGTCCTCTGTCCAGGAGTTGCAAGTAGTTTCTGGTGTTTGTAGCTTACTGGAGGCCGTGGACAGCGCTGACCGTAGGGGTGGGCTGTGATGCGGTAGGTACGTGGCACGGTGTACCGGATGCCCGTTTGGTATCTCGAGAACCCTGTTCACATCGTTTGGGGCTGTGAGCGAAACTCCGGCCGGATCTCCTCATGGATGGAACCCGAATAGGCGATAAACCTGGACTAGAGACTTGAGTGTTTAGGTAGGTCGTGGTCTACACCCACGTCGGCTTTCGCTTGAAGTCTGCCGAGCACATGTCGTGTGCAGACGCTAAGTGGTGGAAACATGTATGAAGAAGTACACCCCTGCAGGGTTAATATGATCTATTCGAATAGCCGTGTCCGCGGAAAAGGACTTCTGGGTTGCTTATATCAGTTCATAGACAAGTGAAAGTGGATACTTTAAAATGCGCAAGATAAGCATGAGTGCTATGGATGGCGTTCTCGTAGGGAGACGGGAGCGGTTCCATAGTGGTGTATTGGTTGGTGAATATGTGGACTCGTGTGCGCCACCTCAAAAGAGTTACATTGCAGTCGTAGTTCAGGATAGCCACCGAGTCAAAGCTGGCTTGCTGCAGTTAAACCCCACCATCCCCTTTGTTGATAATGATGCATATGTAGATAGTTCTGATGTAAGTCTTGCTGGGTACATTTGTACTCACGTTTGCCTATTTATGTTTTTGCAGAGAGACTTCAGTCTCACTAGTAGTTTCGCGTGGACTTCGACGTTTAGCTTGTTACCTCAGCTACGATCTTGTGCCTCGGCAGGATCTGGTAGATAGTCAGGCTTCTCAGCCTTTTTCATTTATAGATGTCTGTACTCAGACATGATAGCTTCCGCTTGTGCTTTTATTTGTATGCTCTGAATGTTGGGTCAGCGAGATTCATGTTTGTAATATCTCGCTCCTCGGAGCCTATTGAATAAATTACTTGAGTTGTAGAGTCATGTTGTGATGCCATGTTGTATTTGCACATATCGAGCATATTGTGTGTATGTTATTGAAATGCTTGGTATGTGTGGGATCTGACCATCTAGTTGTTTATCTTTAGTAGCCTCTCTTACGGGTAAATGTCTCCTAGTGTTTCCACCGAGCCATGGTAGCTTGCTACTGCTCCGGAGCACTTAGGCTGGCCGGCATGTGTCCTTCTTCGTTCCTGTGTCTGTCCCTTCGGGGAAATGTCACGCGATGAATACCGGAGTCCTGTTAGCCCGCTATAGCCCGGTTCACCGGAGTCCTGCTAGCCCAGTGCTACAGCCTGGATTCACTCGCTGATGACCGACACGTTCGATGCTGGGTCATGGATGCCTGTCCCTGTAAGTCTGTGCCACTTTGGGTTTACGACTAGCCATGTCAGCCCGGGCTCCTTATCATATGGATGCTAGCGACACTGTCATATACGTGTGCCAAAAGGCGCAAACGGTCCCGGGCAAAGGTAAGGCGACACCTGTGGGAATACCGTGCGTGAGGCCGCAAAGTGATATGAGGTGTTACATGCTAGATCGATGTGGCATTGAGTCGGGGTCCTGACATTATTCGAAAATCCATCAAATCTTTACCCAAAAACTTGAAAACTTCACAACACAAAACTTCAACAGAAAATCTCATGAGCTCCGTTAGTATAAGAAAACAAACCACCACTTTAAGGTTCTGTAATGAACTCGTTCTTTATTTATATTGGTGTTAAACCTACTGTATTCCAACTTCTCTATGGTTCATACCCCCCGATACTACTCATAGATTCATCAAAATAAGCAAACAACACACGAAAAACAGAATCTGTCAAAAATAGACCATTCTGGAGAAATCTGTAACTTTCGAATACTTCTGTAACTGTAAAAATTCTAAAATAAATTGGTGGATGTGAGGAATTTTTCTATTAATCATATGCAGGAAGAATCAACCTAAAATCTGTCAGGACCCCGACTCGATGTCACATCGATCTAGCCGGTAACACCTCATATCACTTTGCGGCCTCACGCACGGTATCCCCACGGGTGTCGCCTTACCTTTGCCCGGGACCGTTTGCGCCTTTTGGCTCACGTATATGATAGTGTCGCTAGCATCCATATGATAAAGAGCCCGGGCTGACATGACTAGTCGTAAACCCAAAGTGGCACAGACTTACAGGGACAGGCATCCATGACCCAGCTTCGAACGTGTCGGTCATCAGCAAGTGGGTCCGGGCTGTAGCACTGGGCTAGCAGGACTCCGGTAAACCGGGCTGTAGCGGGCTAACAGGACTCCGGTACTCAAAGCGTGACATTTCCCCGAAGGGACAGACACAGGAACGAAGAAGGACACATGCCGGCCAGCCTAAGTGTTCCGGAGTAGTAGCAAGCTACCATGGCTCAGTGAAACACTAGGAGACATTTCCCGGTAAGAGAGGCTACTAAAGATAAACAACTAGATGGTCAGATCCCACACATACCAGGCATTTCAATAACATACACACAATATGCTCGATATGTGCAATACAACATGGCATCACAAAATGACTCTACGACTCAAGTAATTTATTCAATAGGCTCCGAGGAGCGAGATATTACAATCATGGGTCTCATGACCCAACAATCAGAGCATACAAGTCAAAACACAAGCGGAAGCTATCATGTCTGAGTACAGACATCTATAAATGAAAAAGGCTGAGAAGCCTGACTATATATCAGATCCTGCCGAGGGCACAAGATCGTAGCTGAGGTAACAAGCTAAACGTCGAAGTCCACGCGAAACTACTAGTGAGACCGAAGTCTCTCTGCAAAACATAAAATAGGCAAACGTGAGTACAAATGTACCCAGCAAGACTTACATCAGAACTATCTACATATGCATCATTATCAACAAAGGGGATGGTGGGGTTTAACTGCAGCAAGCCAGCTTTGACTCGGTGGCTATCCTAAACTACGACTGCAATGTAACTCTTTGAGGTGGCGCACACGAGTCCACATATTCACCATATCAATACACCACTATGGAACCGCTCCCGTCTCCCTACGAGAACGCCATCCATAGCACTCACGCTTATCTTGCGTATTTTAGAGTATCCACTTTCACTTGTCTATGAACTGATATAAGCAACCCAGAAGTCCTTTTCCGTGGACACGGCTATTCGAATAGATTAGGTTAACCCTGCAGGGGTGTACTTCTTCACACACGCTCTCACCACTTACCGCCGTTTACACGACATGTACTCGGCAACCTTCAAGCGGAAGCCCAACGTGGGTGTCGGCCACGGCCTACCTAAACACTCGAGTCTCTAGTCCAGGTTTATCGCCTATTCGGGTTCCATCCATGAGGAGATCCGGCCGGAGTTTCGCTCACAGCCCCAAACGATGTGAACAGGGTTCCCGAGACACCAAACGGGCGCCCGGTACACCGTGCCACGTGCCTACCGCATCACAGCCCACCCCTACGGCCAGCGCTGCGCACGGCCTCCAGCATACTACAAACACCAGAAACTACTTGCAACTCCTGGACAGAGGACAAGGGTGATCAAGAAGCCGAGAGGGTCCATTGGTTTCGGGCCCAATGCGTGGTAGTAGCTGAATCGTGGATCACAAACACAGAACTCAGTTCCTGAGGACGGCTGCAATGAGACAACCCACCATGTACTCCTACATGGCCTCTCACCGCTACCTTTACCAAATCGTGTTCACACACTTAGCTCACACATAGTAGGACATGTTCAGACGCCTCTGATTCATCCCCGATGAATCAGTCCTGACTCAACTCTAAGCAGTAGCAGGCATGACAAACAAACATGAATGAGTAGGCACAACAGGGCTCAAACAACTCCTACTCATGCTAGTGGGTTTCATCTATTTACTGTGG
The DNA here is from genome assembly GCF_002162155.2 of Triticum dicoccoides. Lineage (NCBI taxonomy): Eukaryota > Viridiplantae > Streptophyta > Magnoliopsida > Poales > Poaceae > Triticum > Triticum dicoccoides. The sequence continues at coordinate 63,637,693 of NC_041393.1, forward strand.
CAATGACAGGTCATGCAGAGGATAAAGGGGTTCAACTACCGCAGCATGTAACAGTTGAATCGGTGTTGTCCTAATGCATAAAAAAGAGAGCAGGAGCGAGAGAGTAGGGTTGTATCGGAATGAACAAGGGGGTTTTTCTTGCCTGGCACTTCTGAAGATAACATTGAGTCTTCATCAGTGTCAACGATCACATCATCGATATCACGTCTATCGAGGGGACAAATACCGGCAACACAGAAGGGAACACAATCAATGCAATGCACAATATGATGCATGATCATGACATGGCAAAATGAATGTGTTTTGGGCTAATGCACCTAAAACCAGATTAAATGAAGTTGGTTTGAATCCAAGATTCAAATTCAAACTCCATATGTGATTATTCAAATGCCATTTAATTGATTTGTGCTAAACAGCAGCTATAAGTTGTTCTAACATGCATGAAAATGGTACAGATGGATTCCTTGAATTTTTCTGATAATTTTTCATATATAATTTATTTAATTTGGAGTTACGGTTAATTTTCTATGATTTATTGAAGTTTTAGTTATTTTCTGGAATTTCAGAATTAAGTTAAATCCAGAAAATGAGTTATGACATCAGCACTGCGTCATGCTTGCATCAGCAAGTCAACAGGGCTGCCCCGGGTCAAACCTGACGTGTGGGGTCCACACGTCAGTGACACAGGGACTAATCCCGCGTTGACCCGGGCTGGTTAGCTTTGACTAAGCCCTGGGGCCCACTTGTCAGCGTCAGTAGGTGGGGGGGTTAGTGACTAATTAACTAAGCCACGTCGACTTCGCCGGAGTTTGGCCGGCGACGACCAAAACTGCGGCGGGAGCTCGCCGGACTTGAGCTACAGGCGGCGGCTGGACTCGCGGAGACCACCGGGGCGTAGCCCGTGCTCTTCCGCATCCAACGGAGCAGGAAGGAGCGGACGGGGTGCGCTGTACTCACCGGAGTCGAGCTCGCGGCGGCGGCCGGAGCTCGGGCAACAGCGGAGATGGCGCTATGGTGCATGGGAGGAGGGGCTGGTGGGCGCTACGGGCTCCTGGGAGTTCTCTGAGCACAGCGGTGTGCTCGGATTCGAGCTGTGGTGGCTCTAGCCACGCCGGCGATGAGGCGCGGCGGTGGCGAGCTTCGGGCACGGCAGCGCTAGCGCTAGGGAGCGTGCGGAGCGACGGGAAAAAGGGGCGAACGGCAGAGGAGCTCACCGCGGTTCCGCAGGGTTGGTCAGTGGGCTCGGGGATGTCCTGTCGGCGGCGAATCGAACGGCGGCGAGCTTCGGTGGCCGGCGACGGAACGGCGATGGTGGCGGCATTGCGGGGCTTCCGGAGGGCCGTGGGTCGGTGGGGAGGAAGGAGGGGGTCGAGGCGGAGCTCGCAAGCACAGCGAGGGGTCGAGGGGGTGACGGTGGCTGCGGTGGTGCTCGTCGGTGGCGGCGGGCGCATTCGGTGAGCGAGAGGGAGAGGCGAACAGGGGGGGAAGAGGGGCACGGGGAGAGGGGAGCGGTGCAGGGGGTGTGTGGCGTCATCCGGGGCGTCGCTGGGGAGGCCAGGGAGGAAGCAGGAGGTGGCTAGGGGGGGAGGGGAAGCAGGAGGTGGCCGAGGCAGCGTCGGCGAGCGCCACGCCTCGCCTCTGCTCGTCCTCCTGGCAGAGGAGGAAGAGGACAAAGGAGGAGGAGGTGGGCTGGGCCGGTTGGGGAGCTGGGCCGGCTCTGGTGGGCTGCACGGTGAGGCCAGGTAAGCTCTGTTCTTTTTTTATTTTTTTCCTGTTCTGTTTGTTTTATTTAATATCTTTTGCCACTGTTTTCAATTCCAAAATAATTTCATACAGTGCCAAAACATTCTGAAATATTTTATGTTACCTCTCTGGACTATTCCAAAAGTACATAAAACATTTCAAAGCATTTGAAAATATATTCATTATATATTATGAATATATCCCCAAATTCAAATAGATTATTGATTTAAATTCAGAGACCAAATAATTCCTTAAAAATATTCCAGAATTTTGGTTTGATATATAACTCTTGCCAAAATTCACAAAACTATTTTTAGGGCATTTTGGATTCACAGAATGCAATTTAAAGGGTGCTTGCCCTTCTTTTAATTAGGGTTTTGAGGCTTCTGAATTCCTCAGTTCAAATTTCATTTAAATTTAAACATGATGCAGCAACCAAGCTAGTCCATGGCCAGGGTAAAGCTAGGGATGTGACAACTCACCCCCACTAAACAAGAATCTCGTCTCGAGATTCAAGCGTAGGGTAAGGTGAAAGGTAAACGCAACTAGTATAATCTTCACGATACAGGGTGCACTTCAGTTGAACGTTGATTCATTCATCATTATTGTCTTGAAGTCTTGCTCTGAGAAATCCTGTCAACATGACATGGAGGGAAGAAGGAGACTCTAGAAGGGTCGATCTTCTCGAAGATCGAACAACTCAGGATTAACTCGCGGAATGAGACATAGCAACATCTCTCGGGCTGAGAGGCGAAGCACACATCCATAGGAATGGAGTGAAGCAGATGACGAAGGTTCACTAGGTAGACCACAATTTCACGCTTAAAAAGGTGGTAAACGATTGTCAACGTAGCGAGGAGTTAAGTTGACATGACACCATAATGATGCACCTTAGGGAAGGTGACTCGAAGATATATCCCCTTAAGTGGCAAAAAGAATTACCTTTGATATAGAGATCATTGAGACTCTCTATATCAGCCTAAGGCAAATCACAGCAATCGATTGGCGGGGGTCGGTAGAATGGCATACTCGGACTTGGATGATGTGGATTACCTTGTTGAAGACAACGTAATGGATGAATTTGCTTATCACCGGAAATGGAAGAGACCCATGGTAGAATGGCACATTGGCGGTGCAAGCTAGGAACAAAATGCAAATGCTGGGAATGAATCTGGTAACTGGGGAAGAACCCAACAATAGAGAGTGAATTCACTGTTTGAAAAGATCATAGCATTGCCGAGGAAACTGAGAGCAAACCCAGCTAGTGCCGATGATAACACGTAGCGCTTGTGCGTGCTCTCAAGAACTTGAGCATTTCCATATTCATCAAGGTTTTACCAACATCCGTGTCAAGGGTCCGGTAACACAACTTACTACCATGATGAATGGTGATGGAGGATGCAGATGCAAAGGAAGATAACACCTTCTCAAATTTCACCCTTGGCGGGGCCAAGGAAATAAAATCTGGATGATCGACCAAGAGACATTTAGCACTCTGCTTCTAATGTTCTCCTTGATGTGCTAGCGTAATCCACCCATAGATATGGGTTGATATCTAGAACATCAAGTAAAAGGTCGGACTTCGGGAGCAATAGAATCCATAAGGAACAGTTTCGGAGGTAAATCCTACGAAATCCTTATGGGGAGGTGGCCAACTTCCTCAATCAAGATATTATAATAACAGGTCTTTCGGCTGGGTGTGTTGGCCACGACATCCACTTTACCGGTTATCGAGGGACCAATATTATAGTTCTTGGGAAATGTTCCAACCATCATATCTGCCTGAGATTCAGATCTTGTTGGTGTCAGGATATTCCAGACTCATCGAGTCTAGGAAGGAAAACGAAAGTTTGCAACACAAATCGACGAGATGACGTTGCGAGATTCTCGGGAAATGAACTACGATAGTAAGCTCCAAAACATGAGCTGGTTCTGCTACAAACATGTGAACACGTTGTCCCAGACAAGCATGGCCACGTGGTAGTCTTATAATAAAACACTACCGAGTTCAGGAGGGGAACCATCATCGAGGATATCAAAATCCTTGCATAAGGTATACTCTTAAGAAGGAACTTCTTCTCCTTGAACAAATCAATCAGTGGCTTGGTGTGCTAGGGATACATATAGATTGAAGGTTGCAAGTCTTCAAACCACAGAATTCTTCGCACGTGTGCATGACTGACTTGCGATGATTCCAGAGGAAGCAACATTGACTTTCTCGAGTCCACGGCGGCAACTTGCATCATATGCACATGAATTAAAGGAAGTCACTACCTTCATCCAAACATATGCTTCATGAGCTAGGATGAACAAATGCTTTCAAAAGTTTCCAACACTAGCTTAATGTTCAACAAAATTATGGAGGAGATAAAGATGTTGTCAATGGGCTCAACAACAATTCATCTAGGTTTCCTTTTAAAAGGAATTCCATAGTTAAGTGAACAAGTGATAGCATTGGTCAGACCCAAAAGATATAATGGTGTATGCTCGAGGGATCAACCACGAATAAGACAACATTACGAGCATCGTTGGTACTGATTTGATTTGACGATAGCCCACACTCAAATCAAAGGATTGATAAGACAATAGGTCCAGCAACTGATCACAAGGACCAATCGATGAAGATATCATCTTTCTTCAACACACACTACACAAGAATATCCCTTTGGAATGAACTAAGTCAGACAAGCTTTTATCTTCCAACTCTCCAAGTTGTTGTCTAGCTTAACCAACTAGCTCAGGGATATCTAACACCGATTCTTGGAGAGAAGGTGGTTCACAAGAAAACAACTTGATCACGAACTCAACATAGCGGTCAGGTGACAACCCGGTAACACCTCCAAGAAGATATTTGGAAAGTCACGAACCACCGGTATGTTACTAAGCTCGAGAACAATCTTGCTTTTGAGGGCAAGACGATATGATCAAATGAGTGAGGACTTGACAAGATCCTAACTCATCAATCGAAGGGTGCACCGAAATAAGGACTAGGTAGCACGATCAGTCTTAGAAGGATGATTCGAAAACCAACATACTAAGAATGAAATTATTATCCTTTAACTACCAAGCAACAGAGTTGCTAGCAGTATTGATTTCACACATCACAATTCATTTGTCGGTATTCCGGTTGCCTCAACACGAAGACCGAGGAATGACAAAGGATGGCGAGAAGTAACACTATGTCAAGAATTCACAAAAGGTGGTGCAATTCTCATGAAATTCCTGTCATAAAGAAGGTAATACTTCAGGGTAGAATAGAACCAAAAGCTGGATTGGCATTTGATCTGCGGAATACAACTACTTTGACCCAATCCTAGATATGGATGAGGTACTGGAGTTTGTTTCTCCAAGTCATTCAGGACAGAATGGCTTGACGGACCACAAGAGTAATAGGCATCGATGAACGAATGCACACATAATCTTGACTATCAATTGATAGACGAGGGTCAGAAGACAACTAAAGAGGGACAACTCAAGGAACACACGATTTTCTGAGTTGTGGGTGCATGGTTTAGCATGTCGAACGAATTCCACATATTTCTTCCGGATAACCCATACAGAAAGGTAGAACTGGCAGAGTCACAATATAGAATCGAGAACCCATCGAGAGCACTCTGATTGTGATCTTTCGATCAGCGAGGAACATCTGCCATAAGCGGTTCATAGTATTTGGAAGAAAGGAATACCACGAACATCGAGGACTAATGCAAAGGTTGCTAATAACCTTAAGGAACGAGCAAAACTATCAACATGAAGCAAGTAGGGTGAATCTCGGGTTCAAAACCCAGGGATAGAATACCTACTACTAAGTAGCATCACGGGATGCTTCCGAGAATAAAGGCCAGAATCTTCACACTAGGACACAAATCATGGCTAGACCACTAGATGATCCCCTAAGCACTTAGGGTCATAATAATAATTCCAACATATATGTCGAGGCAATAATTACCTCAACACACCGATTAGTGTGGTTAATCTGGCCCATGGGAACATCGGAAACAGAAGGAAGGGATTTGCAAATGCATCGGACTATTTAGAAACCTGGGATGACTCGGACAGTATAACGGCTATAATTGCTCAAAAAGATTTGAGACAATCACAAAAATGGTGGCATAACCACTCAGAAGCACAATATCAAGGTTCCGAGATCAACAATTAACATACGGAAGTAGTAGGAACTGAACTGAGACTTAAATCCAACAATCTTATAAGTCTACTGATTAGTAACACGTGATCCTAATAGAAAGAAGAGATAGCCTAGTTCTTAATCCCCGCAGGAAAGATAAGATGACTCAGATCAGAAGGGCATGAGGTATAAGGAGTAAAAAGAGCCTTACGTTCCATCCCACAATCAATTCCCTTATATAACTAAAGAATTTCTAGACTCAACTTCGACCAGTTTGGCTTGGTAATCCTACAGGCAGTCAAGCTCTGATACCAACGCTGTCAGGACCCCGACTCGATGTCACATCGATCTAGCCGGTAACACCTCATATCACTTTGCGGCCTCACACACGGTATCCCCACGGGTGTCGCCTTACCTTTGCCCGGGACCGTTTGCGCCTTTTGGCTCACGTATATGATAGTGTCGCTAGCATCCATATGATAAAGAGCCCGGGCTGACATGACTAGTCGTAAACCCAAAGTGGCACAGACTTACAGGGACAGGCATCCATGACCCAGCTTTGAACGTGTCGGTCATCAGCAAGTGGGTCCGGGCTGTAGCACTGGGCTAGCAGGACTCCGGTAAACCGGGCTGTAGCGGGCTAACAGGACTCCGGTACTCAAAGCGTGACATTTCCCCGAAGGGACAGACACAGGAACGAAGAAGGACACATGCCGGCCAGCCTAAGTGTTCCGGAGCAGTAGCAAGCTACCATGGCTCAGTGGAAAACACTAGGAGACATTTCCCGGTAAGAGAGGCTACTAAAGATAAACAACTAGATGGTCAGATCCCACACATACCAAGCATTTCAACAACATACACACAATATGCTCGATATGTGCAAATACAACATGGCATCACAACATGACTCTACGACACAAATAATTTATTCATTAGGCTCCGAGGAGCGAGATATTACAAACATGGGTCTCACGACCCAACAATCAGAGCATACAAGTCAAAGCACAAGCGGAAGCTATCATGTCTGAGTACAGACATCTATAAATGAAAAAGGCTGAGAAGCCTGACTATATATCAGATCCTGCCGAGGGCACAAGATCGTAGCTGAGGTAACAAGCTAAACGTCGAAGTCCATGCGAAACTACTAGTGAGACCGAAGTCTCTCTGCAAAACATAAAATAGGCAAACGTGAGTACAAATGTACCCAGCAAGACTTACATCAGATCTATCTACATATGCATCATTATCAACAAGGGGGTGGAGGGGTTTGACTGCAGCAAGCCAGCTTTGACTCGGTGGCTATCCTAAACTACGACTGCAAGCGACTCTTTTGAGGTGGCGCACACGAGTCCACATATTCACCAACCAATACACCACTATGGATCCGCTCCCGTCTCCCTACGAGAACGCCATCCATAGCACTCACGCTTATCTTGCGTATTTTAGAGTATCCACTTTCACTTGTCTATGAACTGATATAAGCAACCCAGAAGTCCTTTTCCGTGGACACGGCTATTCGAATAGATGATGTTAACCCTGCAAGGGTGTACTTCTTCACACACGCTCTCACCACTTACCGCCGTTTACACGACATGTACTCGGCAACCTTCAAGCGGAAGCCCAACGTGGGTGTCGGCCACGGCCTACCTAAACACTCGAGTCTCTAGTCCAGGTTTATCGCCTATTCGGGTTCCATCCATGAGGAGATCCGGCCGGAGTTTCGCTCACAGCCCCAAACGATGTGAACAGGGTTCCCGAGACACCAAACGGGCGCCCGGTACACCGTGCCACGTGCCTACCGCATCACAGCCCACCCCTACGGCCAGCGCTGCGCACGGCCTCCAGCATACTACAAACACCAGAAACTACTTGCAACTCCTGGACAGAGGACAAGGGTGATCAAGAAGCCGAGAGGGTCCATTGGTTTCGGGCCCAATGCGTGGTAGTAGCTGAATCGTGGATCACAAACACAGAACTCAGTTCCTGAGGACGGCTGCAATGAGACAACCCACCATGTACTCCTACATGGCCTCTCACCGCTACCTTTACCAAATCGTGTTCACACACTTAGCTCACACATAGTAGGACATGTTCACACGCCTCTGATTCATCCCCGATGAATCAGTCCTGACTCAACTCTAAGCAGTAGCAGGCATGACAAACAAACATGAATGAGTAGGCACAACAGGGCTCAAACAACTCCTACTCATGCTAGTGGGTTTCATCTATTTACTGTGGCAATGACAGGTCATGCAGAGGATAAAGGGGTTCAACTACCGCAGCATGTAACAGTTGAATCGGTGTTGTCCTAATGCATAAAAAAGAGAGCAGGAGCGAGAGAGTAGGGTTGTATCGGAATGAACAAGGGGGTTTTGCTTGCCTGGCACTTCTGAAGATAACATTGAGTCTTCATCAGTGTCAACGATCACATCATCGATATCACGTCTATCGAGAGGGGACAAATACCGGCAACACAGAAGGGAACACAATCAATGCAATGCACAATATGATGCATGATCATGACATGGCAAAATGAATGTGTTTTGGGCTAATGCACCTAAAACCAGATTAAATGAAGTTGGTTTGAATCCAAGATTCAAATTCAAACTCCATATGTGATTATTCAAATGCCATTTAATTGATTTGTGCTAAACAGCAGCTATAAGTTGTTCTAACATGCATGAAAATGGTACAGATGGATTCCTTGAATTTTTCTGATAATTTTTCATATATAATTTATTTAATTTGGAGTTACGGTTAATTTTCTATGATTTATTGAAGTTTTAGTTATTTTCTGGAATTTCAGAATTAAGTTAAATCCAGAAAATGAGTTATGACATCAGCACTGCGTCATGCTTGCATCAGCAAGTCAACAGGGCTGCCCCGGGTCAAACCTGGCGTGTGGGGTCCACACGTCAGTGACACAGGGACTAATCCCGCGTTGACCCGGGCTGGTTAGCTTTGACTAAGCCCTGGGGCCCACTTGTCAGCGTCAGTAGGTGGGGGGGTTAGTGACTAATTAACTAAGCCACGTCGACTTCGCCGGAGTTCGGCCGGCGACGACCAAAACTGCGGCGGGAGCTCGCCGGACTTGAGCTACAGGCGGCGGCTGGACTCGCGGAGACCACCGGGGCGTAGCCCGTGCTCTTCCGCATCCAACGGAGCAGGAAGGAGCGGACGGGGTGCGCTGTACTCGCCGGAGTCGAGCTCGCGGCGGCGGCCGGAGCTCGGGCAACAGCGGAGATGGCGCTATGGTGCATGGGAGGAGGGGCTGGTGGGCGCTACGGGCTCCTGGGAGTTCTCTGAGCACAGCGGTGTGCTCGGATTCGAGCTGTGGTGGCTCTAGCCACGCCGGCGATGAGGCGCGGCGGCGGCGAGCTTCGGGCACGGCAGCGCTAGCGCTAGGGAGCGTGCGGAGCGACTGGAAAAAGGGGCGAACGGCAGAGGAGCTCACCGCGGTTCCGCAGGGTTGGTCAGTGGGCTCGGGGATGTCCTGTCGGCGGCGAATCGAACGGCGGCGAGCTTCGGTGGCCGGCGACGGAACGGCGATGGTGGCGGTGTTGCAGGGCTTCCGGAGGGCCGTGGGTCGGTGGGAAGGAAGGAGGGGGTCGAGGCGGAGCTCGTGGGTGTGTCGGAGAGGCTAGGGGTGGCCGGTGGCCACGAGAGAGCTCGTCGGCGGCGGCGGGTGTGTTCGGTGGCTGCGCGCGAGAGAGCCAGAGGAGGAGAGGAGCTCGGGGAGAGAGTGAGAGGCCTGGGGGGGTGCGTGGCGTCGCGGACGGGGTCCAGGGCAACGAGAGGAAGCAGGAGGTGGCTAGGGGGGGAAGCAGGAGGTGGCCGGGGCAGCGTCGGCGAGCGCCACGCCTCGCCTCTGCTCGTCCTCCTGGCAGAGGAGGAAGAGGACAAAGGAGGAGGAGGTGGGTTGGGCCGGCTGGGGAGCTGGGCCGGCTCTGGTGGGCTGCACGGTGAGGCCAGGTAAGCTCTGTTCTTTTTTTATTTTTTTCCTGTTCTGTTTGTTTTATTTAATATCTTTTGCCACTGTTTTCAATTCCAAAATAATTTCATACAGTGCCAAAACATTCTGAAATATTTTATGTTACCTCTCTGGACTATTCCAAAAGTACATAAAACATTTCAAAGCATTTGAAAATATATTCATTATATATTATGAATATATCCCCAAATTCAAATAGATTATTGATTTAAATTCAGAGACCAAATAATTCCTTAAAAATATTCCAGAATTTTGGTTTGATATATAACTCTTGCCAAAATTCACAAAACTATTTTTAGGGCATTTTGGATTCACAGAATGCAATTTAAAGGGTGCTTTCCCTTCTTTTAATTAGGGTTTTGAGGCTTCTGAATTCCTCAGTTCAAATTTCATTTAAATTTAAACATGATGCAGCAACCAAGCTAGTCCATGGCCAGGGTAAAGCTAGGGATGTGACAAAATCACTCTCTAGTAAAAAATAATAGCTATTCTCGTGAGCGCAAAAGTTTCTGTTTTTTACAGCAAGATCGCAAAGACTTCACTCAAGTCTTCCCAAAGGTTCTACTTGGCACAAACACTAACTGTCGGTGTCCAAACCGGCGGATCTCGGGTAGGGGTTCCCGAATTGTACGTCTAGGAGGATAGTAACAGGAGACAAGGGACACAATGTTTTTACCCAGGTTCGGGCCCTCTCGATGGAGGTAAAACCCTACTCCTGGTTGATTAATATTGATGATATGGGTAGTATAAGAGTAGATCTACCACGAGATCAGAGAGGCTAAACCCTAGAAGCTAGCCTATGGTATGATTGTTGTTCGTCCTACGGACTAAAATCCTCTGGTTTATATAGACACCGGAGAGGGCTAGGGTTACACAGATTCGGTTACAAGGGGAGGAGATCTACATATCCGTATCGCCAAGCTTGCCTTCCACGCCAAGGAAAGTCCCATCCGGACACGGGACGAAGTCTTCAATCTTGTATCTTCTTAGTCCAGGAGTCCGTCCAAAGGTTATAGTCTGGTCATCCGGACACCCCCTAATCCGGGACTCCCTCAGTAGCCCCTGAACCAGGCTTCAATGACGACGAGTCCGGCGCACAGATTGTCTTCGGCATTGCAAGGCGGGTACCTCCTCCGAATACTTCATAGAAGATTTTGAACACAAGGATAGTGTCCGGCTCTGCAAAATAAGTTCCACGTACCACCGTAGAGAGAATAATATTTGTAGAAATCTAATCTGCTGGCGCATTCCGTAGCATCACATCATGCCACGGCCAAGCATTTATTCGAATCGTTTTACTGTCCCTCCTCAGCGTGTTTAGCGAGGCGGTTTCCTTGGCACGTCTTGTCAAAGCAGAGATCGTGTCCCCTTATTCCGGAATTCTCATCAATACGGGCGTGGGTAACCCAACCGTGCCATTAATCACGGCGCTTGGGAGATAAGCAAGTTTTACCAGGCTGGTGGGGGCACGTAGTTTTGTCCGCCCATATAAGGGGATAAGGATCCACCCTTTCCATCTATGCCTTCTTCCTCCTTTGCTTATCCATTTCCGCGCACTCGAGCTCCAGCGCCCAAGTCCGCACTTCCCACCTCAACCTTCTCCAGCCATGTCCGGAGCGGGAGGCAGGTGGATGGCCTCCTCCGTCACGGAGGGGCACATTAAAAAGTTGAGGAAAGCCGGATACTTGTCCAACAACATCGCGCACCGGCTCCCAGATGAGGGGCAGCTCATCCCCACCCCTAGGCCCCATGAGAGGGTGGTGTTCCTCCCCCATTTCCTCCGCGGACTGGGCTTCCCACTCCACCCATTTGTCCGGGGGCTCATGTTCTACTACGGCCTGGATTTCCATGATCTGGCCCCGAACTTCATCCTCAACATCTCGACGTTTATCGTCGTGTGCGAGGTCTTCCTCCGCATCAAACCCCACTTCGGCTTATGGCTAAAGACCTTCAATGGCAAGCCGAAGGTAGTGGGCGGCCGGAAGCGGAGTGCGGAGGCGCCATGTTGGGCAAGATGCCCAACGTCACCTGGCTCGAGGGCTCCTTTGTGGAAACCATCAAAGGGTGGCAATCGGGGTGGTTTTACATCACCGAGCCGGGTGACCCTAAGTGGGCAGTGGCCCATGAATTCCAATCTGGCATCCCCACACGGCTCACCTCCTGGAAAGAGACGGGCCTGTCGTGGGGTAATTCGGAAGAGGTGACTGGACTCCAAACCTGTGTCCAAAACCTGGTGGACAAGAAGGTTAAACTTGTCAACGCAGTCCAGGTCATGCTCTTCCACTGGATCCTCCCGTGTCAACGACGGGCCTTTAACTTGTGGGAGTTCGACCCGGTCCAGCACCAAACTTTGTCCAGGCTCTTCGGCACAACGCACGAGGATGCCTAGAAAGTGTTGTTCAAGGGCATCGAGGTTCCCCCGCCCATTACTGAGGATCGCGGGTTTTGCGCGAAGCGCCAAGCCAGCGCGGTAAGCTTGTTTTACCCTTTACAGGATACTTGTTTTTCATAGTTTGACTCTATGCAGGATCTAAGCCCCCGCTCCTTTGACAGGACTGGAAGAAAACGTCCGGACAGATCGACTGTCCGTCTCCTTTGGCCGAAGGCCCAGCAGATGCACGCTTGGTGAAGCTGCTGGCCCCAGGAGCTCACGTGGTGCCGGAGAAGAAGGCCAAGAAGAAGGCCATGGGAACTCAAAAGAGTTCCCGGCGCCTGGTGGTGTCGGATTCATCGCCCGACGACCCCGAAGCGCACTCCTCCCCGAAGACGAGGAGGAGGAAGAGGAAGCCTCTCCCCCTCCAATGGGGGGAGGAAAGAAAAGGAAGGCCGCCCCAACTAGGGAGGCTGGAGGGTCCAAGAAGGGAAAGACCCTTCTTCCGGACTACTCCACTAGCGCCGACGACGGCGGAGAGGAGTGGTCGTCCAGGCCCAAGCCCCTGGCAAAATCATAAGTATCTGGATACCAGAATGACTCATGGCGTTCCTTTATTGCACAGTATCTTCTGACGCCGAACAAAATCATGCAGTTCGCCCAAGGCCCAGCTCGATGCTTCGTCGAGCAGATCCCTGGATTCGTCGGATGTGAATAGCCTTTCACTCCCGACTGCTACCTCCCCTCACCCCATGGATGATGCCGAGGTGGAGTCCCAAAAGGGGCCAAGCTAGGAGGAGGTAGCCCCGGAGGCGCCGCAAGGCGACCTTCCGGACTCCACGCGCAAAGGGGATAAAACCCCAAAGGGCTCTAAGTCCAGCCCTGGGTAGGACACCGCACCGGAACCCTCACTGGTTCTGGAGTCCGGCAAGCAGCCCCCTCATAAGAAGGGCAAGCCTACGACACCGGTGACCTCCGTCCAACCGGAGGCACCGGATAATTTGCTGGAGGTGCTTAACGGCGCCTCCATCGACGAGGAGCACCGCACTATTATGAGTGCGGTGATCCGGAAGGTTCAGTCCGCCAAGAGCGGGCTAACAGAAACCTGTGCCGGCCTTCTAACAGGCTTCGAGGTATGTATTTAAGATATATAAAAATATTACCGCATAGACAGTAGCACCTGATGCTCAGTTTGGTGTTCGAAAAGAAAAGCCGGACTGAGGATCTAAAAAGATATACGCAGGAGTCTAACATAAGTATGTCAATATGGGAATGCAGGCTGCGCTGCTGACCTCTACCGCACTGACTACGGAGGTCGATGCATTGAAGCAGAGCCTCGAGCGGTCCGAGAACGAGCTCGGCCTTGCCAAGAAGCAGCTCGAGGACAAGGAAGGTAAGTAGTACCTTATGTAAGTATATAAAAAATACCTGGTTGCAAATAATGACAGGACCAACGTGAGTATTACAGGGGCCACAACCGAGGTGGCGACCCTGAAGGAAGCGTTGTCCAAGGCCGAAGACACTGCGGCCATGGAGCTCACCGAGCGAGAAAAGCAGGAGGCGCGGGTGGCGGAGGTGCGGCAAGAGCTCCATGCTCTTGTGAAGAAACACGAGAGATTGGAGCTTGACTCAAAGACTCGAGAGTCCGAGCTTGCCTCGGCCCTTGAGAGCGCCAAATCCGCCAAGGCCGAAGCCCTAAAAGCCCTCCAGGAAATTGAGGCAATGAAGAAGATAGCGGCGGGTAAGGCATTCTTTATGCAAAGCAAGCACGTGAAACTGAATTACTTGTTACTTACCCGAGTCCAGAGCTCTCCAGGAGCATTCGCAGATCTGCCCCGCAGTGTGTCCGATGCTGCCACATTCTACCGAGCCGAGGAAGGGAGCTCGACAGAGAAGGTGTTCTGGTCCCAGTATGTTAGAGGCCGGACACCCGATGCCCTTGAGCGACCAGCTGAAGCAGCTGGTCGAGCTCCATAAGGTAGCCGAACAGGCCATGAATGGCCTAATAGTCCGGCTATGGCCTGGGGAGGTCATGCCCTGGAGCTACTTTGGGCTGGTGAGGCGGCTGGTGGATGCCTGTCCATGGCTTGAAGTCATCAAGCCCTCTGTATGCATCGAAGGCGCCCGTAGGGCCCTTGCCCATGTGAAAGTACACTGGGGCAAGCTGGATGCTGACAAGCTAGTGACAGATGGGCCAGCGGAGGGGAAGGAGCATCGCAGGCACGAAATGTATTATGAGGGCGTCCTGAAGGGTGCCTGCCTTGTGGCGAATGAATGTGCCAGGGATGTAATTTTTGAGTAAACTCGCTCGTGTTTATCCTATGCGCTGAAAACTTGTTCATATGCGCTAAGCAACGCTTGTTGAATTTAAAATATTACCTTCTGTGCGGCCGTTTATTGAATCTGAGAGATGCGAGTCGTCGGCTTCTAGCCCCATGCCACGAGTGCTGGGGTGTTCGGGATAAACCTGAGCGCTCTTGTTCCCATTCTTGGGTCCTTCGAGGGAGGCGCTCAGCACAATGAACAAGGCAATCGGACTATAATGCTTTATCACTCTCACTTAGCCATAGAATTCTATAATTTTAAATTTCGATGAAGCCCCTAGTATTCGGAAGACCGAGTTCGGAGCGCTATCCATGCCTAGGCCGGACAAAGCCAGCTCCCCGCTCTAAGCGGCATAAGTCTTTAGGGACTCGAAAACCTCTCGAACAGCGACCGGCTCTCACCTTATCATGACGGTCAGTTTTAGCTTTCTCTACTGAGGTGCTTAACCCAGCTCAACTAGGGCACAATCGCAGTAGTTCTCCCAGCGCTACCTTAGCCGATATAACGGAACGTAAGGTACCAAAACATGGGAGCCGGGCAAACCCAACTATTGACCCAAGACATGATTCGGAGCCGATGCATATAATGCTATAAGTTCGGGGTGCCGCACTCGTGAGAGTGTTCAGACTTCTCACACCATATTCTGGGGTACTTAAGCCCCTGGTGTGTTGGCCGTACCAAAGTGTACGGTTGCATAATGTCGTGACTGAACATATTTACATAAAAAATGAATGCACGAATAGACAAGAGCTATGTATTGTTTATTAAAAGGCTGCTGTGAAAGCAGAACGATACGAATGGTGCGATAAGCAAGAGATGGGATTATTTGACATGTCCCCCTCCAGGGGCAAGCTGCGAGACTTTATGTAAGACATGTATTTAGCATGTTATAGAGACCACCTGGACATTCGACGTAGCTTGTTGCCTCCCTGGCTGTTGCATCGTGTGTTCGGCGATTGTACTGCCGGACAGGCCTTCCGGAGAATGGAGTCCTGAAAGTAAGAAAAAAGAAACAACAAAATCGGGAGCCCCTAGTGCGGTTGAGCCGCATTTTGGGCGTGCCGTGGTTGTGCCCCTCCCCCTATGCCCATGGTATTTCCAGGGCGTAATTATGTACGCGTGGTACTAGTTTTGCAAGTTCGCGAGGGCTGGGGTTGGGGCCACACTGCTATGCTTGCTCAGTGCGTGCCAGGCAGTCTTGTTGTAGGTTACTCCGGGCGCACTTGACGGTGTCTGGACGTTTAATAGCCGGACTGGAGAATTGCCTTGAGAGGCTACTTTGTACTTCCGCCGTGAGGGCCGCTGTATGCTCCTCCATTCGGAGAGAGCGTTCGGTGTTTCCGTTGACCGTAATGACTCCTCGAGGGCCTGGCATCTTGAGCTTGATGTATGCATAGTGCAGCACCGCATTGAACTTTGCAAATGTGGTTCGTCCGAGTAGGGCGTGATAGCCACTGCAGAACGGGACTATGTCGAAGATTAACTCCTCGCTTCGGAAATTATTCGGTGATCCGAAGACCACTTCGGGTGTAACTGAGCCTGTACAGTTGGCCTCTACACCTGGTATGACGCCTTTAAAGGTCATCTTGGTGGGTTTAATCCTTGAGGGATCTATGCCCATTTTTCGCACTGTATCCTGATAAAGCAGGTTCAGGCTGCTGCCACCGTCCATAAGGACTCTAGTGAGGTGAAATACGTCAATGATTGGGTCTAGAACCAATGCGGTGAATCCGCCGTGGCGGATGCTAGTGGGGTGGTCCCTTTGATCAAAAGTGATCAGGCAGGAGGACCATGGGTTGAACTTTGGGGCAACTTGCTCCAACGCATATACGTCCCTGAGTGCATGCTTCTGCTCCCTTTTGGGGATGTGGGTTGCATATATCATGTTCACCGTCCGCACTTGTGGGGGAAAGCCCTTCTGTCCCCTGTTGTTCGGCGGCCGGGGCTCCTCCTCGTCATCGCTATGCAGCCCCTTGTCTCTGTTTTCGGCACATAATTTGCCTGCCTGCTTGAACACCCAACAATCCCTGTTGGTGTGGTTGGCTGGTGTTTCGGGGGTGCCGTGTATCTGGCACGTGCGATCGAGTATTCGGTCCAAACTGGATGGGCCCGGAGTATTTCTTTTGAATGGTTTTTTCCGTTGACCGGGTTTAGAGCCTTTGAATCCGGCATTAACTGCCGTATCCTCAGCATTGTCGCCGTTAATGTGGCGCTTGTGCTTGTTGCGACACGACGTGCCATTGTTATCCTTGGTATCCGAATTACCAGGGCTCTTGGTCATGTTATTACTACGAGCTAGCCAGCTGTCTTCTCCCGCGCAAAAGCGGGTCATGAGTGTTGTGAGGGCTGACATGGATTTCGGCTTTTCCTGTCCTAGGTGCCGGGCAAGCCATTCGTCTCGGATGTTATGCTTAAAGGCTGCGAGGGCCTCTACGTCCGGACAGTCGACTGTTGGATTTTTCTTGGTTAGGAACCGTGTCCAGAATTGTCTGGCCGATTCCTCTGGCTGCTGAATTATGTGGCTTAGGTCATCGGTGTCTGGTGGCCGCACATAAGTGCCCTAGAAATTGTCAAGGAATGCGGCTTCTAGGTCCTCCCAGCAACCAATTGACTCTGCTGGCAAGTTGTTAAGCCAATGCCGAGCTGGTCCTTTAAGCTTGAGTGGGAGGTATTTGATAGCGTGTAGATCGTCACCGCAGGCCATGTGGATATGAAGGAGATAATCCTCGATCCATAACGCAGGATCTGTTGTGCCATCGTATGATTCGATGTTTACGGGTTTAAAACCCTCGGGGATTTTGTCAAATTTCGGGTTCCGGCAGACCCTCTAGATTCGAACACTGGGGTGCGCGCGGAGATTCAGCCCTCTACCTACCTGCACCTCACCGCCTCGCTAGGAACTAAGCAATCAAAGGGACAACACAAGAGGCACAGGGTTTATACTGGTTCAGGCCACCATTGTGGTGTAATACCCTACTCCAGTGTGTGTGTGGTGGATTGCCTCTTGGGCTGATGATGAACAGTAAAAGGAAGAACAGCCTCGCGAGGGTCTGCTCTTGGCTGGCGCGATAAATTGCTAGGGGAGTTCAGTCGCTCTCTCTTTGGGTGCTTCTCTCAATGCCTCTATCCTGGGGGTGGCTAGTCCTATTTATAGGCAAAGGCCCTGGGCCTCTTCCCAAATATTGAGTGGGAAGGGCGCCAACAATTGGCCATTTTGAAGGGGAACATCTAGTGCACTTATCCTGACTAAAGTTGGTCCTCGCCTGCCAAAGGCTCTGGTGGTGACGCCGGCTTGGGCTCCACGATGACTTCCATCCTGCTGCTCTGCTGGTCTTGGTCTCGTTGCACTGAAATGGGTACCTTTGCTTGATGCTCTCGCCTGCGCTTGCTCCCTTTGCACCAAAGAGGAATGAAGGATACTGTGCGGGCTGGTGCCCACCTGGCGCCCTTGGTCGTCATGGCTTGCATCATGGGCACCTCGCGAGGTACCCTGCCTTGATCTCTCCGCCTCCTCGCGAGCCAGCCTGACGAGGCCATGCCTGAGGAAGCCTCCTGTCGTCCATCCCGCGAGGCTTGGCCCCTCGCGAGGGTCTTGAGCTCGTGTTGATGAAGATGGGCCATGCTGGGCCGCCCCTCGAGCCACGCCGCAGGCCGCAGGCAGGCAAGTCTAGGGACCCCCATTCCCAGAACGCCGACCGCCGTTAGCCTTTCGGAACTAAGGAGTGAGGGGCTACGTGACCAGTTAGGCTCCTGAGTCGCGATGCTCAGGAGTCCCCCTTGGCGCTCGAACGGCCTTCGTACCTTGGCTCCACTCGGGGAGAGACGCGCGACGAACCAGGCCCGAGGGGCCTGGCTGGGTGGCGTACGCCTGGGTGTGACCCAGGCGCAGCCCCCGTGCCTAGCCCCCTCGCGTGGCACTCCCAAGGGGAGGCATTGCGATGAGGCCAGACACTGAGCTCGGGGCTCCCTAAGGTTGATGCGGCCGGGGCCACCCTCGGTTGTTTATCACCAGCGCAGAGCATAGCGCTTCCGTATGTGTACGGGCATAGCCGCTCCTCGGCAGTGTCGTCAGCCAGCACGGAGCATGGTGCTTCCACTGGTGCGTGTGAGGGGGCTCCCCTCTGGGAGGAGCCCCCGGGGCATGTACAGCCCCGCCCTGACACGTGGCCGGCACGGTAGGGCATGAGGAGGTGTATGTGGGCACCCGTGAGCCAGCGCGGGACTCACGGGGCCCTACCTCAAGGCGGGTTGCGCTTGGCACTGGGCCTTAACTTGTGTTCCTGCAAATTTGGCCAGATGCCGATGCTCTACGTCCTCGGGTCCCGGCCCTCGAGCGAGTCTCAGTCGTCGCTGGTTTGCTAGGGTGCGACACCGTGGACAAAACCAGAGGGTGAGGGCTGGAGAGCCGGTAGGAGCCCTGAGTCGCGATGCTCAGGTACCCCCCCCTTTAACGCGCAAGCTTGGTTAGTTGTCGATGCTCTACATCCTCGGGTCCCGGCCCTCGAGCAAGTC
>NC_041393.1:63657090-63716722 GCF_002162155.2 Triticum dicoccoides
GATGCCGGCGCTCTACGTCCTCGGTCCCGGCCCTCGAGCTAGTCTCAGCCGTCGCTGGTTTGCCAGGGCACGATGTCGTGGACAAAACCAGAGGGTGAGGGCTGGAGAGCCGATAGGAGTCCTGAGTCGCGATGCTCAGGTACCCCCCCCTTTAACGCGTAAGCTGCCGACACGAAGGAAGAAGGGGTGCCACAGACAGGCACCAAATAACAAGCATGATGGGTCGAATGCATGGCCAGAAGATAAACGCAGGAGGGATACATGCCGCTGGGTCTGACCCGAGCGACTTGGGGATGATGCAGCCCGAGGGGCGCCCCCAACAAGGTAAGCTAAAAACATGAACAAAAGGGATACACACCGCAGGGACGGACCCACGCGGCCTAGGAATGATGCAGCCCTAGGGGCGCTCCCAGCTGGAAATGAAACTTGGAAGATGTCACCTGATAGTGTCGACGACGAAGGGGTGTTGAAGCAGCAGACGTAGCGGGCTGTGGGAGTCGATCTTCACAAGCCCCCAGGCCCAGGAGCCTCGGGGGGCTCCGGAGGCGCTGGTGGCTCCTCGCGAACCATCTCCATCTCCGCCAGGACCGCGGAACGGCTGGCCTCCTGAGCCTCCAGGATGCCCCTCATGAGGCGCTGGCGCACCACAGCCGCGTTCGTCAAGCCGTAGGGCATGCGAACATAGCTGTGGGGTGGGCCTTCGCAGTGCCCCACGCATGAGGGCCAGAAGCGCTCCTGAGAGGCGAATCGGTTGAGCCCTGGGATGTCGATGCAGACACGCAGCCCACCATCCTCGCCTGGATGGGGAGCTGCGGCGGGTAAACGGCGGCTGCCACTCATGACTCTTAACTCCTGCAACTCCTGTGTGACCTGACTGACGAACTCCTGAGGGCTTGGCCCTCCTTGCTTTGGTCCTTCCTGAGGGAAGCGTGTTCTGAAACACGCCTCCAAGTGGTGCCCAAACACCTCCCTCATGACCTTAGCAAGGTCTGTGGCCCTCCAGGGGGAGCCCCCGAGCCCTGCTTGGGGAGGACGCCGGGCGCGCTTTCCTATGCGACAGAAGGAGGTCTCCCCCGAGCAGGCGCAGACCCTGAGGGGCCTGCCTCCTGAGGGGTCGGGCCTGGCGATGTCTGCTTCTTGGGAGCGGCTTCGGGGAGCCTCCCGCTCTCGCGATCTGGATCTTCAAGTGATGCGGCCTGAAAAGCTCGTTCCAGGGAACAAACCGCATCTCTTTCTTCACAGGGCACCGTGATGACTCCACTGCTTCCTGGCATCTTGAGGACGTTGTAGCCGTGATGAGTCATGGCCATGAACTTGGTGAGAGCTGGGTAGCCGAGGATGGCGTTGTACGGCAGGAGGATGTGGGCGACGTCGAAGTCAATGAGCTCGGTGCGGTAGTTGTCACGCTTCCCAAAGGTAACAGGAAGGCAGACCTTCCCTATCGGGATGGTGGAACCATCGGTGACTCCTGAGAAAGGCTTGGTTGGCTGAAGCTGATTGTATGGCACTTGGAGATTGTTGAACGTCTCGACGGACAGGACATTGAGCCCTGCTCCGCCATCGATGAGGGTCCTGGTGACTTGCACATTGCTGATGATTGGGGAGCAAAGCATCGGGAGGACTCCCGCTGTGGCTGCGCACTTGAGCTGATCCGCTGAGCTGAACGTGATGGCGCACGTCGACCACCTGAGGGGGGCATGGCTTCAAGCTTGGGGAGGACTGCATTCACTTTGCGGGTGAACTACTTGAAGATGCATTGAGAGGCTGGGGCCTGAGCTCCGCCCAGGATGCAGGCGATCGCGTGTGGCTCCTGGAAGCCCCCAGCCCCCTCGTCCTGATGATGGTCCTCGTTTCTCCTAGGCTGCGGAGGCAGTGGAGGGAGGCCTGTGTTTCCTTGCGGGCGGTCCTCGCGAGGCTGATCCCTCCAGTCTACCTCGCGAGGCTGATCCTGCCAGCAATCCTCGCGAGGTCGGTCACGCCACCCTTGGCGAGGGCCGCGGTCTTCCCTGCGTCCTGCGTTCCTTCCTCCTCCTCGGTTGTAGCCACGATCATTACGGTCGAGGCGCCGGCCGAACCTTCCTTCTCGCACGGCTTGGAGCTCATGGCATTCGTTGGTGTTGTGGGTGTGGAGGTCGTGGTACACACAGTACCGGCTGCCCTTGAAACACTTGGGCTGATCTCTGCCCCGCTTGGTGTCTGGTTCTACCGCGAGCACGGAAGCCCCCTTGCGCTTCACGTCCTTGGCCTTGGATTTCTTCTCTTCTGGGTCTGCGGCTGGTAGCTCGAGGAGGGAAAGGCGCCCTTCCTCAGCCCTGGCGCACTTGGTTGCCAGGTTGAACAGCTCCAGGGAAGTGCACCGATCTTCATGCATCGCCAGCTCCTCCTTCATCTTGACATCACGCACACCGTCGGAGAAGGCCGAAATGATGGCCTCCTCGGTCACCCTGGGAATCTTGAGTCGTGCGATGTTGAAGCGCTGGATGTATTTCTGCAGGGTCTCCCCTGGTTGCTGCTTGATGCGGCGCATGTCGCTCATGGCAGGTGGCTGGTCGCGAGTACCTTGGAAGTTGGCGATGAAACGGGTGCGCATCTCGTCCCAGGAGGAGATCGTGCCTGGGGCCAGGTTCAGGAGCCAGGTGCGGGCCCCGTCCTTGAGTGTCATGGGAAACTAGTTCGCCATGACCTTCTCATCCCCGTTGGCGGCTTCGATGCCCAGCTCGTAGAGCTGGAGGAACTCCGTAGGGTCGGCTGTGCCGTCGTAGCGAGGGGGCAGGTCCGGCTTGAACTTGCAGGGCCACGCGACGCTGCGCAGCTCGGTGGTGAAGGCGCGGCAGCCTGCTGTGGCCATGGGAGGCCTCTAGTGACGAGGAGCTTGGTCTTGCGGGCCCCCATGCGCTGCAGCTGGGAGCAGCGCGGGGTCTTGGCGTGCTGGAATGGGAGCGTGGTTGCGACGGACCGGAGCAGGGAGCACTCGGGCAGCTTCTTGGGGGCGAGGAACCTCTTGGCAGCTCCGCTCTTGCTGCGCTAGCACCGGACGGGGTGGGTTCCATCCAGGGGCCACGCGCCTCGGGGCCAGAGTGCCTTCTTGAGGGGGAGGCAGCTGAGGCACCCCCGGAGCTTCATTGCCCATGCAGGGCGGGGCGCGGTGCAGCGAGAAGGACGGCGCGGGGGAGCCCCCTGCGGCGCGGGCGAGCTCAGCAACGCGGTCGAGCCATTCTTCGTAGACATCGTCGACCGGGCGGTAGCGCGGGAGCTCGTTTGCCGCGATGAGCGCAGCCCGAGCCTCCATGGCCGTGCAGGGCGCGCGGGACGAGGAACCAGCCGGGGCGAGCGAGGGAGTGGCAGTGCGGCCGTCTCGCCTCATGGATGGATGCTGGGACGATGCCTACTGCTCATTCCCCGCTGCGCCAGTGGCGGCGTTGACGGCGGGCGACGGGGAACGGTGGGGGTGGCCGCCGACGGGGGCCGTCTGGGCGACGCGGGAAGCGAGAGCGGCTCGGCGCTCGGCGTGGGCCCGACGAGCGTCTGACATGGACGCGATGGTCGGTGAAGAACAGGGCGGTGGAAGACAAATTCCGGCGCACCCCTACCTGGCGCCCCAAATGTCGGATTTCGGGTTCCGGCAGACCCTCTAGATTCGAACACTGGGGTGCACGCGGAGATTCGGCCCACTACCTACCTACACCTCACTGCCTCGCTAGGAACTAAGCAATCAAAGGGACAACACAAGAGGCACAGAGTTTATACTGGTTCAGGCCACCATTGTGGTGTAATACCCTAATCCAGTGTGTGTCTGGTGGATTGCCTCTTGGGCTGATGATGAACAGTACAAGGAAGAACAGCCTCGTGAGGGTCTGCTCTTGGCTGGCGCAATAAACTGCTAGGGGAGTTCAGTCGCTCTCTCTTTGGGTGCTTCTCTCGATGCCTCTACCCTGGGGGTGGCTAGTCCTATTTATAGGCAAAGGCCCTGGGCCTCTTCCCAAATATTGAGCGGGAAGGGCGCCAACAATTGGCCATTTTGAAGGGGAACATCTAGTAAACTTATCCTGACTAAAGTTGGTCCTCGCCTGCCAAAGGCTCTGGTGGTGATGCCGGCTTGGGCTCCACGATGACTTCCATCCTGCTGCTCTGCTGGTCTTGGTCTCGTTGCACCGAAATGGGTACCTTTGCTTGATGCTCTCGCCTGCGCTTGCTCCCTTTGCATCAAAGAGGAAAGAAGGATATTGTGCGGGCTGGCACCCGCCCGGCGCCCTTGGTCGTCATGGCTTGCGTCATGGGCACCTCGCGAGGTACCCTGCCTTGATCTCTCCGCCTCCTCGCGAGCCAGCCCGACGAGGCCGTGCCTGAGGAAGCCTCCTGTCGTCCACCCCGCTTGGCTTGGCCCTCACGAGGGTCTTGAGCTCGTGTTGATGAAGATGGGCCATGCTGGGCCGCCCCTCGAGCCACGCCGCAGGCCGCAGGCAGGCAAGTCTGGGGACCCCCGTTCCCAGAACGCCGACCGCCGTTAGCCTTTCGGAACTAAGGAGTGAGGGGCTACGTGACCAGTTAGGCTCCTGAGTCGCGATGCTCAGGAGTCCCCCTTGACGCTCGAACGGCCTTTGTACCTTGGCTCCGCTCGAGGAGAGACGCGCGATGAACCAAGCCCGAGGGGCCTGGCTGGGTGGCGTATGCCTGGGCGTGACCCAGGCGCAGCCCCCGTGCCTAGCCCCCTCGTGCGGCACTCCAAAGGGGAGGCGTTGCGATGAGGCCAGACACTGAGCTCGGGGCTCCCTGAGGTTGATGCGGCCGGGGCCACCCTCAGTTGTTTATCACCAGCGCGGAGCATAGCGCTTCCATATGTGTACGGGCATAGCCGCTCCTCAGCAGTGTCGTCAGCCAGCGCGGAGCATGGTGCTTCCACTGGTGCGTGGGAGGGGGCTCCCCTCCGGGAGGAGCCCCCGGGGCGTGTACAGCCCCGCCCTAACACGTGGCCGGCACAGTAGGGCATGAGTAGGTGTATCTGGGCACCCGTGAGCCATAAGCCTGCGTTTGAAATGCTCTTGTTCGACGGGATCCTCAGGCACGACAAATTCGTCGTCGTCGAAGCTTGCCTCGTCTTCGGAGGGAGGCATGTAATTATCGTCCTCAACCTCTCTGTTTGCCGCTCTCTCATGAGGGCTGGATTCTCCATCCTCCTGTGTTGGATCCTGCTGGAGGGGGTTGTCTTCGGCACTGTCCGGGGTGTTATTATCTCCCGTGCCGGAATCATCGTTTTTGCTTTGGTGGGATTTAGAGCGGCCGCTGACGCCAGCGCTTAGGCTGCTTCTTGGAGGGGTCATCCTCCATTGTTCCATCGCCATTCCCTTCTTTTGGGGTGTCCACCATGTATATGTCATATGACGAGGTGGCCTTCCAGTGCCCTATAGGCGCTGGTTCTTCGTCGTCTCCTGCATCGGCGTCCATACCGTCGATGTCTTCGGAGTTGAAGTCGAGCATGTCGGTTAAATCATCGACAGTGGCTACGAAGTGGGTGGTGGGTGGGCTTTGAATTTCTTCGTCGTCCGCATCCCAACCTCGCTGACCATAGTTCGGCCAGGGCTCTCCTGATAAAGAGAGAGACTTTAGTGAATTCAGAATGTCGCCGAAGGATGAGTGCTGAAAGATGTTCGCGGCGGCGAACTCCATGATCGGCGCCCAATCGGGTTCGATCGGCAGGGGCGCGGAAGGTTCGGAGTCCGAAAAGGAGTCCGGCACCTGGGAGTCACGAGCTTCGTAAAGGACAAGGCATGTGTTCGTCTCGATCGCCGTAGGGATTGCAGCCCCCGAGGCGGTGTCCAGCCACCCGTCCTCGATTGGCACAGTCGGCTCCGAGCTAAGGGTCGGAGTGGACGCTGGGGCGGCCTCCCGGACACTCTTTGGCGGTAGAGCTAGATCATGCCCATCGTGACAGTGCGGCGCGCCCGGCTATGGCTCGAATCCATCGAAGATCAAGTCTCCGGGGATGTCGGCCATGTAGTTCAAACTTCCAAATCTGACCTGATGGCCAGGGGCATAGCTTTCGATCTGCTCCAGATGGCCAAGCGAATTGGCCCGCAGTGCAAAGCCGCCGAATACGAAGATCTGTCCGGGGAGAAATGTCTCACCCTGGACCGTTTCGTTGTTGATGATCGGAGGAGCCATCGGGCCTAAAGATGACGACACAAAGGAACTCTCAATGAAAGCACCAACATCGGTGTCAAAACCGGCGGATCTCGGGTAGGGGGTCCCGAACTGTGCGTCTAGGCGGATGGTAACAAGAGACAAGGGACACGTTGTTTTTACCCAGGTTCAGGCCCTCTCGATGGAGGTAAAACCCTACTCCTGCTTGATTAATATTGATGATATGGGTAGTACAAGAGTAGATCTACCACGAGATCAGAGAGGCTAAACCCTAGAAGCTAGCCTATGGTACGATTGTTGTTCGTCCTACGGACTAAAACCCTCCGGTTTATATAGACACCGGAGAGGGCTAGGGTTACACAGAGTCAGTTACAAGGGGAGGAGATCTACATATCCGTATCGCCAAGCTTGCCTTCCACGCCAAGGAAAGTCCCATCCGGACACGGGACGAAGTCTTCAATCTTGTATCTTCATAGTCCAGGAGTCCGGCCAAAGGTTATAGTCCGGTCATCCGGACACCCCCTAATCCGGGACTCCCTCACTAACTAAAACATAAAACCACATCTAACCAGAAGCGAGATGAATTATTTATTACTAAACAGGAGCAAAAAGTAAAGAACAAAAATAAAATTGGGTTGCCTCCCAACAAGCGCTATCGTTTAACGCCCCTAGCTAGGCATTGAGATTTACATGATGCTCACATGAAAGACAAGAATTGAAGCGCAAAGAGAGCATCATGAAACACGTGACAAACACATCTAAGTCTAACATACTTCCTATGCATAGGAATCTTATAGGCAAACAAATTATCAAAGCAAGCAAAAACTAGCACATGCAAGGAAGTGGAAAGAAACAATAGCAATCTCAACATAACGAGAGGTAATTTAGTAACATGAAAAACTCTACAACCATATCTTCCTCTCTCATAATAATTGCATGTGGGATCATAAGAAAATTCAACAAAATATCTATCAAATAAAATATTTTCAATACGATCCACATGCATGCAAAGTTGACACTCTTCCAAAATAGTGGGATTAATATTAACTAAAGTCATGACCTCTCCAATCCCACTTTTATCAAAAATTTCATAAGATTGAACATTCTCCAAATATGTGAGATCTAAAGTTGAAACTCTTCCAAACCCACTTTCAATAATATTGCAAACACTATTATCAATCTCATATTCATCATGAGGCTTAAATAAATTTTCAAGATCATAAGAAGAATCACCCCAATCATGATCATTACAACAAGTAGTGGACATAGCAAAACTAGCATCCCCAAGCTTAGGGTTTTGCATATTTTTAGCATAATTGACATCAATAGAATTTATGATAACATCATTGCAATCATGCTTTTTATTCAAATATCTATCGAGAATCACTTCATAAAGTGCTTCATCACAATTTTCAGATTCATGAATTTCAAGCAAAACCTTATACAAATAATCTAGTGCACTCAACTCGCTAGCAATTGGTTCATCATAATTGGATCTCTTAAAAATATTAGCAAGTGGATGAGGATCCATAAACTTTTATCAAATGAAGATGCAAGCAAAAAGAAGGCACATGGTAACAAAAGATCGAACGAAAGGAGGGCGAAGAAAAGGCAAAGTGTCGTGGAAATATCACGTCAGATGTCCTCATTGAAGGACTTAGTCGTGGAGCCATCGCGACGGGTTATCTTAAAGGGGTTAAACTGGAAAAAGGACACGAGGGTTTTTATACTAGTTCAGCCCCTTCGATGAAGGTAAAGGCCTACGTCTAGTTGTGATGGGATTATTGGGGTCTCGCTAACCAGGTAGCTAAACAAGCTATGCCTGGCTATCGAGTTGTTGTTTTTTGTCCCTGAACCGCCGCCGGTTCGTCCCCTTATAAACACGGGTTGATACCCGGCCGGTTTACAGAGTCCCGAGGACGACTCATACAAGTGTTCGGTGTTGGGGAACATAGTAATTTCAAAAAAAATCCTACGTACACGCAAGATCATGGTGATGGCATAGAAACGAGAGGGGAGAGTGTTGTCCACGTACCCTCGTAGACCGTAAGCGGAAGCATTAGAACAACACGGTTGATGTAGTCGTACGTCTTCACGGCCCGACCGATCAAGCACCGAAACTACGGCACCTCCGAGTTCTAGCACACGTTCAGCTCGATGACGTCCCTCGAACTCCGATCCAGCCGAGTGTCGAGGGAGAGTTCCGTCAGCACGATGGCGTGGTGACAATCTTGATGTACTACCGACGCAGGGCTTCGCCTAAGCACCGCTATGATATTATCGAGGTGGAATATGGTGGAGGGGGGCACCGCACACGGCTAAGAGATCCAAGGTATCAATTGTTGTTGTGTCTAGAGGTGCCCCCTTGCCCGCGTATATAAAGGAGCAAGGGGGAGGGGGCGGCCGGCCTAGTAGGGGCGCGCCAAGGGGAGTCCTACTCCCACCGGGAGTAGGACTCCCTCCTTCCTTGTTGGAGTAGGAGAAGGGGGAAAGAGGGGGAGAGGATGAAGGAAAAGGGGGCCGCACCCCTTGTCCAATTCGGACCAGAGGGGGGCTGCGCACCTCCTTCCTTTCGGCCTCTCTCCTCTATTCCCGTATGGCCCAATAAGGCACATATACTCCCCGGCGAATTCCCGTAACTCTTCGGTACTCCGAAAAATATCCGAATCACTCGGAACCTTTCCGAACTCCGAATATAGTCGTCCAATATATCGATCTTTACGTCTCGACCATTTCGAGACTCCTCGTCATGTCCCCGATCTCATCCGGGACTCCGAACTCCTTCGGTACATCAAAACTCATAAACTCATAATATAACTGTCATCGAAACCTTAAGCATGCGGACCCTACGGGTTCGAGAACAATGTAGACATGACCTAGAACTATTCTCGGTCAATAACCAATAGCGAAACCTGGATGCTCATATTGGCTCCCACGTATTCTACGAAGATCTTTATCAGTCAAACCGCATAACAACATACGTTGTTCCCTTTGTCATTGGCATGTTACTTGCCCGAGATTCGATCGTCGGTATCCAATACCTAGTTCAATCTCGTTACCAGCAAGTCTCTTTACTCGTTACGTAATGCATCATCCTGCAACTAACTCATTAGTCACATTGCTTGCAAGGCTTATAGTGATGCGCATTACCAAGAGGGCCCAGAGATACCTCTCCGACAATCGGAGTGACAAAACCTAATCTCGAAATACGCCAACTCAACATGTACCTTCGGAGACACCTGTAGTACTCCTTTATAATCACCCAGTTATGTTGTGACGTTTGGTAGTACCCAAAGTGTTCCTCCGATAAACGGGAGTTGCATAATCTCATAGTTACAGGAACATGTATAAGTCATGAAGAAAGAAATAGCAATATACTAAACGATCAAGTGCTAGGCTAACGGAATGGGTCATGTCAATCACATCATTCTCCTAATGATGTGATCCCATTAATCAAATGACAACACATGTCTATGGTTAGGAAACATAACCATCTTTGATTAATGAGCTAGTCAAGTAGAGGCATACTAGTGACTATATGTTTTTCTATGTATTCACACATGTATCATGTTTCCGGTTAATACAATTCTAGCATGAATAATAAACATTTATCATGAAACAAGGAAATAAATAATAACTTTATTATTGCCTCTAGGGCATATTTCCTTCAGCCTCCCACTTGCACTAGAGTCAATAATCTAGTTCACATCGCTATGTGATTTAACACTAATATTCACATCTGCATGTGATTAATACCCATAGTTCACATCATCATGTGATCAACACCCAAAGGGTTTACTAGAGTCAATAATCTAGTTCACATCGCTATGTGATTAACACCCAAAAGAGTACTAAGGTATGATCATGTTTTGCTCGTGAGAGAAGCTTAGTCAACGGGTCTGTCATATTCAGAGCCGTATGTATTTCGCAAATATTCTATGTCCACAATGCTCTGCACGGAGCTACTCTAGCTAATTGCTCCCACTTTCAATATGTATCCAGATTGAGACTTAGAGTCATCTGGATTGGTGTAAAAGCTTGCATCGTTGTAACTTTAACGACGGGCTCTTTTATCACCTCCATAATCGAGAAAACATCTCCTTAGTCCTCACTAAGGATATTCTTAACCCATGTCCAGTGATCTACTTATTAGATCAAAATTGTATTCCTTTGCCAAACACAGAGCAAGGTATACAATAGGTCTGGTTCACGGCATAGCATACTTTATAGAACCTATGACTGAGGTATAGGGAATGACTTTTCATTCTCTTTCTATTTTCTGCAATGGTCGGGTCTTGAGTCTTACTCAACTTCACACCTTGTAACACAGGCAAGAAGTCCTTCTTTGACTGTTCCATTTTGAACTATTTCAAAAATTTATCAAGGTATGTACTCATTGAAAAATCTTATCAAGCGTCTTGATCTATCTATATAGATCTTGATGCTCAATGTGTAAGCAGCTTCACCGAGGTCTTGCTTTGAAAAACTCTTATTCAAGTATCCTTTTATGCTATCCAGAATTTCTATATCATTTCCAATTAACAATATGTGATCCACATATAATATTAGAAATGCTACAGAGCTCCCACTCACTTTCTTGTAAATACAGGCTTCTTCAAAAGTCTGTATAAAACCATATGCTTTGATCAACTCATCAAAGCATATATTCCAACTCCGAGATGCTTGCACCAGTCCATAGATGGATCGCTGGAGCTTGCACAATTTGTGAGCACCTTTAGGATTGACAAAACCTTCTGGTTGCATCATATACAACTCTTCTTTAAGAAAACCATTAAGGAATGCAGTTTTGTTCATCCATTTGCCAGATTTCATAAAATGCGGCAATTGCTAACATGATTCAGACAGACTTAAGCACAGATACGAGTGAAACACTCTCATCGTAGTCAACACCTTGAACTTGTCGAAAACCTTTTGCGACAATTCTAGCTTTGTAGATGGTAACACTATCAGCGTCCGTCTTCCTCTTGAAGATCCATTTAATCTCAATGTCTCGTCGATCATTGGGCAAGTCAATCAAAGTCCATACTTTGTTTTCATACATGGATCTTATCTCAGATCTCATGGCCTCAAGCCATTGCGGAATCTGGGCTCACCATCGCTTCCTCATAGTTCGTAGGTTCATCATGGTCTAGTAACATGACTTCCAGAACATGATTACCGTACCACTCTGGTGCGGATCTTACTCTCGAAGACCTACAAGGTTTGGCAGCAACTTGATCTGAAGTTTCATGATCATCATCATTAACTTCCTCACTAATTGGTGTTGTAATCACTGGAACTGATTTCTGTGATGAACTACTTTCCAATAAGGGAGAAGGTACAATTACCTCATCAAGTTCTACTTTCCTCCCACTCACTTCTTTCGAGAGAAACTTTTTCTCTAGAAAGGATCCATCTTAGCAATGAATAACTTGCCTTAGGATCTGTGATAGAAGGTGTACCCAATAGTTACCTTTGGGTATTCTATGAAGACGCACTTCTCCGATTTGGGTTGGAGCTTATCAGGTTGAAAACCTTTTTCATATAAGCATCGTAACTCCAAGCTTTAAGAAACGACAGCTTAGGTTTACTGCTAAACCATAGTTCATACGGTGTCGTCTCAACGGATTTAGATGGTGCCCTATTAAACGTGAATGCAGCTGTCTCTAATGCATAACCCCAAGATGATTGTGGTAAACCGATAAGAGACATCATAGATCGCATCATATCTAGTAAAGTACGATTATGACATTCGGACACATCATTACATTGTGGTGTTCCAGATGGCGTGAGCTGTGAAACTATTCCACATTGTTTTAATTGAAGACCAAACTCGTAACTCAAATATTCGTCTCCGCGATTAGATCGTAGAAATTTTATTTTCTTGTTACGATGATTCTCCACTTCACTCTAAAATTCTTTGAACCTTTCAAATATTTTAGACTTATGTTTCATCAAGTAGATATACCTATATCTGCTCAAATCATCTTGTGAAGGTCATAAAATAACGATACTTGCCACGAGCATCAACACTCATTGGATCGCATACATCAGTATGTATTATTTCCAATAAGTCAGTAGCTTGTTCCATTGTTCTGGAGAACGGAGTTTTAGTCATGTTGCCCAAAAGGCACGGTTCGCAAGCATCAAATGATTCATAACCAAGTGATTCCAAAAATCCATCTTTATGGAGTTTCTTCATGCGCTTTACACCGATATGACCCAAACGGCAGTGCCACAAATAAGTTGCACTATCATTATTAACTTTGCATCTTTTGGCATCAATATTATGAATATGTGTATCACTACGATCGAGATCCAACAAACTATTTTCATTGGGTGTATGACCATCAAAGGTTTTATTCATTTAAACAAAACAACAACAATTCTCTGATTTTAAATGAATAACGTATTGCAATAAACATGATCAAATCATATTCATGCTCAACGCAAACGCCAAATAACATTTATTTAGGTTTAACACTAATCCCGAAAGTATAGGGAGTGTGCGATGATGATCATATCAATCTTGGAACCACTTCCAACACACATCGTCACTTTACCCTCAACTAGTTTCTGTTTATTCCGTAACTCCTATTTCGAGTTACTAATCTTTAGCAACTGAACAAGTATTAAATACTCAGGGGTTACTATAAACACTAGTAAGGTACACATCAATAACCTGTATATCAAATATACCCTTGTTCAGTTTGCCATCCTTCTTATCCACCAAATATTCAGGGTATTTCCGTTTCCAGTGACCATTTCCTTTGTAGTGTAAGCACTCAGTTTCAGGCTTTGGTTCATCTTTGGGCTTCTTCGTGGGAGTGACAACTTGCTTGTCATTCTAGTTGAAGTTCCCTTTCTTTCCCTTTGCCCGTTTCTTGAAACTAGTGGTCTTGTCAATCATCAACACTTGATGCTCTTTCTTGATTTCTACCTTCGTTGATTTCAACATCACGAAGAGCTTGGGATTCACTTTCGTCATCCCTTGCATATTATAGTTCATCACGAAGTTCTACTAACTTGGTGATGGTGACTAGAGAATTCTGTCAATCACTATTTTATCTGGAAGATTAACTCCCACTTGATTCAAGCGATTGTAGTACCCAGACAATCTGAGCACATGCTCACTAGTTGAGCGATTCTCCTCCATCTTTTAGCTATAGAACTTGTTGGAGACTTCATATCTCTCAACTCAGGGTATTTGCTTGAAATATTAACTTCAATTCCTGGAACATCTCATATGGTCCATGATGTTCAAAACATCTTTGAAGTCCCGATTCTAAGCCATAAAGCATGGTGCACAAAACTATCAAGTAGTCATCATATTGAGCTAGCCAAACGTTCATAACGTCTGCATCTGCTCCTGCAATAGGTCTGTCACCTAGCGGTGCATTAAGGACATAATTCTTCTGTGCATCAATGAGGATAAACCTCAGATCGCGGATCCAATCCGCATCATTGCTACTAACATTTTTCAACACAATTTTCTCTAGGAACATATCAAAATAAACATATGAAAGCAACAACGCAAGCTATTGATCTTACAACATAATTTGCAAAATACTACCAGGACTAAGTTCATGATAAATTGAAGTTCAATTAATCATATTACTTAAGAACTCCCACTTAGACAGACATCTCTCTAGTCATCCAAATCAACTAAACCATAACCGATCATCACGTGAGATGGAGTAGTTTTCAATGGTGAACATCACTATGTTGATCATATCTACTATATGATTCACGCTCGACCTTTCGGTCTCCGTGTTCTGAGGCCATATCTGCATATGCTAGGCTCGTCAAGTTTAACCTGAGTATTCCGCGTGTGCAAAACTGGCTTGCACCCATTGTAGATGGACGTAGAGCTTATCACACCCGATCATCACGTGGTGTCTGGGCACGACGAACTTTGGCAACGGTGCATACTCAGGGAGAACACTTCTTGATAATTAGTGAGAGATCATCTTATAATGCTACCGTCAAACAAAACAGAATAAGATGTATAATAGATAAACATCATATGCAATCAAAATATGTGACATGATATGGCCATGATCATCTTGCGCCTTTGATCTCCATCTCCAAAGTACTGTCATGATCTCTATCGTCACCGGCATGACACCATGATCTTCATCATCTTGATCTATATCAATGTGTCGTCGCATGGTCGTCTCGCCAACTATTGCTCTTGCAACTATTGCTATCGCATAGCGATAAAGTAAAGCAATTATTTGGCACTTGCATCTTATGCAATAAAGAGACAACCATAGAGCTTCTGCCAGTTGTCAATAACTTCAACAAAACATGATCATCTCATACAACAACTTATATCTCATCCCGTCTTGACCATATCACATCACAACATGCCCTGCAAAAACAAGTTAGACGTCCTCTACTTTGTTGTTGC
The DNA here is from genome assembly GCF_002162155.2 of Triticum dicoccoides. Classification (NCBI taxonomy): domain Eukaryota; kingdom Viridiplantae; phylum Streptophyta; class Magnoliopsida; order Poales; family Poaceae; genus Triticum; species Triticum dicoccoides. Next base: position 63,671,642 of record NC_041393.1, read on the forward strand.
AAGTTTTACGTGGCTGCTACGGGCTGAGCAAGAACCGTTCTTACCTACGCATCAAAACCACAACGATAGTTCGTCAAGTTGGTGTTGTTTTAACCTTCTCAAGGACCGGGCGTAGCCACACTCGGTTCAACTAAAGTTGGAGAAACTGACACCCGCTAGTCACCTGTGTGCAAAGCACGGCGGTAAAACCAGTCTCGCGTAAGCGTACGCGTAATGTCGGTCCGGGCCGCTTCATCCAACAATACCGCCGAACCAAAGTATGACATGCTGGTAAGCAATATGACTTGTATCGCCCACAACTCACTTGTGTTCTACTCGTGCATATAACATCAAGGCATAAAACCTAGGCTCTGATACCACTGTTGGGGAACGTAGTAATTTCAAAAAAATTCCTACGTACACGCAAGATCATGGTGATGGCATAGAAACAAGAGGGGAGAGTGTTGTCCATGTACCATTGTAGACCATAAGCGGAAGCGTTAGAACAACGCGGTTGATGTAGTCGTACGTCTTCACAGCCCGACCGATCAAGCACCGAAACTACGGCACCTCCGAGTTCTAGCACACGTTCAGCTCGATGACGTCCCTCGAACTCCGATCCAGCCGAGTGTCGAGGGAGAGTTCCGTCAACACGAGGGCGTGGTGACGATCTTGATGTACTACCGACGCAGGGCTTCGCCTAAGCACCACTACGATATTATCGAGGTGGATTATGGTGGAGGGGGGCACCGCACACGGCTAAGAGATCCAAGGGATCAATTGTTGTTGTGTCTAGAGGTGCCCCCTTGCCCCCGTATATAAAGGAGCAAGGGGGAGGGGGCGGCCGGCCTAGTAGGGGCGCGCCAAGGGGAGTCCTACTCCCACCGGGAGTAGGACTCCCTCCTTCCTTCTTGGAGTAGGAGAAGGGGGAAAGAGGGGGAGGAGGAAGGAAAAGGGGGCCGCACCCCTTGTCCAATTCGGACCAGAGGGGGGCTGCACGCCTCCTTCCTTTCGGCCTCTCTCCTCTATTCCCGTATGGCCCAATAAGGCCCATATACTCCCTGGCGAATTCCCGTAACTCTCCGGTACTCCGAAAAATACCCGAATCACTCGGAACCTTTCCGAACTCCGAATATAGTCGTCCAATATATCGATCTTTACGTCTCGACCATTTCGAGACTCCTCGTCATGTCCCCGATCTCATCCGGGACTCCGAACTCCTTCGGTACATCAAAACTCATAAACTCATATATAACTGTCATCGAAACCTTAAGCATGCGGACCCTACGGGTTCGAGAACAATGTAGACATGATCTAGAACTATTCTCGGTCAATAACCAATAACGGAACCTGGATGCTCATATTGGCTCCCACATATTCTACGAAGATCTTTATCGGTCAAACTGCATAACAACATACGTTGTTCCCTTTGTCATCGGCATGTTACTTGCCCGAGATTCGATCGTCGGTATCCAATACCTAGTTCAATCTCGTTACCGGCAAGTCTCTTTACTCGTTACGTAATGCATCATCCTGCAACTAACTCATTAGTCACATTGCTTGCAAGGCTTATAGTGATGTGCATTACCGAGAGGGCCCAGAGATACCTCTCCGACAATCAGAGTGACAAAACATAATCTCGAAATACGCCAACTCAACATGTACCTTCGGAGACACCTGTAGTACTCCTTTATAATCACCCAGTTACGTTGTGACATTTGGTAGTACCCAAAGTGTTCCTCCGGTAAACGGGAGTTTCATAATCTCATAGTTACAGGAACATGTATAAGTCATGAAGAAAGCAATAGCAATATACTAAACGATCAAGTGCTAGGCTAATGGAATGGGTCATGTCAATCACATCATTCTCCTAATGATGTGATCCCATTAATCAAATGACAACACATGTCTATGGTTAGGAAACATAACCATCTTTGATTAATGAGCTAGTCAAGTAGAGGCATACTAGTGACTATATGTTTGTCTATGTATTCACACATGTATCATGTTTCCGGTTAATACAATTCTAGCATGAATAATAAACATTTATCATGAAATAAGGAAATAAATAATAACTTTATTATTGCCTCTAGGGCATATTTCCTTCATTCGGCTCGGTCTCTCCTTTCCTTATCTTACAATACAAGTCACATGACTATGGCGGTTTACCACTATGGGCCCTAATCCGCCTTTGGGCTCCGGGCCTTTAAGCTTTATCAGTAAAACGCCATCTTCTGAGTGTTCGTGGGCTTCAATATAGTTGAGGGTGAACCGGCCCCTCCTGGGCGGTTTACACTCAGTAGTTATATCCCCAACATAAGCCCCCAGATTGATTTGAACCTGTTCATGTCAATCTTCAGTACTTAGAAAAATCCTGTGAACATCTTCCTTCATTTCTCGTAAACCGCCATGATGTCTTTCTCTTATGAACTTTGTTAATCCACCGTGACGTCATCCTCTAATCACAGCAATGAATCATCATGGTGTCAACTCTGTAAAAAACAATTAAAAAGATTCCCTTCATTTAATGGCATCCCGGAAATCGAGGTGACAGTTGCGCCCCTTGCCGCTTTGGACTCCTTGATTCTCGCATCTGTCGCTTATCTTTTGCCCTGTTATAAATAAGCCCGACTAGCCCTTCCATTTTCTCCCCTTTCTTCTTGTCTTCCTCCTCGTGACCCGAAGGACCCCAGCGCCGCCGCCGCCGTCGACCTTCGAATCTGCACCGACCAAGGCCGCTGCATCACCCTGTTCGTACCAGAAACCCTGTCGCGCTCCTCCGCCACTGAGTGGCCCTGGTAAGTTCACTTTCCTGTAACCTTAGATCTCCGTTAGGGCTTCGAGTTCATCCATGTTCGTCGTCGTTCATTAGTTCTTCTGCGCCCTTCTCTTAGTCTTTTTACTGACTTTATATATGTGCCTGCTAGCTTTGATCTGTGGCTAGATCCATTTTGTTAGTTCACCATACCATAGCGTCTTGCTGCTCCCGAACGGACTCTTTCTGGATCGTCTCTGTTCCTCTTAGCGCCATTGTAGGGCTCAGAAAAGTTTTCTTTACTTATCCATGGTAGATCCAAAATTATACTGCTATATTGTGAAACCTGTTTCTGTAAACACTTAGTAGATTTTCAGCTCTGGTTCTTCTGCCTAAGGGCGGTTTAACCTTTGATAGTCAATCCGCCATACACCATTAGTCCTCACTTAAAACGCCAACTTGACTTGAATAGAAATTTTCCGGTTTAACACTGATTAGTATACTTAAACCGTCAATCGTAAATCGGCTTTCATTTTTTCTTTCACAAATTGCTTTTCCAAGATGACCAAACAATTCTCTGCTTGCAATTGGGTTCCGTCCCGAATCACGAAGACACAAATCAACGAATATGTCACCACTGGCACTTTAGCCTCAAAAAGGGTCCTTCATTGGCGAGTTCCGAGCTCTGAGTGCCCTCCTGGACCTCAAGATGGAGAGGTGATTGTATTTATGCAACACTTAGACCGGGGATTCAACCCGCCCGGATCAAAATTCTTTCGGGATGTCCTTGCAAGCTTTCAACTTCATCCACAAGATATTGGACCAAATTCCGTGTCCAATATATGCAACTTTTAAGTATTCTGTGAAGTTTACCTTCAAGAAGAACCATCTGTGGAGCTGTTCCGGGACTTTTTCCATTTAAACCGGCGCACGGAGTTCTCTGATGGCCCCAACACGGAACTTGGTGGGGTATCAATCCAGAAGAGAAAAGAAGTTGATTTTCCTCATGCAAAACACCATAGCCATCCTAAAGATTGGAACCAAACTTGGTTTTATTGCCGGAATACTGCCCCTACTGGAGAAAATCCCTTGCCAGGTTACCGCCCTCACCGGCTTAGCAACGGCCACCCGTTACCTCTACGCTTAACTGACCAAGAACAAAAAACTTATGCGCCTCAACTCGCCAAGCTTCGGGCTCTCATGGCCAACGGTTTGACTGGTATTGATCTCGTCCGCTCCTGGGTTTCCTAGGGTATCTTGCCTTTAAGTCGCCGCCCCGGATTAATGCATGAATATACGGGCAACATCAAGGATCCTCAACGATATCACGAAATAGCAATGACAGATATTGAAGTTACTGAATCTGTGAAGAAGATGTTGGACGAACCGATCGCAGCATGCAGTCAAATCGGGTTGCCACCTTTTTGCGCCACCAACAAACCGCCAGCGGTAAAGGTTAACTTAATGCTCAATGATTCGCCTACGCTTTAACAATGTGTTAATGCTCCTTTGTTTTAATTTTACAGGCCAACAGCTCCTTCAGGAAATGGACTAAACTGGCTAGGGCTCCTCGTGCAAAGAGCAAGGTCACCAAGAAAGCTGGCAAGAAGAAAACCACCGAGTCTTCTGTCCGCCAGAAGATATTGACGAATCCGATCCAGAGGTAGAACTTGATTCACTTAGTTCCTTTTTCATACACCTTATTGACAATGACTATTCCCAGGATGATGCGGCAGCCAGTCGTGCAGACCATGTTGAGGTAATCTCTCTTTCCTCCGATTCAGATCTTGTGCCGGTTCAAAGATTTTGCCGTGCAGTTCAGAAAGTAAAATACTCTCACCCTCTTGCTTATCTGGATCCAAAATTTTCTTTGAAGACACAGCAAGCTGAAGAATGTCGCACAACCCGGCACAGTGGCCAGCAAATCACTTCTTCCGGTTTACCGGATACACCAACGTCGACCAGAGGTTACTTGTTCTCCCGAAAAACTTTATCCTTCGAAGGGTTTCTTAAGATACCCACTTAATCCGTCTGATCCAAATTACCAGGCATCTTCCAATTCATCTGGCGGTTCATCAACCACTCAGCTGCCTCCCCTTAAAACCGTCCCTGGGTAAGTATATTGTTCTTCATGTTTTTCCTTCATAGTTCGGTTCACCGTGCTAATCTTTGTTGTGATGTCACAGTGCCAAAGCTCACCTGAGCAAGAAGGCTAAAACCAGTACCCCCATTGGTGAAGTTGAACCGGAGAGGGCTGCTAAGGATACTGATAGAAATACCGATGTTATGGATGATTCCATCCTGCAAGGCGAGAACACTGAAGCTAACCCGCCGAAGGCTGACCCGGCGACTCATATTGATCCGTCGAGCCCTCATGCTACCCCTCCAAGCCCAGCTGCTGATCCGCCGAGCCCAGCTGCTAATCCGCCAAGTCCAGCTAGGGGTAGCAGCAATTCGCCAAGTCCACCAAGAAATGATGATGATGTTGTTGTAATTACTAGCAAGGCTCACACCAGTCCTCGTAATCCGGTTATCTTGGCCAAACATACCGCCAAGGAGGAATTTGCTGCTATGGGCAAGGGGAAAGGGAAGACGGATTTATCCAACTTCGTTAACCTTAGCGCTGAAGAACTTCATTCCGGCTTTTTAAACCGCCTATACACCAGCCGTGACTTTGAAGCCGGTTTGGTGAACCTGATGAAGGAGCGTTATGAGGTATGAACACTTTGAAACTTATTCTATTCTGTATATCTTCTCCATTATAGCCCCCAAAGGCCGGTTTGTCTTCTTGAAGACAAACCGGGACTGTTTGTCCTTGTTTAATTGCCTTTCCTTATGACTGATCAAATGTGCATTAGCCCCCAAGTGCCAAGATTAATACCTCGATTGAGCCTTGGGACTTAAAAATACCCACTTTAAAAACCAATCCACATTAGCCCCCAAGTGCCAAGTGTATAACTTGTTATGTGCTTGGGACTTTAAGAGATTTTTAATTATTGTATCATCTAACTTTGCAGGCTGACATGAAGACCAAAGAGTCCCAAACCGCCGATCTTCAAGAAATCCTTAAGTTACAGCAAGAAGAGACCTCTAAAGCCAAAGAAGAGCTCAAGGGTGCCTTGTCGGCCATGGAGCAACTTAAAGAGGGATTCAAGACTGAACGCACCAACTGGGAGACTGAAAGGGCTGCTTTATTGAAGCGGGTAGAAGAGGCTGAAGCAGCCCTTAAACCGGTGGAAGAAGAACTGATGGGTCTGAAGCATCAAGTGAATTCCATGACGGCTGCCATGTTTGGTAAGTACCTTAGAACACCTGCTCTGTAGTGCTATCAACTCCGCCGGTTTAACTTGAATTTCTTAAACCGCCGCAGGCAATCGCATTGCTCATCTTGGAACAAACATGCGGATGAAGCTAAAAGCGGCCTATACATTGATTGAGCAACTGTATACCGGTGCACAGCGAGTCATCTCTGCAGCTTCATACAACAGACCGGCACCAACATTGATCAAGGACACATTAGCAATATTATCCATGACACCGGCTTAGATAGAGGAGGTGAAGCGATCTGCTGCCAGGGCTGGCGCTTTACTGGCACTGACTCGGGCCAAAGCATGGATACTAACTTGGATCCGGTTGACATCGCCAAGGGATTTCCAGATGAACAGGCAGACGGATCGGCTTTTGACAATGAAGCCCTCAAAGCTCTGACAAAGGAGATGCGTCCGCTATCAAGTCAACTTGCTGCAGAGGCCAACCTGACGGTTCATCGGTATTTTTATGATGAGAGGAATCAGCGGGTTGATACAACTGTGACAGAAGCACAAAACCTTATCCTGCCAATTTGTAAGCACACTTACGCCCCTGATGTTGACCCGTCCAATCTGATAAGTGAAGAAGCTGTCTTTCAGGCTCTGACCCAGATTGACTGGACCACCCTTGACTTCCAGCCTCTGGGTGGAGAGGAGGAGGTTGAACCGGCGCCTGAAGATCCTTCAGCTTCACGTCGTCCTGGCAATGAGTCTTAATCCGGCATTTGTGTTTTTTTTGACAAACTTTGTTGTGTAAGAACAATCAACATTTTGGGCCTCAAAGCGCCTTGTAATAGGATAGTTAAAACTCTTTAATTTGTTGTGCTGATGCACGACTTTTGTTGAACCGCCATGATAAATGCAATGTTTGATTATGCTTCGATAATGCGATCCTAAAGCCTGCATATAGGAAGTTTGTCCTAGCGGTTTACCACTGGACGGGTCATAATGCCCAAGATACTGCCTGATTGATAATCAAACCTTAAGAAATATGAAATAACTCATACCTGTGATGTGATATCACTTAGTTGGTTTACTAACTTTGATTGTAATAAGGGTGAAGACCCAAATCTTGAATTTGTATAACTCCACCATATATTTATGGCGTATAATAAGTCATGTCGGGTTACGATGAACACCAGATGATCAAAACTGGCGACAAGTAGTCAAAGCCAGGCCGGGTTAATAAACTCCGGTTTGATAATAAGGTCTGTCAACTTGTAGTTGAAAACCAAGCCGGGTTAACAAACACCGGGTTAATATGATGAGTGAAAAAGCCATATCGGATCCAAAGATACCGGTTCAACATAGAATTTGTCAAAATAAAATAAATAGTGACAAAGGTGAATAAAACCATGTAATCGAGGCTTTTCGAGGGCTGCCAAGCCCAAATTCGAGGCTTTTCGTGGGCTGCCAGGCCGCTGAATTAAACCATTTGACAAAGCCTTTTAAGATGGGCCTCCAACTAACCAATCACCGTTTTAACTTTGACAAGTTCAGGGTCTCAATGAGAGTAACTGTCAAACGTTCGGCGGGTCATGCCAGGATTACCTGGATAGGAGTGGCTTACTTGATGAAGGCAGGTTAACCCGGGGTTTTAGGTAAATATACCAGGCTTCCAAGCCGTGGGTTGATACCCAGCTACAAGGGTCCTTTCAAACTCTTTGTTACTTTACACAAAGAGCCCCCAAGTAACTTGATGAGCTGTGCTCATTGGGTGCCTATGTTTGAGTTGTGCACAGCATCCAGACTCTCTTTGGCCCCTTGGGTGTGAAGCTCCCAAGCTGTATTGTGGCATGATAGCCGGTTTAACAGGTAGTACTCCGCTTTGTCAGCTGAAGCCCCCATGTAACTCAAAGGATATTTGAGGAAAAAAAACAGCAGAGGCCCTGCTTATAGCAAGGATGCTGGTTTATTTTATTGATCATAATATATACATTGTCGAAATATGTACATAAGAGAAGCCTATGGCTCAAGTGTAGTAAGGCCGTAGGAGAGCTATGTTCCACGGCCGCCGGGTCTCCTCCTCAAAGCTGCGTGAGTTGTCTCGAACGTCAATGAGGTAGTATGATCCATTGTGCAAATTCTTGTTGACCACAAAGGGTCCTTCCCAAGGTGAGGATAACTTGTGCATATCGGTCTGATCCTGGATTAGCCGGAGCACCAAGTCGCCTTCTTGAAAGGTTCTTGTCTTAACCCGGTGGCTGTGATAATGCCGCGGTTCTTGCTGATAAACCGCCGAACGAGCCAAAGCCATATCCCGTTTTTTCATATAACAGGTCTAACGCCTCCTGGCGTGCTTGCTCATTGTCCGCTTCAACATAATTGGCAACCCGGGGCGAATCATGACAAATATCACTTGGGAGGACCACCTCTGCCCCGTACACCATGAAGAAAGGTGTGTAACCCGTCGATCTGTTGGGGGTGGTGTTGATGCTCCATAACACAGAAGGCAATTCTTCCACCCAACAACCCGGCGTCCGCTTTAAAGGAACCATAAGTCGGGGTTTAATACCCTTCAAGATTTCTTGATTAGCTCTCTCCGCTTGACCATTGGTCTGGGGGTGCGCCACGGATGCTAAGTCAAGCCGGATGTGCTCTCTCTGACAGAAATCCTCCATCTCACCTTTAGAAAGGTTTGTGCCATTATCCGTGATAATGTTGTGTGGAAAGCCAAAGAGGAAAATAATCTTTTTGAGAAATTGAACCGCCATAGCCGCATCACACTTGCTGACAGGCTCCGCTTCAACCCATTTGGTGAACTTGTCAATCGCCACCAGCAGGTGGGTCTTTTTATCCTTGGAACGCTTAAAGGGTCCTACCATATCAAGCCCCCAAGTGGCAAACGGCCAAGTGATGGGAATCATCCTCAATTCTTGAGCCGGAACATGAGCTCGGCGTGAAAACTTCTGACAAGCGTCACACCGCTTTACCAGATCCTCCGCATCAGCATGAGCTGTCAACCAGTAGAACCCATGACGAAAAGCTTTAGCAACCAGGGACTTTGAACCGGCATGATTACCACAATCTCCTTCATGAATTTCCCGTAAGATCTCTTGGCCTTCTTCCGGAGAAACACAACGCTGAAATACGCCTGACACGCTGCAGCGGTGTAACTCGCCATTGTGAATAACCATGGACTTGGAGCGCCGGACTATCTGCCAGGTCAGGACTTCATCATCTGGTAACTCGCTCCGGTTCATATACGCCAGATATGGAACCGTCCAATCCGGCACAACATGTAAAGCGGCTACCAATTGAGCCACCGGATCAGGAACAACTAAATCCTCCTCTGTAGGCAACTTAACACACGGGTTATGCAAGATATCTAAAAAAGTATTGGGAGGTATTGGTTTACGCTGAGATCCCAGCCGGCTTAAAGCGTCTGCCGCTTCATTTTTGCGCTGATCGATATGCTCAACCTGATACCCTTTGAAGTGACATGCCACAATATCCACCTCACGTCTGTAAGCCGCCATGAGTGGATCCTTAGAATCCCAAGTACCAAAGACTTGCTGAGCCACCAGATCAGAGTCTCCAAAGCATCGTACCCGGCTTAAATTCATCTCCTTGGCCACACGGAGCCCGTGGAGCAAAGCCTCGTACTCAGCTGCATTGTTAGTATAGGGGAACATTAAATGGAGGACATAACGAATTTTATCACCCTGAGGGGAAGTAAGGACAACTCCAGCCCCCCAGCCCTCCAATTGTCTGGATCCATCAAAGTGAATAGTCCAGTATGTATTATCTGGTTTGTCCTCTGGTGCTTGTAACTTGGTCTAATCATTGATGAAGTCAACAAGTGCCTGAGATTTGATGGTTGTTCGAGGCACATACTTCAAATCGTGTGGACCAAGCTCAATTGCCCACTTTGCAACCCGGCCAGTTGCCTCCCTATTCTGAATTATATCACCCAAAGGAGCTGAACTGACAACTATAATGGGATGGCCTTGAAAGTATTGTTTGAGCTTCCGACTTGCCATAAAAACTCCATATACCAGCTTCTGCCAATGCGGATATCGCTGCTTTGACTCGATAAGCACTTCACTGATATAGTAAACCGGCCGTTGAACCGGATATTCCTTACTAGCCTCCTTGCGCTCCACCACAATTGCCACACTGACAGCACAGGCATTAGCAGCCACGTACAATAACAAGGGCTCTTTGTCAACCGGAGCATCAAGGACAGGCGGTTCAGCCAACTGCCGCTTCAAGTCTTCAAACGCCGCATTAGCCGCATCACTCCAGACAAAGGTATCTATTTTCTTCAACATCTGATATAGAGGGATCGCCTTCTCTCCCAAACGGCTGATAAACCGGCTTAGGGCTGCAATTCGGCCTGCTAGATGTTGAATATCATTGATGCACGCCGGTTTAGCCAAGGATGTAATTGCTCTCATCTTCTCCGGATTAGCCTCAATGCCTTTGTTGGACACCAGAAAACCAAGAAGCTTGCCTGCCGGAACACCAAAAACACACTTGTCCGGATTGAGCATCATCTTGTAAACACACAGATTGTCAAAGGTCTCCTTGAGATCACTTATCAATGTCTCCTTCTTCCTGGACTTTACCACAATGTCATCAACATAAGCATGGACATTGCGCCCAATCTGAGTGTGAAAACAATTTTGCACACAATGTTGATAAGTTGTCTGGGCACTCTTGAGCCCAAAGGGCATAGAAACATAGCAGAAGGCTCCAAAGGGAGTGATAAAGGCGGTCTTCTCCTGGTCCTTAACTGCCATTTTGATCTGATGATAACCTAAATAAGCATCCAAGAAACTCAAATGCTCACAACCCGCCATCGCATCAATGATCTGATCAATACGCAGGAGAGCAAAAGGATCGGCCGGACAAGCTTTGTTCAAATCTGTGTAATCCACACACATGCGCCAAGTGCCATTTTTCTTAAGAACAAGCACCGGATTAGCCAACCACTCAGGGTGAAACACTTCAATGATAAACCCAGCAGCCAACAATCGGGCTACCTCTTCACCAATTGCATTGCGTCTCTCCTCGTTAAAGCGACGAAGAAATTGCTTGACCGGTTTAAACTTGGGATCAATATTGAGAGTGTGCTCAGCGAGTTCCCTCGGTACACCTGGCATGTCAGAAGGCTTCCATGCAAAAATGTCCTGGTTCTCACGGATGAACTCGATGAGCACGCTTTCCTATTTCGGATCCAGATTTGTGCTGATGCTAAACTGTTTGGACGAATCGCCAGGAACAAAGTCAACGAGTTTAGTCTCATTAGCCGGTTTGAATGTCAGATTCGGATCATGCTCAGTTGTGGGCTTCTTCAGAGGGGTCATATCTGTCAGATCAACATTATCTTGATAGAACTTCAACTCCTCTGTAGCACAAACCGACTCAGCATAGGCCACATCACCTTCCTCACAATCCAAAGCGATTTTACGACTTCCGTGAACCGTAATGGTCCCTTTGTGACCCGGCATCTTGAGCTGCAAGTAAATATAACAAGGCCTTGCCATGAACTTTGCATAAGCCGGTCGCCCAAATAGTGCGTGGTACGGGCTCTGGATCCTCACCACTTCAAAGGTCAATGTCTCAGACCGGGAGTCATGTTCATCACCAAACACAACCTCCAAAGCGATCTTACCAACAGGATATGCTGATTTACCTGGTACCACACCATGGAAAACAGTGTTGGACGGTTTAAGACTCTTGTCTGTCAACCCCATGCGACGGAAGGTCTCATAATACAGAATGCTGATACTGCTCCCTCCATCCATGAGTACCTTGTTGAACTTATAACCTCTCACCTGAGGTGCCACCACCAAAGCCAGGTGACCCGGATTGTCAACCCGGGGCGGATGATCCTATCTACTCCACACAATAGGTTGCTCGGACCACCGCAGGTAACGTGGTACTGCCGGTTCAACAGCATTAACAACCCTCTTGTGAAGCTTATGATCACGCTTGCACAAACTAGTGGTGAATACATGGTACTGCCCACCATTCAACTGCTTTGGGTGACTCTGATAACCTGACTGCTGTTGATTTCCTTGATTATTCTGTTGGTTGTTACCACCCTGGTGGTTCTGGTTGCCCTGATTATTCTGAAATCCAGAGCTTGAACCAGCGCCACCATGAAAACCTGGTCCTGAACCGCCCGATGGACCCTGATCATACCGGAAAAGATCAGAGTTTTTGAATTCCTTCATAATGTGACAATCCTTCCAGAGATGTGTTGCAGGAACCTCCTTGGTCCCATGCTTTGGGTAGGGCTGATTCAACAAACGCTCTAGATTCATTCCACCGCCACGCTGGGGCGGTTTACCCTTACGACGCTGCACATTAGCATTAGCCACAAAATCTGAATCTGCTTTGCGCTTACCATTATTTCCATGGCCCCCTTGGTTGCGTTGTTGCCCTTTTGCACCGCCGTTCTTCTTTTCCTTCTTCGGTTTCTCCTCATCAGAATCGGGATCCTTGGTATTATCAGAATCGACATATTTGACCAAGGCGGACATGAGGGTGCCCATATCATTGCAGTGGCGCTTGAGCTGTCCCAATTTCATCTTCAGCGACTTAAACCGGCAATTATGTTCCAGTGTTATGATTGCTTGGCCAGCGTTGATCCGGTCCGATGAATGCAAAACTTCTGAAACTCGGTGCACCCAATGAGTTGTTAACTCGTTCTCCCCTTGAACACAGGCATCCAGATCCACAATGGACATAGGCTATTTACAGGTATCCTTGAAATTGGCTATGAACCGGGCCTTCAACTGGTCCCATGACTCAATGGAGTTAGCTGGTAAGTTTTTCAACCATGTTCGGGCTGTTCCCTCCAACATCATCATGAAGTACTTTGCACAAGCTGCTTCATCCACATCCAGCATCTCCATTGCCATCTCATAACTTTCCACCCATGCCTCGGGCGGTTGATCAGCGGTGTAATGCGGTACCTTCCATGGGCCCTTGAAGTCCTTAGGGAGTCGCACATTACAGAGAGCCGGAATAAGACACGGCACTCCCCAAGAACTGAAAGCAAGCCCGGTGCCTCGGTCTACTAACGCTGCTGGCTGAAACGGGGCGGGTTGATAACGTCCCGTATGTTGTGCTGCTAAAGCAGCCTCCCTTTGTGCTCTGCCATTATCCACCACGTCTTGAGCGTTCACATCATCGCGTGTCGGATTAGGCCCCTGAGGGACAATGCGGCACCGCACACTGCTGGACACTTCAGGTTCATCTATATGCCTGCTATAGCTTTTGCTTGGACGTGGGGTCGAGTGAATCTTGTCTCGGCTATACGAGTAAGCTTGCTGCTGCATCATAACCGTTTGAAGAAGATCCCTGGCCCGCCATGTCTCAACCGTTGCTGGCGATTCACCCTCTATCGGAATAGCTGCCACTCGGGATGCTACTGCTATCATATTGTCCAAAGGGGTAGAGAAGTGACCTAGTGGGGGTGTAGTATACCGTGGCGGGTTATCTGTTTGCCGAGGTGGACCCATCACCTGAGGTTGATCCGGCGCTCCGGTCCTTGGCGCAATAGTCCAGTTCACTGCGGCCGGATTGCTAGTCCCTGCTCCTGGCGTACCAAAGAGGTTCATCGCATTGTAATCCACCGGCAAGCGAGATCGATGTCTCCTCTTGAATAATTCATTTGAAGCATTCTGATCCATCAAAAGTTGATAATTCTCAGCTTGAATCCTCCGTCATCCGGATCTCTTCCGCTGCCAAATCTTCTTTGGCTTGTGTTATCTAATCCTTCAGCCTTGCAATGTCCGCATTATGTTGATCTTGCATTGCCGGTGTAACTGCTGTGGTCAACAAGGTCGCCCAGGCATCCATTAAACCGGAGAGAACTTGAGCCGGCTGGCGCGCGGAGCCTCCTGCCCCTACTACCGGTCCGGACGCCGCCGCAGTAGAGTTTTGCAAGGTTGGCTGTGTTCCGGCCATGAAGATTCTGACGCGGTTCGGCGGTTCAAGAAATTCCGGAATACTGGTGCCATCGGAATACCCTTCAAACACGCCATCCTGAACTTGGTACAGGGATTCGGTTTCACCAGCGGATGATTCGCCGTCGGAATAAGCGACCGTCTCACCTTCAGACACTGGTTCAGATCCGATCCCATGGACACATCCCACGAATGCACGTTTCATGGCAGGCTGAATCCGGGCGGGACTTGCATGTTGAGCCGTTTAGACGAGGTCGGTGCAGATGTCCGGCTCAGGGCCCGGTTCGCCGATCTTGCCGATGAAGACGTGAATTCCGCCGAAGGGGACCCGGTACCGGTACTCGATTGAGCAGGCCTCGAGGTCGAATCCTGTGTCGTCGATGTAGATCTTGCCGCAACGACTCTTGGTCATCTGGCCCACTAGTATCCTTTGAGTCCTTCAAAGCTGCCCTTCAAGAACTCGAAGCCATCGTGCGATTGCCCCACGGTGGGCGCCAACTGTCGTTGAAATATCACGTCTGATGTCCTCATTGAAGGACTTAGTCATGGAGCCATCGCGACGGGTTAGCTTAAAGGGGTTAAACCGGACAAAGGACACGAGGGTTTTTATACTAGTTCGTCCCCTTCGACAAAGGTAAAGGCCTACATCTAGTTGTGATGGGATTATTGGGGTCTCGCTAACCAGGGAGCTAAACAAGCTATGCCTGGCTATCGAGTTGTTGTTTTTTGTCCCTAAACCGCCACCGGGTCATCCCCTTATATACACGGGTTGACGCCCGGCCGGTTTACAGAGTCCCAAGGCCGACTCATACAAGTGTTCGGCTCGGTCTCTCCTTTCCTTATCTTATAATACAAGTCACATGACTATGGCGGTTTACCACTATGGGCCCTAATCCGCCTTTGGGCTCCGGGCCTTTAAGCTTTATCAGTAAAACGCCATCTTCTGAGTCTTTGTGGGCTTCAATATAGTTGAGGGTGAACCGGCCCCTCCTGGACGGTTTACACTCAGTAGTTATATCCCCAACACAAAGGTTTTTGAAAATCGTTTTAGAAGTGTGGGAGAGGAAAATGAGAGGCGAATGGCAAATAATGTAATGCGAGGGAGAAGAGTTTATGATGGGTACTTGGTATGTCTTGACTTGGCGTAGATCTCCCCGGTAATGGCGCTAGAAATCCTTCTTGCTACCTCTTAGAGCATGCGCTGGTTTTCCCTTGAAGAGGAAAGGGTGATGCAGCAAAGTAGCGTAAGTATTTCCCTCAGTTTTGAGAACTAAGGTATCAATCCAGTAGGAGACGACACACAAGTCACCTAGTACCTGCACAAACAATCAAGAACCTTGCAACCAATGTGATAAAGGGGTTGTCAATCCCTTCACGGTCACATAAAAAGTGAGATCTAATAGAGATAATAAAGCAAATATTTTTGGTATTTTTATTGTATACATTGGAAAGTAAAGATTGCAAAATAGTAAACGAGATGCGATGTAAATAAAAGAGATGTAGTATAATAAGAAAGAGACCTGGGGGCCATAGGTTTCAGTAGTGGCTTCTCTCAACATAGCAAGTATTACGGTGGGTGAACAAATTACTGCCGAGTAATTGATAGAAGAGCGCATAATTATGAAGGCATCTAAGGCAATGATCATGAACATAGGCATCATGTCTGTGTCAAGTAGACCAAAACGATTCTGCATCTACTACTATTACTCCACACATCGACCGCTATCCAGCATGCATCTAGAGTATTAAGTTCTTAAGAACGGAGTAACGCATTAAGTAAGATGACATGATGTCGAGGGACAAACTCAAGCAATATGATATAAGCACCATATTTTTATCCTCGATGGCAACAATACAATACGTGCCTTGCTGCCCCTACTGTCACTGGGAAAGGACACCGCAAGATTGAACCCAAAGCTAAGCACTTCTCCCATTGCAAGAAAGATCAATCTAGTAGGCCAAACAAAACCAATAATTCGAATACTTGCAAAGATATCAGATCATGCATATAAGAATTCAGAGAAGAACCAAATAATATTCATAGATAATCTTGTTCATAAATCCACAATTCATCAGATCTCGACAAACACACCGCAAAACAATATTACATAGAATAGATCTCCAAGAACATCGAGGAGAACATGGTATTGAGAATCAAAGAGAGAGAAGAAGCCATCTAGCTAATAACTATGGACCCGAAGGTTTGTGGTAAACTACTCATGCTTCATCGGAGAGGCAATGGTGTTGATGTAGAAGCCCTCCATGATCGATTCCCCCTTCCGGCAGATCGCTGGACAAGGCCCCAAGATGGGATCTCACGGGTACAGAAGGTTGCGGTGGTGGAAAAGTGGTTTCGTGGCTCTCCCTGATGTTTCTAGGGTATAAGAGTATATATAGGCAAAAGAAGTACGTCGGTGGAGCTACGAGGGGCCCACGAGGATGGGGGCATGCCTACCCCCCTGGGCGCGCCCTCCTGCCTCGTGGCCTCCTCGTAGAGTCCCAGACTTCAACTCTAGGTCTTCTGGATTGCTTTTGGTCCAAGAAAGATCCCTACGAAGGTTTCATTCTGTTTGGACTCCGTTTGGTATTCCTTTTCTGTAAAACACTAAAATAGGCGAAAAACAGAAACTGGCACTCGGCCTCCGGTTAATAGGTTAGTCCCAAAAATAATATAAAAGAACATCTTAAAGCCCATTAAACATCGAAAACAGATAATATAATAGCATGGAACAATCAAAAATTATAGATACGTTGGAGACATATCATACATCAACACCATTGCCTCTTTGATGAAGCGTGAGTAGTTTACCACAGACCTTCGGGTCCATAGTTATTAGCTAGATGGATTCTTCTCTTTATTTGATTCTCAATCCAAAGTTCTCCTCGATGTTCTTGGAGATCTATTCGATGTAATACTCTTTTGCGGTGTGTTTGCCGAGATCCGATGAATTGTGGATTTATGAACAAGATTATCTATGTATATTATTTGGTTCTTCTCTGAATTCTTATATGCATGTTTTGATATCTTTGCAAGTCTCTTCGATATCGGTTTAGTTTGGCCTACTAGATTGATCTTTCTTGCCATGGGAGAAGTGCTTAGCTTTGGGTTCAATCTTGCGCTGTCCTTTCCCAGTGACAGTAGGGGCAGCAAGGCACATATTGTATTGTTGCCATCAAGGATAAAAAGATGGGGTTTATATCATATTGCTTGATTTTATCCCTCTACATCATGTCATCTTTCTTAATGCATTACTCCGTTTTAAGAACTTAATACTCTAGATGCATGCTAGATAGCGGTCGATGTGTGGAGTAATAGTAGTAGATGCAGGCAGGAGTCGGTCTACTTGACACGGATGTGATGCCTATGTTCATGGTCATTGCCTTAGATGTCTTCATAATTATGCGCTTTTCTATCAATTGCTTGGCAGCAATTTGTTCACCCACCGTAATACATGCTATCTCGAGAGAAGCCACTAGTGAAACCTATGGCCCCCGGGTCTCTTTTCCATTATATTTGCATCTCGTTTCCATATTATCGAATCTCGTTTACTATTTTGCAATCTTTACTTTCCAATCTATACATCAAAAATACTAATAATATTTACTTGATTATCTCTATCAGATCTCACTTTTGCGAGTGACCGTGAAGGGAATGACAACCTCTTTATCGCGTTGGTTGCAAGGTTCTTGATTGTTTGTGCAGGTAGTCGGTGACTTGTGTGTTGTTTCCTACTGGATTGATACCTTGGTTCTCAAAACTGAGGGAAATACTTACGCTACTTTGCTGCATCACCCTTTCCTCTTCAAGGGAAAAACCAATGCAAGCTCAAGAGGTAACAGACACCCGCCATCCACCTTTATGGAAAACAAGTTGCATGTCAGTCGATGGAATAGGTCTCATGTGCGTGGACATATAAGGTTGGTCTGGGCCGCTTCATCCCACAATGCAGCCGAATCAAAATAAGACGTTGGTGGTAAGCTGTATGACCATCACCGCCCACAACTTCTTTGTGTTTTACTCGTGCATATCATCTACGCATAGACCTGACTCGGATGCCGCTGTTGGGGAACGTTGCATGGAAAACAAAAAAATATCTATGCACACGCAAGATCTATCCATGGAGATGCATAGCTACGAGAGGGGAGAGTGTGTCTATGTACCCTCGTAGACCGTAAAACGGAAATGTTTATTAACGTGGTTGATGTAGTCGAACACCTTCGCGATCCAACCGATCAAGTACCGAATGTACGGCACCTCCGCATTCAGCACACCTTCAGCTCGATGACGTCTTTGCCTTCTTGATCCAGGAAGACGTGCGAAGTAGTAGATGAGATCCGGCAGCACAACTTGTTCCCGCAGGGCTTCGCCGTGCACTGCAGAAAAACTGTAAGGAGGTCTAAACCGTGGAGAGGGGCGCCACACATGGCTAAGAGATTTCCGTGGGGTTATGTAGTGCCCCTCCATCTCATATATATAGGTGGGGGGAGGGGAGGCACCCTTGGGTGCGCCCCAAGGTGGCCAGCCGGCCCCCTTGGATGCCTGCCCTTTGGAGCCTCCTTCCTTGTTTGCCTGTGGGGGGGAGTAAGGAGGAGGTGCTCCGCCCCCCCCCCCCCTTCCCCCCTTTTCCTTTCTCTTAGGTGGAGGGAAGGAAAGAGGGGATAGCCCTCCACCCTTTCCATCCACAGGGTCGGCGGCCAAGAGGAGGGGCACACCAGCCCCTTGTGGGATGGTGTGTTGTCCTTTCTTGGCCCATAAGGCCCATTAACCTCCCGGGACTTCCTTAAACCCCTTCCGGTGATCCGATGACTACCCGATATACTCCGGAACCATTCCAGTGTCCAAATAGCATCGTCTTGTATATCAATCTTTACCTCCGGACCATTTCAGAGCTCCTGGTCATTTCCATGATCTCATCTGGGACTCCAAAAAACATTCGGTCACCAAGTCACATAACTCATATAATATTATATCATCAACGAACGTTAAGCGCGCGGACCCTACGGGTTCGAGAATGATGTAGACATGACCGATACGCTTCTCCGGTCAATAACCAATAGCGGAACCTGGATGCCCATATTGGTTCCTACATATTCTACGAAGGTCTTTATCGGTCGAACCTTATGACAACATGCATAGTTCCCTTTGTTTGTTGGTATGTTACTTTCCCGAGATTTGATCTTTGTTATCTTCATACCTAGTTCGATCTCATTATCGGCAAGTCTCTTTACTCATTCCGTAATACATCATCTCGTAACTAACTCCTTAGTCACTTTGCTTGCAAGCTTCTTGTGATGTGTATTACCGAGAGGGCCCAGATATACCTCTTCGATACATGGAGTGACAGATCCCAATCTCGATCCATGCCAACTAAACAGACACCTTCGGAGATACCCATAGAGTATCTTTATGATCACCCAGTTACATTGTGATGTTTGATAGCACACAAGGTATTCCTCCGGTATCCGGGAGTTGCATGATCTCATGGTCGAAGGAATATGTATTTGACATTAAGAAAATAGTAGCAATAAACTGAACGATCATATGCTAAGCTAACGGATGGGTCTTGTCCATCACATCATTCTTCTAATGATGTGATCTCGTTATCAAGTGACAACAGATGTCCATGGTTAGCAAACATTAACCATCTTTGACCAACGAGCTAGTCTAGTAGAGGCTTACTAGGGACACGGTATTTGTTTATGTATCCACACATGTATTTAAGGTTTCGATCAATAGAATTCTAGCATGAATAATAAGCATTTATCATGAATAAGGAAATATGATAATAACAACCTTATTATTGCCTCTAGGGCATATTTTCATGAGGAGAACCTTATTCCATCTTCAAGGATCCACTTTCGTCTCGTCTTCCTAAGCAGGATATAAACCCTAATAAAACTTGAAGAAACATCTAAAAACAGAGCCCTCCCACCGGCAACGGCCGTGATCTACCACGCCGCCATTGCCCTAAGGCCACCGGAGATGAGGCGGACCGGCGTCGGCGCCGGCGGGAGGCAAAGGAACCCTAAGCTTTTATTGGGAAGGAGGCATCTTCCAGCCGTAGTTTCATTCTATTTTATCGTTTTGCGTTTATTTTTTATTTTTTATTTCTATTTTCAAAATATTCTAAATATATATATTCCCAAAAAAACTTACCTTTTGAAAAGCATTCATCACAGATTTGATAAAATGTTAATTCAGTGTCAAAATAAAATTGCAACTTTTAAAAAATATTTGTACCGCCGAAATAACATTGAAAATTTATAAACAAATTAAAATTTTATTTACCTAGTTTTAAAAAGTTTTCGTATATTAAAAAATGGTTGTGACATTTTAAAAATTGTTCACATGTTTCAAAATATATCCATGCCTTTTTCAAAAGAAAATGTAATACTGCTATGTAAAAGAATGTTTACATAACTCAAAAAAAATAGCATTCAAAAAAAATGATCAGCTAGTATTTGAAAATATCAAACATTTATTGAAATTTTTTAATGGAATATAATAAAAATGTTCTTGTTATTTAAAAATATTTTTTTAATATTAAGTAATGTTCTCTATAAATTTGAAAATTGTTTAAATATCACTGATAAAATGTTTAAAAATATGATTTTGAAAAATATTTTTCATATATTTAAAAAATGTTCTATAAAAACAATCTTTCACCTGTATCGAAAAGTGAGCAACATGTATTGAAAAAGGAAAGTTAAAAATTAAAAGTAAAACGAAAACTACAAAAGGGGAAAATCTAAGAAAGCACAGAAAGAATAAATATTAAAAAACCACATGGGAGATTCTAAAACTATTGTCTACTGGTCCATAGCGAAATCACTAGTTAAGGAGTATTACTTGCGGAGATCACTCCAACTTCCCCAGATTGCGACAAGTGGCGCGCTGCATGCGCGCCACTTGTCGCAACCTGGGAGTTTTCCTTTTTTTTCGTAGATTTGTTTAGTCAAAATCTTTTATCATTTTAACCGTGCGTCCAAATCTCGAACCGCTTTCACCGTTGGATTCCTCGCGTCGAGATACTCAAAACTAGATCCCATGTTAATAAGTTTTGACAAACTTTTTTTTCACAAAAAAAACCGGACGAGAACACCGAACCGGAAGCACGGATTTTTTTCTCTTTCCGAAAGAGGCACACCCGTGCCTCTGACGACATCACAACCATGCCTCTCGCGGAAGCAAAACCGTGCCTCTCACGAAAGAAAGAAAAAACAGAAAACACGTTTTTTTTTCGTTTTCGAGGAGGCATGGCTGTGACTCTCGCAAAAGCACAACCGTGCCTCTCGCGGGAGCAAAACCGTGCCTCTCGCGAAAGAAAAAAACAGAAAACATGTTTTTTTTCGTTTTCGAGAGGCACACCCGTGACTCTCGCGAAAGCACAACCTTGCCTCTCGCGGAAGCAAAACCGTGCCTCTCGCGAAAGGAAAAAAATAGAAAACGTGTTTTTTTCCGTTTCCAAGAGGTATGGCCGTGCCTCTCGCAAAAGCACAGCCGTGCCTCTCGCGAAAGCACAGCCGTGCCTCTCACGAAACAAAACCGTGACTCTCGCGGAAAAAATGTGTTTTTTGCGGAAAAAAATCAATTTTTTTATCGAAAAGCTAGGGAAGACCAGTGAAAAACCAAAGCGTCAAAAAAACGCGGGAAAAAACCATTTAAAAAACCGAAAACGCGTGCGAAAAAATAACAAAACAAAATCCGGAGGAAGCGTCCAGAGCGCGACACGTGGCGAATGACTGAGAGCACGACAAGTGACGCTGATCGTTGCGAGGCTCCCGAAGGAGCGGTCGTTAATTAGTTGCTCCCGGTCCATAGAACCTCTGCAAAACCAGTTCAACGGGTCGGCCCACTAAGATATGAGTGCCACCGGCACTAGAGGCGAGGCTACATCTCCCAGTAAGCGAGATATAACTCTAGCGTTTTTTGAGGAATATGATAGGACTCGCACACACGAGAAGCGTTGGATCGGGGCCATGACTCAGTTTCTGCTCGGTTTTTTCCCTTTTCTCCTTTCATATTTTTTGTCCATTTGCTTTATGTTTTCTGTTTTATAGATTTATTTTTCTAAAAAATGTGGTGAATATTATACAAAAAGTGATTAATATTGTTAAATACATGGAGAACATTTTTAAGAATACACGATGAAAATTTACATGCATAATATATTTTCTTTCTTGCAGGTGTGTCGTCATCTCAGTTGGTGGTGCTCTCCGGTCCAGCCAATGTCATCGAGTCCCAATGCGTCAACATCCTCGTCCCTGGGAGGAAGGGCATAGGGCTCCCCTCCCCGATGGCTTTAGCCCGGCCAGACGACGAGCACCAGGTTTTTCTCGGTAATGGCTCACCTTCTTTCATCTCGCCAGAGTTGTCTCCCTGTCCTCGGTGTTGAATTTCATTTTCGACGACTCCCAGCAGCTTTCCCCTTTACTCGGGTGTCTAAGGACGGCGGCGAAGTAGGCTGCGTTGTGTGCTTCAAGTTTCAAGCGAGCCGTGTCCTGTGTTATCTCCAGGTGGTCTCGTAACTAGCTCCTTGCCTAACTCTCGGGTGAGCGCCTCTTTTTATCGACAGCGTGGCGTCCTTCGAGCCAAGATGGGAGGCTAGGATCCCTCTTGGGAATTAGAGAAGGAAGGAGTTGTATTCCCTCAACCCAGTGGAGCAGTGTTGATTCGTCCTCTTGCGGCTATCGGCTCATCAAGGAAGCCTATTCTGCTTAGTTGTTTTTGTATCTTGAGTGTAGTGGGCATCAACATTTGCAAGATGTTCTTTCTCCGATTTCTTTAGCTTGTTGTGTGTGTTACATCGTAGGCTGCTCTATCTACTCCATGTGTCCTTCGGTCAGACTGTTTCATGATGGCTGTATGTAAATGCTGGCCTATTGATTTTGTTAATTCAAAGTCGAGCTCTTTTTGAAACTTTCATCTAGAATCGTCATCACTTTCCACAATCCGAGCAGCTACGTTCACTGTTCTAGAAGTTCCACGACACATACCTTTTGCGACAAGATAGAAAAAGAAAGGCCAGCCGGTCGTATCAAAGATCAGACAAAATAAGGATTAGTTTCTAGCTGATCATCGGTTGAGCACTTCGGATCAATACATTTCTCCAGAAAAAACAGACCCTGAAATGAAGTTAGCATGCAGCATTTGGTCCGTCGTCGGTGCCCGTTGATGTGGCGACGGCGACCGAGTCCGCGGACACTCCTCTGTACAGCCAACCTCCTGTGGCGCCGGCAGGCCGTCGCTGGCCTACGACACCGAGTACCGCCGGTTCCTCGAGGACGAGCCGGACGACTTGTTGGACCCTAGCGGCTTGGCCGACGACCGCGGGCTCTGCGAGCTCCCGGACGTGTCGGAGCTCTTGCTCACCACCTCGCCGGGCCCCGGCGGCTTCCCGACCACCCACAGCCTGTCGAAGATCCTCCGCGACCGCGACGACAGCGACATCCTGCTGCTCTGGTTCGCGATGCTGGCGCTCCTCACCAGGCGCCGGCCTTCACTGACGACGTCCTCGGCGCGGCGGCGGTCCTCGCCGACCAGCTTCAGGCTCATGCTCCCGATCTGCTTCCTCAGGGCCGCCGACGGGGTCGGGGGCTCCGGCAGCGCCAGCGCCAGCGCGCGGTTCTTCCAGCAGTCGCCGTCGTCGTCGTCCAGTTCCAGGTGCGCGTTGCCGTCGCCGGCGGCGGCCAGCAGGAGCGACGTGCTCGCGCTCCCCGCCGCCGCGCGCATCTGCTCGAAGAAGAGCACCTGCACGACCACGCGCAGCGGGAGCCGGTCGTTCTGCGCCGCGTGGATGCTCGCCTCCTTGGACAGCTTCTTCACGTCCATCAGGCTCGAGATCCTCCTCTTCTCCACCTTGGACAGATTTGGGTGCATCTGACAGCAGTTTTCGTGTCAAGATCATCACAAAATACGGTACGATTCTTGGCAAACAAGCATGCATGAGATGAGATGTAATATGTACTTTGAGGAAGACATCAATGGCGGTGTACAGGGCGTCGTGCGATGGCCTGGCCGACTCGGGCATGGAGGTCGCCAGCCCGACGAAGCTCGACACCGGCAGGTTCGGGTCGGCGGCGACCTCGGCCAGGTACCCGTCGACGAGCTTGCACAGCGCCAGCAAGGAAGGGTCGTCTGCCTCCCCGTTCGTCTCAAACACATCCTCCCCGTCAATGTCGTCGAGTCCGGCGCGCCGAATGTACCGGCCGACGAGCGCCTCGACAAGCTCGACGTCGTAGGTGGTCTGCGCCGGCGGCTTGGCGGGTATCAGGAGGTCGCTCACCGAAGCCTCGGGCAGCTGCAGGACGATCCTGTCCATGAGCTCCTCCCTCAGCAGCTCCCCTGCCCCGACCAGGACGGCGAGCTTCAGCAGGTTCAGGAGGAACTGGCAGGAGCAGCCGCACGGCGACGACCCATCGCCGTCCGACGGCATCAGCCACACTATGGTCTCGAGCACTTCCATGGCGCAGGCATCGTCGTCGTCTGCCGGGGTATCACCGCGCCGGCAGCTCTCCGGGAGCCACCTCGCGGCGTAGGCCCTAAGAGCTTCCCCGACAACATCAGAAGGCAGCCTATCCCCTCTGGACTTGATCGCCACCATGACGCGCTTGTAGAGCTCCACGTCCAGCTCGCACAGGTCCTCCACCCACCAGTCCCGCGGCACCGCCGGCGACGACGACGAGCACCGGCGAGCCTCGACGATCTCATCAGACGACGCCGCCTTGCGGTTGTACGTGTAGGACCACACCACGCTCCCGGGGCTGGCCGTGGCCTTGGCGGCGATGGAGTCGACGCAGCGCGCGACGAGCCTGAGGTCCTCGGACCACGGCAGCAGCGCGATGGTGCTCTGCAGCGCGATGATGGAGTCCTTCCAGCTCCGGAAGACGCCCGAGTTGAGGAACACCTCGATCTTGAACACGAGGTTGCTCTTGTCCACGTCCTCCGTCATGCCCAGGTGCTCCGCCGCGCACCGCGCGGCGACCACGTTGTACGGGTTGAGCGTGACGACCATGCCGTAGCAGAACTTGGCGCAGATCTCGAAGGCCCTCGCGCCGCCGGGCAGGCCGTCGACGCGCACCTCGTCGGCGCCGCCCTGGCTTGCCTCCACGATCAGCCGCTGCAGCAGGCTGCTCTTGGACAGCAGAGGAAACTGCAACCAGGTTACACACATCAGAATTACAGCAGCCATTAACAGACACAAACTGTAAACATCAACATTACATAAGTTATTAACCGATGGTTTTACAAGAAAGTTTTGGTATCCATGATTGATTGAACAGTGGGGAATTGGTGATCTGATGTAGCAGTCTGTGTCTGCGTCGAGCGGACGCAGCAAATGGGCATATTCAATTGCGAGGCACTACGTGCAAACGTGTGCAGCCACCAGCCACGTCCGCATATACAAGCTCGTGGAAATGGAAAGCCGATCTAGAGGAACTGGAAAGATTCTGAGCGGCGGGCAGCGTGGATCCAAATTACAAGTGGCAGAGCTTGACCGAAAGATGTTGAGACGCAGCCGCATCTTGCGGTGTGCTAGTAGCTGTACGTTGGCGGATGCATTGTCTGTTCTAATAACTCGAGCTCAAGGCCATGGCTTCAGAAGTTCAGATATAGCAGCAATGATTTCAATGGGTAAAATGCAGAGGAATCAATCGATTAATTACCTTGTGCAGGTAGAACCTTGCGTCGTCGACATGGACGACGATGTCTGACGGCAGGTCGGACAGCACGTATCTGCGGGAGTATGATCTGTTCACAGTTACATGCTGATAATGTTGAACAAGACATGGTAGAAGCTGAGAATGTAGCAGATCATGAACACGAATAAAATGTTGAGGAGTACTCTATTCTGTCATTGAAATACATACAACATTTTCCGAAAGTTTGATTGATTTACCAAACATTCTCTTACAAAAACAACTAGTAGTATTAATCAAATACTAGCAGTGAGAGAACATTCTTGTTGAGGTCCAGACGTACAGATACGCCGCACCCAAAACCAAAAAATAACGTAAAGAGGTGTGAAGTCCAAGATCCGGTGGGCGTGGCCATGTGCATGGCAAAGGGGGGAGAAGAGAAAACAAGCAGCATTTTGATCAGAAATCGCAACTTTACAGGTAAAATACTAC
Organism: Triticum dicoccoides; assembly: GCF_002162155.2. NCBI lineage: Eukaryota > Viridiplantae > Streptophyta > Magnoliopsida > Poales > Poaceae > Triticum > Triticum dicoccoides. Next base: position 63,697,741 of record NC_041393.1, read on the forward strand.
TCCAACGAACAGAAAAGAATCCTATGATCCATACTGCAACTGCTACGACCATGGCTTGTTTGTACAGCAGCCAGAAGGTGGGGAAGGGCCAGCCTTTTGTGCCTCGTCACTGGTCAAATGCCTCAGGCACGTAAGCTCACGAGCGCTCGACCAGTAGCAGGGGTAGCATAGCCGCAGCCCCACAGTTCAAGATGAGTTCCCCCCGCAAAAAAAAAAGTTCAAGATGAGTTCATCAGGGGTAGAAAATACCCATGTACTAGAAAGAAAGGCTTTTTTTAGGGAGAAAAAGATCAAGAATACATGCTCGAGATAAGATTTGCGCCTGTAAAAAAAAGGCCAGTTTCTTGTGTGAAACAATGCATTATTGTTTTGCATTTGTTTCAGAGGGAAAAAAGTTTTGAGAGATGGACATAGATCGAAAGGCCAGCCGAGGACAAATCCGGCCTAGTGCTAGAAGCCAAGAACGCTGGAACTGCAAGGAAATGCATCGAACGCAGCTGGAAGCACATTCTGTTCGATCACACTCACACAGCACAGCAGGTAGGAGAGAGGAAGCAGGAGGAGATGCAAGCTTGGAAATGGCCAAAGAGAGGAGGGGCTCACCTGGAGTCGCCGCCGCCGTCGGCCTGGAAGGCGTCCGGCTTGGAGCCGAGCTTCATGAACTTCATGGCGAGGACGAACTGCTTGCTGTTACTGCTCTCTGCCCACCTCTGTCACTCTCTTCCTCCTCGGCGACAGCTTCTCTGCGGCTCAGTGTGCGCCTCTTGCTTTCATCTCACGTCTCCCTGCCTGCTGCTGCCTCCTCACTCCCTCCTCCTCCGGCGCCGGTTCCTGACCTGTTTTATTTACTCCGGGAGCAGAGGCCGTAGTCCCGAGAAACGCACACACACGGGCAGAGAGAGGCGAGAGAGAGAGATGGCTTGGCTTGGCTGGTTTGGTGAGGTGAGGGGTGGTGGAATTAAACTCGGCGCCTTTACTGCGGGGTGCATGCCGCGTTCGGCTACCTAGCGCTAGCGGTCTATAGCCAGCGCGCCGCACGCCTGGTCTTTTCTTTTCTTTTACTATTTTTTTCTCCTTCAGATTGCGCGTGCTATACGGTGCTTCTTCTTCTGAGTTTCTGCGTGCGTAGCGTACGGGACCGAGATTTGGAGCCGGGCCAACCAAAGATCTGCCCTCCGAAAAGCTGGATGATTAGGAACACGGGTTGACTCAGCCATGATCAAATGTTCTTTGGTTTCTCGCGGTCGGTTCACTCACCATCTCCAGCCTTGAGGTTGAGGGCCAACCGCCTCCCCCCTCCCCCGCCTGATAGCGAGTTGGACGCAAACCCTAGCCGCCGCCGAACACCAACCCTTCATTCCACGCCGCCAGGCAAAGCCCGCATGGAATCGGTGGCGGCATGCCCTCCCTCACCTACTCGCATGGCGGGCTGCGCCGGCCTCTACCTTTTGCGTAGATGGCGATGTCTTGGAACCTGAGCGGCGGTCCATGGCATTCTAGGTGGCGGCGACGGTTCCCGGCCATGTGTACGACGCAGGCATCGGCTCTGATGCTGTGCAACCGCAACTCCGGCGTCGTCCATGGTTGACCCGAGTTAGTTGCCCTGATTCAGATTTGGATGGCTTAGTGGTGGTGATCCAGACCTAGTCGGTTAGGTGGCCTTGACTATTGATCACTGAAAGGTCATTGTTTTTAATTTGCGATCTTTTTGTGACAAAAAACAAAAGGTCAAAAGCTGACGGTCGTAAACTGAAATTAACGATCTTCTCTGTGAGAAGGTCGTAGACGTTTACAACCAAAACAGAAGGTCGTTGAACCCATGACCTTTTGTTTTGGTCACTGACTGTCTGCCCAGGCCACGACGGATCCGACGTGGCAATCTGACGTGGCAAAACTATGACCAATTCAAAAGGTCACTAACAAGATTCAGTTCGGTCCGATTAGGTGTTTTAGATGGGCCGAGCCCAACAATTCAGCCTTTTATTTTTTTTCCTATTAATTTCAGCATGGGCCATACCCCCACCATTCGGCCTTTTTGTTAGGTTCTTCCATACTAGGGGGCCTCGCCCTTTTTTCAGTATATTTCTTTTTTTTATTTTCTAAGGTTTTTTTGTTTCGCTTTTTAAACAGTCCAATGCTTGTTGGGTTGTTGCCTTTTCCAGCCCAATTATTTGTCCAATATTAGATCTCAGATTCTGAAAGAAATGTTTGGACAAAGTTGTTTCATATTCAAATCAGGAAAACTCCATGTCGAATCATCCATCATACCACATCACATAACACATCTCCCAGGTTTACATAACACATCTCTCAGAAATACACTTACACAGGAATATAGCAGGAACAGAGGGAATATCTGCTACTATCCTAACATGTACGTATATGCATGTGTGCTTGCTTGACCAGCGCATGCATCAATGTAGCAACCAAACAAGTAGGCATCGTTGACGTCTACTCACAGCTTTCCTCGCACCAGAAAAAGAGTCAAAACAAAAAATATTAGACCATAATATGACACCAGACCACAGATTAGTAACTTTAAATCAGAAAGTATATCCACATCACCGTAAAATAGTCCCAGACCATCACAAAGAAGCTAAATACTATTAACTGATGATTAGTAGACACAGACATGATTCAGCCACATAATGGCTACCACAAGCAAAAGTGACAACTGTGTAAGCAAGCTGCTAGTGTATACAAGGTGATTGAAATCCTGTTGTTTAGTACTCCCTCTACACATGGGTTAAGCAGAAACCAATCAGTGGCAGACACGAGGGAAGCTACCAAGACAATATAAAATTTATATAATCAGTACCACTGCTCGATTTTTGCAATAGTTTAGAAAAGAACAATGAGTTTTCAGTAAAGAGGAATATGTGGCTAGAGCCTTTTCTGTTTGGTGAAGGTGCCGATGGTACGCACACTTGTATTAACAAGAACAACAGCTGGGTGTTTTGTATGAGTAAGGAAAGCATAGATGAATTTTTTTAAGATCCATAAACCCAGCCACAACAAGTTTGTTTTTACCAGTCTGTCAACATATATACAGTATTGCAGTTATGTTTACAATCAGGTAGACACACTTGGCATATGCATAGCAAATAGAATCTGCCAACATCTGATAAGAACAAAGAACCTACCTTTTGGATTTGATTAAATTTCTCTCTGTGCTCATCCTCAAGTGCAACTCCACCGAGAACAACTTCTTTTCTTTGGCCTGGCAAGGAAATTCAAAAGCACCATTAGGAACGGAAAATGCATATGAGACAGCTATCTATAAAGCACTTGACTGAAACAGCAAGAAATTGTCAAGCCTCTACCTCTAGTCTGGTACCAAATCCCCACAAAATCATGCGGGGCAAAGTCACAATCACAAAAGCAGGTTACAGCCAGGATCTATGATAATTTTCTACTATGCACTAGTATTGCTGGATAACTCGTCTAGCAAGATAAAATACACAGGATAACTCATCGGGCCTACAAGGCGGGCTTGCTGCAACCACAAAATCACAAGCCCTCTAAAACCTGGTGCCCCTGTTCCTATTATTGTTTGTTCGTTCATTCATCACCCTTGAAGGGAATACGCCCTAAAGGCAATAATAAAGTTATTATTTATTTCCTTATTTCATGATAAATGTTTATTATTCATGCTAGAATTGTATTAACCGAAAACATAATACATGTGCGAATACATAGACAAACATAGTGTCACTAGTGTGTTACTTGACTAGCTCGTTGAATCAAAGATGGTTAAGTTTCCTAGCCATAGACATGAGTTGTCATTTGATTAACGGGATCACATCATTAGAGAATAATGTGATTGACTTGACCCATTCCGTTAGCTTAGCACTTGATCGTTTAGTATGTTGTTATTGCTTTCTTCATGACTTATACATGTTCCTATAACTATGAGATTATGCAACTCCCGTTTACCGGAGGAACACTTTGTGTGCTACCAAACATCACAACATAACTGGGTGATTATAAAGGAGCTCTACAGGTGTCTCTGAAGGTACATGTTGAGTTGGCGTATTTCGAGATTAGGATTTGTCACTCCGATTGTCGGAGAGGTATCTCTGGGCCCTCTCGGTAATGCACATCACTATAAGCCTTGCAAGCAATGTAGCTAATGAGTTAGTTACGGGATGATGCATTACGTAACGAGTAAAGAGACTTGCCAGTAACGAGATTGAACTAGGTATTGAGATACCGACAATCGAATCTCGGGCAAGTAACATACCGATGACAAAGGGAACAACGTATGTTGTTATGCGGTTTGACCGATAAAGATCTTCGTAGAATATGTGGGAGCCAATATGAGCACCCAGGTTCCGCTATTGGTTATTGACCGGAGACGTGTCTCGGTCATGTCTACATAGTTCTCGAACCCGTAGGGTCCGCACGCTTAAGGTTTCGTTGACAGTTTTATTATGAGTTTATGAGTTTTGATGTACCGAAGGTTGTTCGGAGTCCCGGATGTGATCACAGACATGACAAGGAGTCTCAAAATGCCCAAGACATAAAGATCTATATATTGGACGACTATATTTGGACACTGGAAAGGTTCCGGGTGAGATTGGGACAATACTGGAGCTCCGGGAGGTTATCGGAACCCCCCGGGAGGTATATGGGCCTTATTGGACCTTAGTGGAAAGGAGGGGAAAGGAGCAAGGGAGGGGCGCCCCCCCCCCCAAGCCCAATCCGAATTGGGAAGGGGGCCGACCCCCCCCCCCCTTTCCTCCCTCCCTCCTTCCTCTTCCTTCCCTCTCCTTTTCCTAATAGGAAAGGGGGGAGTCCTACTCCCGGTGGGAGTTGGACTCCCCTGATGACCCACAAATATAGGGGATCTATCGTAGTCCTTTCGATAAGTAGAGTGTCGAACCCAACGAGAAGCAGAAGGAAATGATAAGCGGTTTTCAGCAAGGTATTCTCTGCAAGTACTGAAATAAGTGGTAACAAATAGTTTTGTGATAAGATAAATTGTAACGAGCAACAAGTAACAAAAGTAAATAAGGTGCAGAAAGGTGGCCCAGTCCTTTTTGTAGCAAAGGACAAGCTTGGACAAACTCTTATAATAGGAAAAGCGCTCCTGATGACACATGGGAATATCGTCAAGCTAGTTTTCATCACGCTCATATGATTCGCGTTCGGTACTTTGATAATTTGATATGTGGGTGGACCGGTGCTTGGGTAGTGCCCTTACTTGGACAAGCATCCCACTTATGATTAACCTCTATTGCAAGCATCCGCAACTACAACAAAAGTATTAAGGTAAACCTAACCATAGCATGAAACATATGGATCCAAATCAGCCCCTTACGAAGCAACACATAAACTAGGGTTTAAGCTTCTGTCACTCTAGCAACCCATCATCTACTTATTACTTCCCAATGCCTTCCTCTAGGCCCAAATAATGGTGAAGTGTTATGTAGTCGACGTTCACATAACACCACTAGAGGCTAGACAACATACATCTCATCAAAATATCGAACGAATACCAAATTCACATGACTACTAATAGCAAGACTTCTCCCTTGTCCTCAGGAACAAACGTAATTACTCACAAAGCATATTCATGTTCATAATCAGAGGGGTCATAAAGTGCATAAAGGATCTGAACATATGATCTTCCACCAAATAAACCAACTAGCATCAACTACAAGGAGTAATCAACACTACTAGCAACCAACTAGCACCAATCCCAGACTTGGAGACAAGAATTGGACACAAGAGATGAACTAGGGTTTGGAGATGAGATGGTGCTGGTGAAGATGTTGATGGAGATTGCCCTCTCCCAATGAGAGGAGCATTGGTGATGACGATGGTGATGATTTCCCCCTCCCGGAGGGAATTGTCCCCGGCAAAACAGCTCTGCCAGAGCCCTAGATTGGTTCCGCCAAGGTTCCGCCTCGTGGCGGCGGAGTCTCGTCCCGAAAGGTTGCCTCTATTTCTTTCTCATCGAAAGACTTCATATAGGAGAAGATGGGCGTCGGAGAGCCACCAGGGGGCCCACGAGGTAGGGGGGCGCGCCCAGGGGGGCGCGCCCCCCACCCTCGTGAGCAGGGTGTGGGCCCCCTGGCCTTCATCTTTGGCGACGATTTTTCTTTATTTATTTTAAGGTATTCCGTGGAGTTTCAGGACTTTTGGAGTTGCGTAGAATAGGCCTTCAATATTTTCTCCTTTTCCAGCCCAGAATCCAGCTGCCGGCATTCTCCCTCTTCATGTAAACCTTGTAAAATAAGAGAGAATAGCCATAAGTATTGTGACATAACGTGAAATAACAGCCCATAATGCAATAAATATTATCACAAAAGCATGATGCAAAATGGACGTATCAACTCCCCCAAGCTTAGACCTCGCTTGTCCTCAAGCGAAAAGCTGATAACAATAAATATGTCCTCATGTTTAGAGGTAGAGGCGTTGATAAAAATAAAATACGGACATGAAGGCATCATGATTATTTCATAATAGCAACATAAATAGATTTTGTCATATGATTACTCATGTTCAAGTGATGATCTTTTCACAAAGCCAAAGCATGAATCAGAAACCTTATTGGGCACTAACAATTATAATCTCAGTCATTGAAACAATTGCAATTTATCATAACATCGGAAAGAGTCTATGTCAGAGCTCAAAAGCAAGTCCACATACTCAACTATCATTTAGTCCTCCATAATTGCTAACACTCACGCGATACTTGTGGTTATGGAGTTTTAATCAGACACAGAGAAAGACAGGGGCTTATAGTTTTGCCCCACAACCTTTTACCTCAAGGGTAATGTCAACTATAATAATTCATGCTCCCCTACATCCAATTAGATATATATATCATACTCTTTCCAACATGCTGAGCCTTCCAAAGGATAAAATGAAAAAAAAGAAAGGTGAAGATCACCGTGACTCTTGCATAAGGTAGAGAATAATAATTAAAGATAGGCCTTTCGCAGAGGGAAGCAGAGGTTGTCATGCGCGTTTAGGGTTGATGCACAAAATCTTAATGCAAAAGAACGTCACTTTATATTGCCCCTTGTATGTGGACCTTTATTATGCAGTCCGTCGCTTTTATTGCGTACACAACAAGTTTGTACAAAGCTTATTTCTCTGCACTAATAAGTCATGCATAATTAGAGAGCAATTTTTATTGCTTGCACCGATGACAACTTACTTGAAGGATCTTACTCAATCAATAGGTAGATATGGTGGACTCTCATGGCAAAACTGGTTTAAGGGTATTTGGAAGCACACGTAGTATTTCTACTTGGTGCTGAGAATTTGGCTAGCAAGAGGGGGAAAGGCAAGCTCAACACGTTATAGGATCCATGACAACATACTTTATCTCAGATATAAGAAAACATAACTCATTATGTTGTCTTCCTTGTCCAACCTCAACTCTTTAGCATGTCATATTTTAATGAGTGCTCCCAATCATAAAAGATGTCAATGATAATATATCTACATGTGAAACCTCTCTTTCCTTATTACTTCCTCTTAATTGCAATGATGACCAAAGCTATAATTGCCAACTCCCAACAACTTTTAATCATCATACTCTTTCTATGTGAAGTCATTACTTTCACTAAGATCAATATGAACTCTTTGATTCTTTTTATTCTTTTCTTCTATTCACCCAAGATCATGGCAAAATAATCAAGCCCTTGACTCAACACTAATCTTTATTATATAGCTCACGGACTCAATTACAAAGAAGGATCGTAAAGCAAAACTCAAAACTAGATCATGCCATGACTTTATTCTACTAAATCAAGATACTACTAATAGGATCAAACTAAGAAAAACGGTAAAGATAGGAGTTGTGATGGTGATACGATACCAGGGCACCTCCCCCAAGCTTGGCAGTTGCCGAGGGGAGTGCCCATACCCATGTGATTATGTCTCCTTCTTTGTTGTTGGAGTAATATTCTTGGCAATGATTCCCCTTAGAATACGGTTCTCCTCCTCGAGCTTATTGACTTGCTGCTTGAGGTCCATTATTTCCTTGTGAAGCTTTCCTGTAACGGCTAAAGCTCCTTGCACCCAAGGGTGTTGCATAGCTGCGGGAGAACAAGAGACACTCCTCCTCATATTTTCATAGGAAAGAAATTTAACATTGGAAGGGATAACCGAGTTTGGAATAGCTGAGCTCTATAGTTCCCCCATAGTAAACCCAGTTCGGAGGCGAGAGGTGACTTCTTGATCTTCCATGGAATCTACCCTCATCAGGTCAACCTCCATCTCTTCCTTAGTCCCTGGCCCAAGGTGGTCAGCATCGCTGTTTGCCCTTGGTTCCGATGCCGGGTTAGATACCCGGCTCTCCCCGACTGACTCTTGAGAAGACATCTTGCTCAAATCTGCAGCAGCAACAGCTGGAAACGAAAAAAGAGGAAATTTGCGTGATACGAGAGTCAAAACCTTCGGGAGTATATATAATGAATTTTTACCGACCAAAATATGTATTGTGCAAGGAAACGGAGTCCGGAGGGCACACGAGGTGCTCACAAGGTAGGGGGGCGCGCCCAGGGGGGTAGGGCGCGCCCTCCACCCTCGTGGAGGCCTCGTGTCCTCCCCAGACTGCTACTTATTTTTCTATTTTTCTAAATATTCCAAAACAGAGAAATATTGCCTTAAAAATTGTTTTGGAGTCGGTTTACTTACCGTACCACATACCTATTCCTTTTCGGAGTCTGAAGGGGCTGGAAAGTGTCCCTTATGTATTCCTCCGGGGTTACGGTTTCAATAATATTGGTTTCAACATTTATAGGATTACCTGAGATATAATGTTTGATTCTTTGACTGTTTACCACCTTCGGGTTTGTGCCTTCGAAGTTGTTGATTTTTATGGCACCGGAACGATAGACTTCCTTGATAACGTAGGGACCTTCCCATTTGGAGAGAAGTTTTCCTGCAAAAAATCTTAAACGAGGGTTGCATAGCAATACATAATCACCTACATTAAACTCACATTTTTGTATCCTTTTGTCATGCCATCTTTTAACTTTTTCTTTAAACAACTTGGCATTTTCATAAGCTTGGGTTCTCCATTCATCAAGTGAGCTAATATCAAATAACCTCTTCTCACCAGCAAGTTTGAAATCATAGTTCAGCTCTTTAATAGCCCAGTATGCCTTATGTTCTAGTTCGAGAGGTAAGTGACAAGCTTTTCCATAAACCATTTTATACGGAGACATACCCATAGGATTTTTATATGCAGTTCTATAGGCCCATAATGCATCATCAAGTTTCTTGGACCAAATCTTTCTAGACCTATTAACAGTCTTTTCCAAAATTAATTTGATCTCTCTATTGCTCAACTCTACTTGACCACTGGACTGCGGGTGATAAGGAGATGCAATCCTATGATTAATGTCATATTTAGCAAGCATCTTACGGAAAGCACCATGAATAAAGTGTGAACCACCATCAGTCATTAAATATCTAGGGACTCCAAACCTCGGAAAATAACTTTCTTAAGCATTTTAATAGAAGTGTTATGATCAGCACTACTAGTTGGAATAGCTTCTACCCACTTAGTAACGTAATCAACAGCAACTAAAATATGTGTGTATCCATTAGAGGCAGGAAAAGGTCCCATATAATCAAAGCCCCAAACATCAAATGGTTCAATAACAAGTGAATAATTCATAGGCATTTCTTGACGTCTACTAATATTACCAATCCTTTGACATTCATCGCAAGACAAAACAAACTTACAGGCATCTTTAAAGAGAGTAGGCCAATAAAAACCAGATTGCAATATCTTATGTGCAGTTCTATCTCTAGCATGGTGTCCTCCATAAGCTTCAGAGTGACACTTGTGTAGGATCTGTTCCTGTTCATGCTCAGGTACACAACATCTAATGACACCATCTACTCCTTCTTTATAAATATGTGGGTCATCCCAAAAGTAATGTCGCAAGTCATAGAAAAACTTTTTTTGTTGGTATGTGAAGCTAGGTGGTATAAATTTAGCGACAATATAATTAGCATAATCAGCATACCATGGAGTGCTACGAGAAGTGCTTATGACATTTAATTGCTCATCAGGGAAGCTATCATCAATAGGTAGTGGGTCACCAAGAACATTCTCTAACCTAGATAAGTTATCTGCAACGGGGTTCTCAGCCCCTTTTCTATCAACAATATGCAAATCCAATTCTTGCAGCAGGAGGACCCATCTAATAAGTCTAGGTTTTGCATATTTCTTTTCCATAAGATATTTAATAGCAGCATGATCAGTGTGAATAGTTACTTTAGAATCAACAATATAGGGTCTGAATTTATCACAAGCAAATACAACTGCTAAAAGTTCCTTTTCGGTAGTAGCATAATTTCTTTGAGCATTGTCTAGAGTCTTACTAGCATAATGGATAACATTTAATTTCTTATCAACTCTTTGCCCTAGAACAGCACCTACAGCATAATCACTAGCATCACACATAATTTCAAAGGGTAAATTCCAATCAGGTAGCTGAACAACAGGTGCAGAGACTAATGCTTTCTTAAGTATTTCAAATGCTTCTACACAATCATCATCAAAGACAAATGGTACATATTTTTTTAATAAATTAGTCAGCGGCCGAGAAATTTTTGAGAAGTCCTTAATGAACCTCCTATAAAATCCGGCATGACCAAGGAAACTTCTTATACCTTTGATGTCCTTGGGACATGGCATCTTTTCAATAGCATCAACCTTGACTTTATCAACTTCAATACCTCTTTCAGAAACTTTGTGCCCCAAGATAATACCTTCATTAACCATAGAGTGGCACTTTTCCCAATTCAAGACAAGATTAGTTTCTTCACATCTCTGCAAAACTCGATCAAGATTGCTCAAGCAATCATCAAAAGAGGAACCATAGACGGAAAAATCGTCCATGAAAACCTCACAATTTTTTTCACAAAAGTGAGAGAATATAACCATCATGCATCTTTGAAAGGTAGCAGGTGCATTACATAAACCAAAAAGCATACATCTATAAGCAAAAGTACCAAAAGGGCATGTAAAAGTAGTCTTTGATTGATCTTTAGCTGACACAGGTATTTGAGAGAAACCAGAATAACCATCTAGAAAGCAATAATGTGTATGTTTGCATAATATTTCTAGCATTTGATCAATAAAAGGTAAGGGGTAATGATCTTTCTTATTAGCCTTATTTAACTTACGGAAATCAATTACCATCCTATAACCTGTGATAATTCTTTGCGGAGTCAACTCATCTTTATCATCAGGGACAACAGTAATGCCTCCCTTCTTAGGGACACAATGGACATGACTTAACCACTGACTATCAGCAACGGGATAAATTATACCTGCCTCCAAAAGCTTGAGTATTTCTTTTCTTACCACTTCTTTCATTTTAGGATTCACAAACTGGTTTGGCATCCGCTTCCAAATTTATTTTATGTTGACATAGAGTGGGACTAATGCCCTTAAGATCATCAAGTGTATATCCAATAGCGGCACGGTGCTTCTTCAGAGTTTTCAATAATCTTTCTTCTTCATGCTCTGAGAGGTTAGCACTAATAATAACAGGATATATTTTCTTTTCCTCAAGATAAGCATATTTAAGATTATCAGACAACGGTTTAAGCTCAAACACGGGATCACCCTTGGGTGGAGGAGGATCCCCTAGGATTTCAACAGGCAAATTGTGTTGCAGAATAGGTTCCTGTTTAAAGAATACTTCATCTATTTCCCTTCTTTCATTCATGAACATATCATTTTCATGGTCTAGCAAATAGTGTTCTAAAGGATCACTAGGAGGTACGGCAATAGAAGCAAGACCAATAATTTCATCCTTACTAGGCAATTCTTCCTCACGATGTTGTTTACTAAATTTAGAGAAATTAAACTCATGAACCATATCATCCAAGCCAATAGTAACAACATTCTTTTTGCAGTCTATCTTAGCATTAACAGTATTCAAGAAGGGTCTACCAAAGATAATGGGACAAAAGCTATCTTGTGGAGAACCAAGAACAAGAAAATCAGCGGGATATTTGGTTTTTCCACACAAGACTTCAACATCTCTAATAATTCCCACTGGAGAAATAGTATCTCTATTAGCAAGTTTAATTGTGACATCAATTTCTTCTAACTCGGTGGGCGCAATATCATGCATAATTTCTCTGTATAAGTCAATGGGTATTGCACTAGCACTAGCACCCATGTCACATAAGCCATGATAACAATGATCTCCTATTTTAACAGAAATAACAGGCACGCCTACCATAGGTCTATGTTTATCTCTAACACAAGGTTTAGCAATTCTGGCAGTTTCACCACAGAATTGAATAACATGCCCATCAATATTGTCAGACAAGGGATCTTTAACAATAGCAATATTAGTTTCTACTTTGACTTGCTCAAGAGGTGTATAAGTTCTAATATTGCTTTTATGAAGAACAGTTGAAGCTTTAGCATGATCCTTCATTCTAACAGGGAAAGGTGGTTTCTCAACATAAGAAGTGGGAACAATAGGATCATTATAAGTGACAATCTTTTCTTTAACTTTAATAGGTGCAACTACTTTTACTTCTATGGGAGGATGATATTTAAACCACTTCTCCTTGGGGAGATCAACATAAGTAGCAAAAGATTCACAGAAAGAAGCTACTATTTCAGAGTCAAGTCCATATTTAGTGCTAAACTTACGGAAAATATCGGTATCCATAAAAGATTTAACACAATCAAACTTAGGTGTCATACCTGACTCCTTACCTTCATCGAGGTCCCAATCTTCAGAGTTGCGTTTAATTCTATCCAATAAATTCCATCTGAATTCAATAGTCTTCATCATAAAAGAGCCAGCACAAGAAGTATCGAGCACGGTACGATTGTTATCAGAAAGCCGAGCATAAAAACTTTGCATAATCACTTCTCTTGCGAGCTCATGATTGGGGCATGAATATAACAATGATTTAAGCCTCCCCCAAGCTTGAGCGATGCTTTCTCCTTCGCGAGGCCAAAAATTATATATATAATTGTGATCACGATGAACAAGATGCATAGGGTAATACTTTTGATGAAATTTCAACTTCAATCTTTTATAGTTCCAGGATCTCATATCATCACATAGCCTATACCATGTCAATGCGTCTCCCTTTAAAGATAAAGGGAAAGCCTTCTTCTTAACAACATCATCGGGTATACCTGCAAGCTTAAATAGTCCACAAACATCATCCACATAGCGTAGATGTTCATCAGGATGCTTTGTTCCATCTCCTGTAAAAGTATTAGCTAGCAGTTTTTCCATCAAACCCGAAGGAATCTCAAAAAGAGTTTCATTTTCAATAGGTTCAGGAGGTTGAGTAGGTTGAGGAGCAACTCTTTGGTCTACTGAACAGGGTGAAGATACCCCGAACAAGCCCCTCAGACAATTACTTTCCATAGTAACATGTGACAGAAAATTTCAGCACACTAAATAAATTTTTCCTTACCAAATTCCACCTACCAAAGGCGCTTCACTCCCCAGCAACGGCGCCAGAAAAGAGTCTTGATGACCCACAAGTATAGGGGATCTATCGTAGTCCTTTCGATAAGTAAGAGTGTCGAACCCAACGAGGAGCAGAAGGAAATGATAAGCGGTTTTCAGCAAGGTATTCTCTGCAAGTACTGAAATAAGTGGTAACAGATAGTTTTGTGATAAGATAAATTGTAACAAGCAACAAGTAAAAAAAGTAAATAAGGTGCAACAAGGTGGCCCAATCCTTTTTGTAGCAAAGGACAAGCCTGGACAAACTCTTATAATAGGAAAAGCGCTCCCGAGGACACATGGGAATATCGTCAAGCTAGTTTTCATCACGCTCATATGATTCGCGTTCGGTACTTTGATAATTTGATATGTGGGTGGACCGGTGCTTGGGTACTGCCCTTACTTGGACAAGCATACCACTTATGATTAACCTCTATTGCAAGCATCGGCAACTACAACAAAAGTATTAAGGTAAACCTAACCATAGCATGAATCATATGGATCCAAATCAGCCCCTTACGAAGCAACACATAAACTAGGGTTTAAGCTTCTGTCACTCTAGCAACCCATCATCTGCTTATTACTTCCCAATGCCTTCCTCTAGGCCCAAATAATGGTGAAGTTTTATGTAGTCGACGTTCACATAACACCACTAGAGGCTAAACAACATACATCTCATCAAAATATCGAACGAATACCAAATTCTCATGACTACTAATAGCAAGACTTCTCCCTTGCCCTCAGGAATAAACGTAATTACTCACAAAGCATATTCATGTTCATAATCAGAGGGGTAATAAAGTGCACAAAGGATCTGAACATATGATCTTCCACCAAATTGTTGGAAATATGCCCTAGAGGCAATAATAAAAGTATTATCATTATATTTCCTTGTTCATGATAATTGTCTTTTATTCATGCTATAACTGTATTATCCGGAAATCGTAATACACGTGTGAATACATAGACCACAATATGTCCCTAGTGAGCCTCTAGTTTACTAGCTCGTTGTGATCAACAGATAGTCATGGTTTCCTGGCTATGGACATTGGATGTCGTTGATAACGGGATCACATCATTAGGAGAATGATGTGATGGACAAGACCCAATCCTAAGCATAGCACAAAGATCGTGTAGTTCGTTTGCTAGAGCTTTGCCAATGTCAAGTATCTCTTCCTTTGACCATGAGATCGTGTAACTCCTGGATACCGTAGGAGTGCTTTGGGTGTATCAAACGTCACAACGTAACTGGGTGACTATAAAGGTGCACTACAGGTATCTCTGAAAGTATCTATTGTTTTATGCGGATCGAGACTGGGATTTGTCACTCCGTGTAAACGGAGAGGTATCTCTGGGCCCACTCGGTAGGACATCATCATATGCGCAATGTGACCAAGGAGTTGATCACGGGATGATGTGTTACGGAACGAGTAAAGTGACTTGCCGGTAACGAGATTGAACAAGGTATTGGTATACCGACGATCGAATCTCGGGCAAGTAAAATACCGCTAGACAAAGGGAATTGTATACGGGATCGATTGAGTCCTTGACATCGTGGTTCATCCGATGAGATCATCATGGAACATGTGGGAGCCAACATGGGTATCCAGATCCCGCTGTTGGTTATTGACCGGAGAACGTCTCGGTCATGTCTGCATGTCTCCCGAACCCGTAGGGTCTACACACTTAAGGTTCGATGACGCTAGGGTTATAAAGGAAGCTTGTATGTGGTTACCGAATGTTGTTAGGAGTCCCGGATGAGATCCCGGACGTCACGAGGAGTTCCGGAATGGTCCGGAGGTAAAGATTTATATATAGGAAGTCCTGTTTCGGCCATCGGGACAAGTTTCGGGGTCATCGGTATTGTACCGGGACCACCGGAAGGGTCCCGGGGGCCCACCGGGTGGGGCCACCTGCCCCGGGGGCCACATGGGCTGTAGGGGGTGCGCCTTGGCCTACATGGGCCAAGGGCACCAGCCCCAAGAGGCCCATGCGCCTAGGGAACCCTAGAGGGAAGAGTCCTCAAGGGGGAAGGCACCTCCGAGGTGCCTTGGGGAGGATGGACTCCTCCCCCCCTCCTTGGCCGCACCCCAAAACCCATCTAGGGCTGGCCGCCGCCCCTAGGGGGTGGGAAAACCCTAAAGGGGGCGCAGCCCCCTTCCCCCCTATATATATTGAGGCATGGGGCTGCCCATAACACGCGATTTGATCTCTCGTTGGTGCAGCCCTGCCCCTCTCCCTCCTCCTCTTCTCCCATGGTGCTTGGCGAAGCCCTGCGAGATTGCCACGCTCCTCCACCACCACCACGCCGTTATGCTGCTGTTGGATGGAGTCTTCCTCAACCTCTCCCTCTCTCCTTGCTGGATCAAGGCGTGGGAGACGTCACCGGGCTGTACGTGTGTTGAACGCGGAGGTGCCGTCCGTTCGGCACTTGATCATCGGTGATTTGAATCACGATGAGTACGACTCCATCAACCCCGTTCACTTGAACGCTTCCGCTTAGCGATCTACAAGGGTATGTAGATGCACTCTCCTTCTACTCGTAGCTGGTTTCTCCATAGATAGATCTTGGTGACGCGTAGGAAAATTTTGAATTTCTGCTACGTTCCCCAACAGTGGCATCATGAGCTAGGTCTATTGCGTAGATTCTTTGCACGAGTAGAACACAAAGTAGTTGTGGGCGTTGATGTTGTTCAATATGCTTACCGTTACTAGTCCAATCTTGTTTCGACGGTATTGTGGGATGAAGCGGCCCGAACCGACCTTACACGTACTCTTACGTGAGACAGGTTCCACCGATTGACATGCACTTGGTGCATAAGGTGGCTAGCGGGTGCCAGTCTCTCCCACTTTAGTCGGAACGGATTCGATGAAAAGGGTCCTTATGAAGGGTAAATAGCAATTGGCATATCACGTTGTGGTCTTGCGTAGGTAAGAAACGTTCTTGCTAGAAACCCATAGCAGCCACGTAAAACATGCAACAACAATTAGAGGACGTCTAACTTGTTTTTGCAGGGTATGCTATGTGATGTGATATGGCCAAGAAGAATGTGATGAATGATATGTGATGTATGAGATTGATCATGTTCTTGTAATAGGATTCACGACTTGCATGTCGATGAGTATGACAACCGGCAGGAGCCATAGGAGTTGTCTTTATTTTTTGTATGACCTGCGTGTCATTGAATAACGCCATGTAAACTACTTTACTTTATTGCTAAACGCGTTAGTCATAGAAGTAGAAGTAGTCATTGGCGTGACAACTTCATGAAGACACGATGATGGAGATCATGATGATGGAGATCATGGTGTCAAGCCGGTGACAAGATGATCATGGAGCCCCGAAGATGAAGATCAAAAGGAGCAAAATGATATTGGCCATATCATGTCACTATTTGATTGCATGTGATGTTTATCATGTTTATGAATCTTGTTTGCTTAGGACGACGGTAGTAAATAAGATGATCCCTTACAAAATTTCAAGAAGTGTTCTCCCCTAACTGTGCACCGTTGCTACAGTTCGTCGCTTCTAAGCACCATGTGATGATCGGGTGTGATGGATTCTTACGTTCACATACAACGGGTGTAAGACAGTTTTACACAGCGAAAACACTTAGGGTTAACTTGACGAGCCTAGCATGTGCAGACATGGCCTCGGAACACGAAGACCGAAAGGTCGAGCATGAGTCATATAGTAGATACGATCAACATGAAGATGTTCACCGACGTTAACTAGTCCGTCTCACGTGATGATCGGACACGGCCTAGTTGACTCGGATCATGTGATCACTTAGATGACCAGAGGGATGTCTATCTAAGTGGGAGTTCATAAGATGAACTTAATTATCTTGAACATAGTCAAAAGACCTTTTGCAAATTATGTCGTAAGCTCGCGTTTTAGTTCCACTGTTTAGATATGTTCCTAGAGAAAATATAGTTGAAAGTTGATAGTAGCGATTATGCGATCGGTAGAAAGCTTATGTCCTTAATGCACCGCTCAGTGTGCTGAACCCCAACGTCGTTTGTCGATGTTGCGAACATCGGACATACACGTTTTGATAACTACGTGATAGTTCAGTTAAATGGTTTAAGTAGAGGCACCAAAGACGTTTTCGAAACGTCACGGAGCATATGAGATGTTTCGAGGGCTGAAATTGGGATTTCAGGCTCGTGCCCACGTCAAGAGGTATAAGACCTCCGACAATTTTCTTAGCCTACAAACTAAGGGAGAAAAGCTCAATCGTTGAGCTTGTGCTCAGATTGTCTGAGTGCAACAATCACTTGAATCGACTGGGAGTTGATCTTCCAGATGAGATAGTGATGTTTCCCCAAAGTCATTGCCACCAAGCTGCTAGAGCTTCGTGATGAACTATAACATATCAAGGATAGAGATGATGATCCTTGAGGTATTCACATTGTTGGACATCGCGAAAGTAGAAATCAAGAAGGAGCATCAATTGTTGATGGTTGATGAAACCACTAGTTTCAAGAAGGGCAAGGGAAAGAAGGGATACTTCATGAAACGGCAAATCAGCTGCTGCACCAATGAAGAAACCCGAGGTTGAACCCAAACCCGAGACTAAGTGCTTCTGTAATAAGGGGAACAACCACTGGAGCAAGATTACCCTAGATACTTGGTAGATGAGAAGGCTGGCAAGGTCGATAGAAGTATATTGGATATACATTATGTTAATGTGTACTTTACTAGTACTCCTAGTAGCACCAGGGTATTGGATACCGGTTCGGTTGCTAAGTGTTAGTAACTCGAAATAAAAGCTGCGGAATAAACGGAGACTAGCTAAAGGTGAGCTGACGATATATGTTGGAAGTGTTTCCAAGGTTGATATGATCAAGCATCGCACGCTCCCTCTACCACCGAGATTGGTGTTTGCGTTGAGCATAGACATGATTGGATTATGTCTATCGCAATACGGTTATTCATTTAAGGAGAATAATGGTTACTCTATTTTTGAATAATACCTTCAATGGTCTTGCACCTAAAGGAATGGTTTATTGAATCTCGGTCGTAGTGATACACATTTTCATGCCAAAAGATATAAGATAGTAATGATAGTACCACTTACTTATGGCACTGCCATGTAAGTCATAATGGTATAAAACGCATGAAGAAGCTCCATGTTGATGGATCTTTGGACTCACTCGTTTTTGAAAAGTTTGAGACATGCAAACCATGTCTATTGGTGTATATGCATGAAGAAACTCCATGCAAATGGATCGTTCGGACTCACTTGATTTTGAATCACTTGAGATATGCAAATCATACCACATGGGCAAGATGACTGAAAAGCCTCATTTTCAGTAAGATGGAACAAGATAGCAACTTGTTGGAAGTAACACATTTTGATGTGTGCAGTCGAATGAGTGCTGAGGCATGCAGTGAATATCATTATGTTCTTACTTCACAGATGATTCGAGTAAATGTTGAGTATATTTACTTGATGAAACACAAGTCTGAATTATTGAATGGTTCAAGTAATTTCAGA